>NC_133527.1:116962636-117280136 GCF_048544455.1 Silene latifolia
AGAATATGAGTTCTCTTACATTCATTCATACATTAATATACATGCAAGTTCATGCATTATTCATTTTCTCTCTTTTTCTTTCATCAAAAACATGAGATTTTGATTGAAATTGTTCATAATAGATTACTAAAATTATTAATGTAATATATGAGTGTTAGTAATCATTTTTAAGGTAAACTACTAAACTAATATCTAGTTAATATTATTTAGTGGGGATAATGGATTATCTTGGGTGCAATCAAGAGGAGAGATTCTAAACTTGAATCTTGTTCATCCATTATTGGAAAGCTCAAGAACTAACAAGAAGGAGATCTTGTTGGTGCCCCTTTGACCGAAATTTATATGGTGAGAAATTGATTTTCTTATCTCTTCTTATTTAAGTTTGCATGCATAAGATTAGTAATTAATTTTATGGCTAAATTAATTAGAACATATATGAATATGTTATATAAAGAGATCTAGATTTCTAACAAGTAGAGACCGTCTGCACACTCCTTAAATAAATAAGGATCATCCCAGAAGTATTGCTTTGCATTGTAAAGAAATCTCTTCCTTTGTTGATAAGACAAGTCAGGTGGCAACTCGCTATTGACAACATAGTTAACTAAATCTGCATACCATGGATCAAGATTAGTATTAGTAAATACGGTAAATAAAGAATCATTAGGAAAATAATCATCAATAGGTAGAGAATCCTCTCCCTCCTGTTGCGGTAATCGCGACAGGTGATCAGCTACTATATTCTCGGCGCCTATCTTATCTTTGATTTGCAGATAAAATTCTTGGAGAAGGAGTATCCATCTCAGCAGTCGGGTTTAGCTTCCTTCTTAGCGAGAAGGTGTCTCAGTGCTGCATGGTCAGTAAAAACAGTAACTTTTGACCCTATCAAATAAGAGCGAAACTTCTCCAGCTCATAAACCACAGCTAATAGATCCTTCTCAGTAGTCGTATACTTCACTTGAGCCTCATCCAGAGTTCGGCTCGCATAGTAAATCACGCTCAAAGCTTTGTCTTTCCGCTGGCCTAACACCGCTCGTAGTGCATAATCACTAGCATTACACAAAATCTCAAAGGGCAAATCCCAGTTAGGAGACTGGATAATCAGTGCTGAAATCAAGGCCTGCTTTAATCTGTTAAAACAAGAAAGACACTCAATAGTAAAAACAAAGGGGGCATCCTTAAGCAACCACTACAAAAAAAACACGGGAAACTGACGGAAATAATCCGTCAAAAACGCGCTTTTCCCGTCAGAAATACGGGTTCGTGACGGAAAAACCGTCAGGAATCGACGTCACTACGATTCGTCACGAAAAACGGGTTCCTGACGGAATTTTCGTCAGTATTATGATCTGCTGACGGATTTTTTGTGAGACGTAAAAATGCCACCTGGCATTTGAGTGAACTAAAAAAAATTGAAAAAATATGGTCCTGACGGAAAATCCGTCTGAAAAGTCAACGAAAAATTGACTTTCTTGACGGAATTTCCGTCAAGATTATGACACGTGGCATCTGAGGGTTTCCAAAAAAAATTTTAAAAAAAATGATTCTGACGGAAATTCCGTCAGAAAAGTCAATATTTATGACGGAATTTCTGTCGGGAATATTAGATTTTTTTTAAAGTTTTTTTTTTTTTTTGAAAAAAGTTAATTTTCATTTATAAATCAACAATTGCAAAAAAAACCCGCTAAAAAAGGATTTTATCTAGCTAAATGACTAATAACCTCCTCACTCGCATAACTTTCCAGCCAAGCATACAACCTTACACAAATGTAATATTTAATCTTTCTAACAACTTGATCGACACTAGCATATAGCTCATTCAACAACCTGACATTCTTCTCCCGCCACAGGAAATAAACAACAGCAGCCATGGAGCATTCATTTGTATGTGTGATTGCACATAGTACTATACCTACACAAAAACACGGCAATAATAAGTACTCGTACTAGTCTCACTTGTCAGTATGTAATATTAAAAGTAACATTGTGAAGCTGAGTAATGGAAACTATAGCATGTGAGTGGCACAAATATATTCTATATTATCTCTTAGGGCAGAAGCGAGTCTAGGATTTTGATTTTGGTGTAGCAAAATATATACTCAAGGTAAAGTGTAAAGATAATTAGTGTGAAAGCCGTAAATATTGGTGTAGTATATCGCGAAATTCTAACTGAATTTTTTATTTTTGGTGTGGCAGCTTCTACACCGTAGCCGTACGTGGACTCGCCTCTGTCTTAGGGTAAGATCTCTAGCGTATCATTGTCAGTGGTGAAACTGTCAAACAAACCGCAGGAGGAAGAGAACTCAGAGAGTGAACTCAGAGAGTGAACTTAGTATGTTTTTGTAGACCTTCAAGATACAACCAATATATTAACCCTAACATATTATTTAGCTTGAATAATGACAATTTGTTCTATACTAATCAATCCATCTAGCTAAAAACAAAAATGTCACTGTACTAATCCAGTCAATACTTCAATTTCCTATCATCCTTGTCCTGTATAAATATCCCTATTCTTTCTTCATTACTTTCAAGCTAGCCCAAAACCCAGCTTCTTCTAACAGTTTTTCATTAATGCTAACAAAAATACTACTTAATAACTCATTACAAAAAAAAAACAAAAATGAGAAGAAAGGCTGCCTTGTTACAAAAATTAGCGCATTCTGTCATAGATATGAGATAGTAAAAAATATAAGAGAAAAATTGGTCGTGTTCGAAGTATTTTAGCTATATGAGAGAAGACAAGTTAAACGATCTAAACATAGAAATATATAAGGAAACATTCATGAAAACTCAGAACTCAAATCACTAACCTAATTAAAACATAAATTGGTCTCATAAATTAAACAATCTGCTAAAGTAAAAAAAAGTGAACAACAAATATATACAGAAAAGAGAAAAGGGAAACTGATAGGAGATGAGTAAGAAGAACGACCTGCATACCTATCCTCGCCAGGAATAGGAAGGAAGGAAAGGAAAACCTAATCATTTTCAACTTGAGTTGTTTGATGAGCTTTGAGAATCTAAAAATGTTGGAAGTAATGCAAAAGGCTAGTAATGTTGTCTAGATACATTGCATTGTAGAGAAGCTTTACATTACCTCGTAAGAGAATCTCTCCACTCTCACCACTAAATGCATGTTTATAACCTCATTAACTCCATGTTTATGGTAGTGGTTATGGCTCTTTATAGTGCTAATTAATCACTATAAATATGAGAAGTATGTAGTCATTTGAGATACACATCTTCCATATATCTCTACTACTTCTCTATGATAATTTTGAGCATAACATATGAGTTCCAACTCCTAATGGTTGAGTACACAACTTTTAGGAGTGTTGTGTGACCTTGGGGGACGACGCCTATATCGATTTGTACCGTAGTCGGGGCGATTTCGTTTCTCATTCAGTGGCGTCCATACCACGACACAACAACAAATATTCTCTAATTATATCTTCGCCCCTATAGTGATACTATATTTCCAACAATTGAGAAACGAAATTTTATCGCTATTATTGTTGTTGTGTTCATTATTTTTGTCATTGGAATTATTTCTATTGACGAAAAATATTGTTCTTCAGGTATAAGAATCAGGCCGCGAAGGGTGAGACAGCAGTTTGGTATTTTGGCCATAACTCCGTCTCTAGAGCTTTGTTTGAGGCGTGTAAGATGGCGTTGGAAAGCTAAGAAGAAGGGCTACAACTTTGTAGTTGAAGCTGTGAGCAGATTCGGTCATCTTCCATCCTTAAAATGGACAACAATGTCATGGTAGTATGCTGAAAGTTTTTATGAATACTTATAAAAGAATGGTATTATCTATAATTTTATTGCTCAATCCCATTCTTGTGGTTAAGGTATGTTCTCGAAACTTTCCTTTAAAATATTTATGATGATAAATATGAAGGTTTGGTCAAATTATATATGCCTTAATCGTTCGTATGTTTAAGCTACTACTTTATTTGGTATGATATGTCTATAATCTTGGCAAAATTACTCTTTTGATAATTGATTTCAAGAATATGTGAATGAAATTGTTCCAAGATTTTTGATTGACAAGTAACTAGAATGATTAAGTGTCCAAGATATTGTTATGTGTACAATATGTTTATCAAGCAAAATATTTCACACATTTGGATTGGTTATTTAGTTTTGATTATAAGATAAACTAAAATTGATATTTGAGTTATGAACCAAATGTGGGGGTTAAATATTTTTTTTTTAAATTGATATAGTATCTTGGATATGTGTGACAAAAATTGGAAATGATTATTTGTCAAAGCTTCATAAAAGTAGATTATGGAAAACATAATTTGTCAATGATTATATGATATCTAAATGTTGAGACGATGAATGAATGAATAATGTGTATATTTTGTTTGAACGATTATGTTTGTCACTAATTTGTGGCGTGACAACATGTGGGGGAAGACGTTCAACTTATTTGATAAATTTACTCATCATGTTTAGAGTTGATATCTTATAATTTGTGAAGAGCATGTATATCTTTGATTGTGGGGGTGTAGAGAAAATGATAATCGCATGTTTTATACGTGGCTAATTCATCCAAAATTAGAAGTATTAATTTGTTGGATAATGGCTATGTCAATAAATAATGATTGCTTAAGGTTTAATTATTTATGTTACATTTTGCTTACACCACACTATATGAGATAATGATGATTGATTTTATGTTGGTAAGAAGTCAAATTCTTTTTGTAAAATATTGTGGATTTGCAAAGAGTAAATATAAGTGAAACAATCATCGAGATTCGTTGTTTTCTAATATAAGAATGATAATGTATATAGAGCTTTTAGTAAATAATATGATTTTGGGTGCAAAATCACAAACAGTACGTGTATGCTTTATTCTATGTCAATTTATTAGAAAGAGAAAATAATAAAGAAGATTAATTGTTCTTTTAAACGACATGAGAGTGGAGCTCTATATTTAATTAGAACAATGATGCTAATGAGTTATTAGAGAACATGTTTTGACTATTGTGAGAAGTCTAATATGTATAATTGTAGTTGCTTCAATGTAGCTTATGCAGCTAAGTACATTTTGTTTGTGTATTCATTACCAAAGTTATCATTCACATTTAGTGAAGTGCCTAAGGTGCAATATTAAGAATTGCACTATGTTGAATATCTAGAAAGATATTGGATCGACGAAAAGGTAATGACGATCGACAAGGTGAGATCTATGGTGAGTACTATACATTTCTACCTTTAATGGTGATCTTGTTTTAAGTCTATTGAGAAGACTATTATAACCTTGTCTATTATGTACTAAGCATATTATATTGCTCTTAATCTTGCAGGGTAAGATGCAGGGTGATTGTGAAGCTATTATGAGCTACTACTTAATTGTGGGGGCATGGAGTTTTGCCTAATGTTTATCTTTAGCATAATACTAATATCAACTTAATAATGCTAAAATAATGTGTATAATGACTTGCAGATTTACACATTTTATGCAGATTTGATTTGAGAAAGTTGATTGAGAATAATATTCTCACAAATTATTATCTTTGTGAAATTTGAGTGGAGCATATTTAAGCTAATGGACTAAGAAAGAAAGAAGTCCTAGAATTGTCGAGGGGAATGGGGCAAAAGCCTATTAGTTGAGGAATTTGTGGTGGATACCGGAACTTGCTATGCAAGGGTGGTCTAACGAAGCCATAGATAACTCATACTTGTGTACACTTCCCATTCCTATGACATGTACACTATTTTGGAAGGTTGAGCATATAGTTCTTAATGGTCTTATAGCCCAAAATTGGGTGGTCCTTGTGAGACGGACTTGATGAGATCACCGTAATGATGGAGGTTGAGATATTTCTCTTAATGAATCTATATCCCTTTATTTGGGTGGTCCTATTGAGAAGGACTTGATGGATTCACCGCAATGTTGAAAGGTTGAGCCTTAGAGCTTTTAATGAATCTATATCCCTTTATTTGGGTGGTCTTATTGAGAAGGACCTGATGGATTCACCGCTATGTTGAGAGGTTGAGCCTTAGAGCTCTTAATGATTCTATAGCTCATGCATGAGTGGTTTATATGGAGATAGACTTGTTGGAATCACCTACGTGAGTGTGAAGGATTGGCCTCCTTCTATGAGAGACTAGGCTATCTCTCTAGAGCACTCGTGAGAATCCCAAGGTTCATTTGGCCATAAATTTGTTGAATTGTATCGCGGAACTCGTCTGGAACTTAAGGTGAGATATGTGTTTGGAATTTACCCCGGAGTCTAGGAGTTCAAGATTCGTTCACTCTCTAGGTGATGAAAGAATTGTTCCATTTCACTATGTGTTAATTCAAATCGAAAGATATTAATGCTTAAGTATCAATCCTTATTAATATGCTCAGAATTTTGTCTATCATTTGCATTAGTGGGGGATTGTTAGAAGTAATGCAAAAGGCTAGTAATGTTGTCTAGATACATTGCATTGTAGAGAAGCTTTACATTACCTCGTAAGAGAATCTCTCCACTCTCACCACTAAATGCATGTTTATAACCCCATTAACTCCATGTTTATGGTAGTGGTTATGCCTCTTTATAGTGCTAATTAATCACTATAAATATGAGAAGTAGGTAGTCATTTGAGATACACATCTTCCATATATCTCTACTACTTCTCTATGATAATTTTGAGCATAACATATGAGTTCCAACTCCTAATGGTTGAGTACACAACTTGTAACACCCCCATACTCCAAGTGCCTTACCAGGACCACTCAGGTATGAAGACATTACCATCTCGGTTACCCGAGGCAATGACAATCAAACAACAATAGTGAAACAACGTTTATTATAAATAGTTTAACGAATAGTTACAATCCATGAAACCAACTAAAAGTACGATACATTATTCTCAAATGATGTCTAACTGAAAAGTAAATAAACTAAAGGCTACAGCGGAAGACTCCTATCATCTTGTCGTGGCATCCCAGCTATCCCAGTACTCATCTCAATACCTGCTCAATATCTGCTCACGATCCCCGAATGGATCACCGCAGGTTTACAAAACAACACCGGGGTCAGTACTAATCACACAATCAATATAGATAACAATAATAAGATAAACAGACAAATTTGAACTGTCACACACACACACACACACCCCCACCAACTCCCATCATCTCAATCTTGATCGTCCACTTTGGACCCGGCCTTGCCGATGGGGGACCGCAGCCGTTCCCACCTAAGCCCCGCTCATCATACGAGCGATAACTCTGTCCCATTAATGTGCACATCCCCTACCGTGGCGGGTTCCACGAAGGGCGAAACTAGGGCGTGAAGTCACTCCCGCAAGTGACCCCACTCACCCGAAACGCATCTCGAGAACCATCAACAAAGAATCACAACCACAAACACAACACAATCATCATATCAAACAACTAACTACAAAGACATCACCAATATCCCATTATGGGACTAATACGAGTAGAAATCCTACCCGGAAAGCACAACAAGCGAGACGGTATCTACAAATTTGTATCAAAACGCCTCTTCTACGAATCCTCCTCCTAACACATAACACATAAAGACTACACATCACATACTACTCACAAAACTCCCAATCCCTAAATTAGGGTTTAACCAATCTTAACGAAACATTATAAAAATTATGTTAAAAGCTTACCCTTGACGCAAGGAACTCAACGATACGAATTACGACAAGAACGACCGTCGAACTCCGGAATTGCTAAGAATGCGATTAGGAAGATGAACTGGCTGCTTTCTCTCTTAAACAGGGTTTTAGGTTTTGTAAAAGTGATTTAAAACAATGACGATTATGTTTAAATACCTTAATCGCATAATTAACAAAACCCGAGAAAACGCCCCGTAAAACCGGACACTCGATCGAGTACCCAAGGTACTCGATCGAGTACCCCAAATACTACTCGATCGAGTACCCAACAGTCGAAACTATTTTATTTCGCAACTTGCCCTTACTCGACAGAGTAAGGGCTACTCGATAGAGTACCCCAAGACTTATAAATACGGAGTATTACCGTCTTCCCTCCTTAAAAGGAACTTCGTCCCCGAAGTTCAAACCACTACTAAACAAAGGTACTCCCTAACATTCCCGACTCAAAGAACCGAACAGAAAACATGGTACTAACCCAACTCATCCCGACAAACATACCGACACAACATATAAAAGGGGTATAAAACTCGTAAAAACTGCTCGCGATCATCTCCTACCCCCCTAAAAGAAACAAGGTTACGTCCTCGTAACCATACATACCTGATCAAAGAGGAAAGGGTAACGCTCTTTCATAGCTTCCTCTGGCTCCCATGTAGCTTCCTCGGTCTCGTGGTTAGACCAAAGGATCTTAAGCAAAACTGTCTCACCACTCCTAGTCTTTCTAACTTTTCGGTCTAGAATCTGCTTAGGCACCTCAAGATATGATAAGGACTCATCTAGCTCTAAGCTCTCTGCCTCCAACACATGTGACGGGTCACTTACATACTTCCGCAGCTGCGATACATGAAACACATTATGCACTCTCTGCAACGCAGCTGGTAAAGCCAGACGATAAGCAACTTCCCCAACTCGCTCTAAGATCTCATAAGGGCCTATAAACTTCTGACTTAGCTTGCCTTTCTTCCCAAATCTCATAACTCCACGCATCGGAGACACTTTCAGAAGAACCTTGTCCCCAACTTGAAACTCTATGTCCCGACGATGTAGGTCTGCATAACTCTTTTTCGATCCTGGCCGCTCGCATCCGTTCCCTGATCATCTTAATCTGTTCCACCATCTCATGCACCATCACTGGTCCTAAAACCACTTTGCCTCAAAGACTATCGTCCCAACAGATTGGACTCCTACATCTCCTCCCATACAAAGCCTCAAACGGTGCCATACCAATACTGGTGTGATAGCTGTTGTTGTAAGAAAACTCTATCAAGTCCAACCTCTGCTCCCAGCTACCACCAAAATCCATCACACACGCTCGCAACATATCCTCAAAAGTCTTGATTGTTCTCTCAGTCTGCCCATCTGTCGCAGGATGAAATGCTGTACTCATCTTCAAAGTTGTTCCCAACGATTCCTGCAACTCCTTCCAAAACCTCGATATAAACCTCGCATCTCTGTCAGACACTATGTCCTTAGGGACTCCATGTAACTTAAGCACGTTCTTGCGATAGGCCATAGCCAATTGTGCCTTAGTCCATGTATCTTTCATTGGAACAAAGTGAGCTGACTTGGTCAGACGATCCACTATCACCCAAATCATGTTGTTACCTTGTTGACTCTTAGGCAAACCCACAATGAAATCCATGGAAATGGATTCCCACTTCCACTCAGGCACCCCTAAAGACTGAATCTTACCTTGTGGTCTTCTCTGTTCCCCTTTAACTCTCTGGCATGTCAAACAACGGGACACAAACTCAGCTGTCTCTTTGTTCATCCCAGGCCACCAAAACGTTTTCTTCAAATCCTTGTATAGCTTGTCTCCACCTGGATGAACTGAATATGGTGTGCAATGCGCTTCTGTCATGATCGTCTTCTTCAACTCCTCATCATTAGGAACACACCACCTACCATCAAACCTCAAACTACCATATGTATGAATAGAAAACCGGGACACTGTCCCTTTCTCTACTCCAGCTCTCCACTCAACTATCTTAGGATCCAAAGCCTGCTTATCCCGAATGTCATCATAAAACTCCAGATGTACTGTCATATCACCTATGGCATCTCCTTTCTGCATCATATGTATCCCAAAGCTCGCTACCTCATCCCTCAGCCTCATCAAAGATAGAGCTGTACACAAGGAATGTACACTCTTTCTACTCAAAGCATCAGCAACAACATTGGCCTTCCCTTCATGGTAGATAATCTCCATGTCGTAATCACCAATCAACTCCATCCACCTCCTCTGTCTCATGTTCAACTCCTTCTGCGTGAAGATATACTTAAGACTCTTGTGATCAGAAAATACCTTAAAGATTGCTCCATAAAGGTAATGTCTCCAAATCTTGAGAGCAAACACCACTGCACCCAACTCCAGATCATGAGTAGGGTAGTTCTCCTCATAAGGCTTCAACTGCCTAGAAGCATAGGCAATCACTTTACCATTCTGCATCAACACACATCCCAGCCCATTCTTCGAGGCATCTGTATAAACCTCGAAATTCTCGCTCCCTTCAGGCAATGCGAGGACAGGAGCTGTGGTCAAACGCTCCTTTAATGTTTGGAACGCCGTCTCACAACTCTCATCCCAACGAAACCTGTTCTCTTTCCTCATCAACACTGTCATCGGTCTAGCTATCTTGGAGAAATCTTTCACGAACCGTCTGTAGTATCCAACTAAACCCAAGAAACTTCTAACCTCATCAACATTCTTCGGTGCTTCCCACTTTGTCACTGCCTCAATCTTCGCCGGATCCACAGCTACCCCATCTTTAGAGATTACATGCCCTAGAAAAGCAACTTTCTCTAACCAGAACTCACACTTGGACAGCTTAGCATACAACTCATGATCTCTCAAAGTCTGCAACACGATCCTCAGATGCTCCTCATGCTCCTCCTTAGTCTTAGAGTAGACTAAGATGTCATCGATAAACACCACCACAAACTGGTCCAAGAACTGTCTGAAGATTCTATTCATCAAATCCATAAACACTGCCGGCGCATTAGACAACCCAAACGGCATCACCACATACTCATAATGGCCATACCTTGACGTGAAAGCTGTCTTCGGTATGTCCACCTCTCTAATCTTCACCTGATAGTACCCCGACCTCAAATCAATCTTAGAAAAGACTTTTGCACCACTCAACTGATCAAACAGGTCATCTATCCTTGGCAAAGGATACTTGTTCTTTATCGTCACACGGTTCAGCTCCATGTAATCTATGCACAGCCTCAAGCTCCCATCTTTCTTCTTCACGAACAGAACTGGTGCTCCCCAAGGCGATACACTTGGTCTAATGTATCCCTTCTCTATCAAATCATCAAACTGCTTCCTAAGTTCCTCCATCTCCTTAGGACCCATACGGTACGGTGCCTTAGAGATTGGCCCCGTCCCTGGCTTCAACTCTACGGTGAAATCTATCTCCCTCTTCGGTGGCAACCCCGGAATCTCCTCTGGAAAAACATCTGCAAACTCTCCCACCACTGGTATCTCATCAACTGTCGGACTCTCTATCCGGTCATCTCTCACATGACACAAGATCAACGGACATCCCTTCCTCAGATAAGACTTCAAGGTGACAGCTGCAATCAACTTAACTTTGGGTTTGACTAGAAACCCACGGTAAGAGACACTAACACCCTTTGGACCTCTTAAGGACACTTTCTTTTGATGACAGTCTATCTTAGCTTTATACTTTCCTAACCAATCCATCCCAACTATCATCTCAAAACCATTAAAAGGAAACTCTAGCAAGTCTACCGGGAAATCGACTTGCCCAACTATCAAAGATACATCTCTAAACAACCTCCCACACGATACAGACTCACCCGAAGGTATGAAAACTCGCTCACTAACGGACTCATATACTCTCAAACCCAACTGTTTTACATGACTCGAAGACACAAACGACCGAGAAGCCCCCGAATCAAACAAAACAAACGTAGGAATACCATTAACAAGGAATGTCTGGGGTGATAACGTGCACATCTTCCTCACCGCCTTCTTCTCCATCATGAATAACTTGCCATTTGGTCTTCGCCCACCTCCCCGGGACAAGCTTGGCTGATGCGGTCGGCTTAGCACCCGACCCTTGATTGTTGTTGTTCGTCGGTGTCTTCGATAAAATTACCGCCGTTGCGGTTGCCTCCACTCTGGTAACTCGACTTCCCCGGTTTGGCCATGATCCAGCCGGTCATTTGCTCGCGAAGCTCTGCACGGTCTCGAAAGATCCCGGTGCACTCGTGCACTCATGTCTCTTGTGGCCTACGCCACCACAACCAAAGCGAGTCACTCCCCGGCTATTGCTCACACTCCCACGGCCACGCCCAAAGGAAGCCCCAAAGATCAACCACGACCCGGAAGAAAACCCCTTAGACGACCGTGGTTGCCTTTCTTGTAATTAGATTGGCCACCACCCTCGCTCTCGACTTCCTCTTCTCACCGCTGAGACCTCTCTCCGAGCCATCTCCACCAGCCTCTCAGCTCTTCCAGCCCTCTCATAAGCTTCCTTAACATCGGTAAGGATCCCCACGGGTAACTTATCCATAATCGTGGTAGTCAACCCTCTTTCAAACCTCAATGCCAGGTTCTCCTCACTCAAACCCATATCCTCATCATACCTGGACTTCTCATTGAACTGTCTGTAGTACTCGGCTACCGACATCTCAGCGGTCATCTTAAACTTATCAAACTCTTCCCTCAACTTACTACTTACATGCTCCGGCACGAACTCCTTCCTCACAGCTCTACGAAACTCCTCCCAAGGTATAGCAGGTAAGCCTTGGTTGGTGTATATCTCCTTAGCACTCACCTTCACTGAATCCCACCACTTGCCTGCTGCTTCCCTCAGATAGAACGCAGCCTGTTCCACTCTCATCTCATCAGGACAGTGAACCAAGTCTAAGATGTTCTCCATCTCTCTCAGCCAACTATCAAGCAGATTAGGCTCCCCAACCCCCTTGTATTCTTTCGGGTTAAACCTCGCAATATAGAGGCTGATTTTAGAATGATCAACCTCCTTCTCCTTACTCTTATCCTTGTCCTCATTCACTCTCTTCAGGGTCTCGGTAAGAGCATCCTGGTGCTCTAACATCTTAACGATGTCATCCACGGTCATAAGCTCAGCTCTCGCGTACAAAGCAGTTCTCTTGGGCGGCATCTTGAAGCTATATAAGAAAGGGGTAAACGTAAACACACGTACTAAACCTCAAAACACGAAAACACGATGCCCAGAACCCACTCGATCGAGTTCCCAAACACACTCGATCGAGTAACGGGCTACTCGATCGAGTGCCCCACGTACTCGATCGAGTCCCCAAACTCCAGAACCAAACAAACCTTCTGATCTCTTTCCTACTCGATCGAGTATCTAGGCTACTCGATCGAGTGACACCCTACTCGATCGAGTACCCCTAGTTACTCGATCGAGTGCCCCAAAACTCGATTCTGGACTCAAAATTGCCGAAAACCCACCCGATCGAGTCAGCCCTACTCGATCGAGTAACCCTAATTCGTAAGAGCTACCCGCATATTACGTCATATGCTAACATGCTAACTTTATAAATCACATATTATATCATAACAATCATGCTATTAATTGCCACGTTGTAAAACATTCAACATGCTATCATTTCATCAACAGTTTCTATATATATATAACATCACTTTTCTTTCATCTCCTCAACTTCCAATTCGAACATCCAACAATCAACACATTCCATCACATTTGTACACAAGTTAACCAAACACACATACGACTCGACAAACACTTCCCTCATGTGACCGGTTCAAAGTTGTAGGGCGACCCCCGCGACTTTAGGACGTCTCCCAAGCCTTTGCACTAGCTCCTACAACTTTTACCCCGGGTTCATTTTAATTGACTCCCTATGTTCATTAAGTTCATTGGTTACAGGTTTCAGGATCGTCGCTCCGATACCATTTGTAACACCCCCATACTCCAAGTGCCTTACCAGGACCACTCAGGTATGAAGACATTACCATCTCGGTTACCCGAGGCAATGACAATCAAACAATAATAGTGAAACAACGTTTATTATAAATAGTTTAACGAATAGTTACAATCCATGAAACCAACTAAAAGTACGATACATTATTCTCAAATGATGTCTAACTGAAAAGTAAATAAACTAAAGGCTACAGCGGAAGATTCCTATCATCTTGTCGTGGCATCCCAGCTATCCCAGTACTCATCTCAATACCTGCTCAATATCTGCTCACCATCCCCGAATGGATCACCGCAGGTTTACAAAACAACAACGGGGTCAGTACTAATCACACAATCAATATAGATAACAATAATAAGATAAACAGACAGCTGAACTGTCACACACACACACACACACCACCAACTCCCATCATCTCAATACTGACTGTCCACTGGACCAGCCCTGCCAGTGGGGGACCGCAGCCGTTCCCACCTAAGCCCCGCTCATCATACGAGCGATAACCCTGTCCCATTAATGTGCACATCCCCTACCGTGGCGGGTGAAGGGCAAAACTAGGGCGTGAAGTCACTCCCGCAAGTGACCCCACTCAGCCGAGAACGCATCTCGAGAACCATCAACAGCAATCACAACCACAAACACAACACAATCATCATATCAAACAACTAACTACAGCACATCACCAATATCCCATTATGGGACTAATACTGAGTAGGAAATCCTACCTGGAAAGCACAACAAGCAGACGGTATCTACAGCTGTATCAAAACGCCTCTTCTACGAATCCTCCTCCTAACACATAACACATAAAGACTACACATCACATACTACTCATAAAACCCCCAATCCCTAAATTAGGGTTTAACCAATCTTAACGAAACATTATAAAAATTATGTTAAAAGCTTACCCTTGACGCAAGGAACTCAACGATACGAATTACGACAAGAACTGACCGTCTGAACTCCGGGAATTGCTAAGAATGCGATTAGGAAGATGAACTGGCTGCTTTCTCTCTTAAACAGGGTTTTAGGTTTTGTAAAAGTGATTTAAAACAATGACGATTATGTTTAAATACCTTAATCGCATAATTAACAAAACCCGAGAAAACTCCCCGTAAAACCGGACACTCGATCGAGTACCCAAGGTACTCGATCGAGTACCCCCTTACTCGATCGAGTACCCCAGCTACTCGATCGAGTACCCAACAGGTCAGAAACTATTTTATTTCGCAACTTGCCCTTACTCGACAGAGTAAGGGCTACTCGATAGAGTACCCCAAGACTTATAAATACGGAGTATTACACAACTTTTAGGAGTGTTGTGTGACCTTGGGGGACGACGCCTATATCGATTTGTACCGTAGTCGGGGTGATTTCGTTTCTCATTCAGTGGCCTCCATAGCACGACACAACAACAAATATTCTCTAATTATATCTTCGCCCCTATAGTGATACTATATTTCCAACAAAAAATTCCACCAAAATTCAATGTCAAAAAAAAATTACTGAGTGACCTGTCTGTGAAAGTGTTTCAGGGATGAGGGAGCTAGAAGTAAGGAAGTAGAAAGGGTGTGTGATGAGTAAGAGGGAATCAGAATGACTGAGTGAGAGATTGAGAGAATGCCAAATTTCTAGGTCAAGTTATTTGAGGCGTTTGTTGACCAAAACATAATCAAAATCATAATTTTATCTTGATACCGGCTCCAGTATAATTATTGATAGTTGTGAATTTCTATCTATCTCTTATGGCCTCCAGATGCTCCATTTAATCAATATCTAAAACTAGGACCATCTCAATTAAGCAACTGCCCTATTCATAGTTATAGGCCCATCATGCACCTTTTGAAGGTGGCAGGGGCATTACATAAACCAAAAGGCATCCTACGATAAGCAAAAACACCTTGAGGGCAGGTAAAAGTAGTCTTTTCCAGATCATCCGAATGAATAGGGATCTGAAAGAACCCTGAATATCCATCTAAATAACGGAAAAACTTATGAGAGGCTAACCTTTCTACCATTTGATCGATAAACGGAAGGGGAAAGTGATCCTTCTTTGTGGCGGCATTCAACTGTCTGTAGTATATGCACATCCGCCAACCAGTTACAACTCTAGTGGGTATTAATTCAATTTTATTATTTTTAACCACAGTAGTTCCTCCTTTCTTAGGAACCACCTGAACGGGACTCACCCATTTAGAATGACCAACGGAGTAGATAATACCTGCATCGAGTAGCTTCATTACCTCAGCCATCACAACATCCTCCATCTTCTAATTCAGCCTGCGCTGACCCTGTCTGCAAGGTTTGTGATCTTCTTCTAACTCAATCTTGTGCATACAAATATCAGGGCTGATGCCCTAAATATCGTCCAGTGAATAGCCCATAGCTTTCCTGGTTTTCTTCAGAACAGCTAACAAAGCGGTAAGCTGTTTATCATCCAAATCAGCACTAACAATGACTGGATATTGCTCTGTATCATCTAAAATGCATATTTGAGATGAGAAGGAAGAGGCTTACGCTCAGGTACCTTTACCTCCATGGGGCAGAGAGTATTTACCAATTGTTCTACCCTCTCTCCTTCGCCGTCGGTGAGTTCACGCTCATCTATTGTAGCTTTAAGAAAATCCAACACAACGTCATTGTTTTCCTGGTTATCTGCACACTCATCTAACAACATAAAAGCTTCCAGTGGATCCTTAATCGAGGAATCCGACCAGAACTCATACACAGACTCATCAACGATATCAACTGAATAACATGTATCCTCTATCATTGGTCTAGCAAGTGTACCAGGCAAACTGAAAGTGATTGCATCATCCCCCACTACAAGAGTCAAACGCCCTTGTTTGACATCAATAATAGCCCCAGCTGTACATAAAAATGGTCTTCCTAATATAATTGGGGTCCGGGTATCCTCAACTATGTCTAAGACAATGAAATCTACTGGTATAAAGAACTTGCCTACTTTGACAGGCACGTCTTGTAATACCACGGTTTTATGAGTCTCTGGGTACTCTATCGAGTGGGCCTTACTCTGTCGAGTAAGTGTGTTTTGCGTTTTAAAATAGTTTCTGACCTGTTGGGTACTCGTTCGAGTAGCCTTGGTACTCGATCGAGTAAGCGGCACTCGATCGAGTACGTTAGTTACTCGATCGAGTAAGTGTGTTTTACGGGGTTGTTTCGACGGGTTTTGCTAATAACGCGAGTTTGATATAAAAGGTTTCCGTCAGTTTATTTCATCATTTTTAACCTTTCTAAACCTTTCAAAATAAAAAGGAGTTACGTAGTTCTCTCTCGTCGCGTTGTTGGCAAATCCCTAAGGCTAGGAGTGTCGGATCATCTTGTTCTTTGCATCATAGTGTTCCTTGCGTCAAGGGTAAGATCTACATACCAATTTTATAGTATTTAGTTAACTTTGTTTAAACCCTAATTTTGGGAATTGGGGATTTGTGTTAGTTTTGTGATTGTTAGTAATTATGTGATTATATGTTAGGAGGAGGATTCGTAGAAGAGGAATTTTGATACAGCTGTTGAGACCGTCTGATTGTGTTGCTGTTCAAGGTAGGGTTTCCCTACTCAGTATTAGTCCCATAATGCATTGTTGGTGCTGTATAATTGTTGATTATTATCGTATTAGTATTATGACGGTTGTTGATTGATTGCTGTATGATGGTTGTGATTGTTTGTCTCTGGTTCTCGAGATGCGTTCTCGGCTGAGTGGGGTCACTTGCGGGGTGGCTTCACGCCCTAGTTTCGCCCTCTGTGGAACCCGCCACGGGAGGGGATGTGCACATTAATGGGACAGGGTTATCGCTCGGTATGATGAGCGGGGATTTGGTGGGTGCGGCTGCGGTCCCCTATCGGGCGGGCTGGTCCAGGGGACGATCGGTGACGGAGATTGATTGGAGTGGGTGTGATTGTGTGTGTGACCGTTTGAGCTGCTTGTTTCTTGTATTGTTGGTTATATAAATTGTGTGATTAGTCTTGACCCGTTTAATGTTTTAAAAACTGTGGTGATCCATTCGGGGTGGTGAGCGATATTCAGCGGTATGATATGACGCGTATGGGATAGGCCGGGATGAGTCATCACGTGGCGATTAGAAGTCTTCTGGCATGTGTCGACGACGTTTTATAGCTTTGATAGATTTAGCAGTAGACCGTCTGAGAATCTTGTATTTCAGTTTTGGTTTTTTGTTTTGATCATGTAATCACTTTAAACTATTTCGTTGTTTAAATTATGTTTCTTCATTGTCATTTGATTATCATTGCCTAGGGTAACCGAGATGGTAGCACTTTCATCCCTTGAGTGGTCCTGGTAAGGCACTTGGAGTATGAGGGTGTTACAAAATGGTATCAGAGCAACGATCCTGAAACCTGTAACCAATGAACCTAATGAACATAGGGAGTCAAAATAAAATGAACCCGGGGTAGAAGTTGTAGGAGCTAATGCAAAGACATGGGAGACGTCCTAAAGTCGCGAACTCGCCCTACAATTTTGAACCGGTCACCATGGGATATGAGTTAGAATCGCTATGTGTTTATCTTATGAATTGTGTATCTTTGTAGCAAAGTGTGGTATAAATCGGTGGATGTATGTGTGTGGAGAATGGGGAATATGTAAGAAAGATGGTGATGATGTGATTTTTGTTATGTTGTTGGTTGAAAGCATGTTGCATGATAGTTGGTTTACATGTTGGTTGGAATCTTTGGAAAAGTGTATGAGAATGATGAGTAATGTGGTGGAAAAAGGAAGTAGTTCATATGTGATATGATTATACATAATTTTGCTTGTGTAATTTTATATAATGATTTCTTATACTTGTCTACTGTTGTATCATATGCGCTTGTTAGATAAAGAATGTGATTGAACTAAATGAGTTGATTGGAAAAGATGAAGTGGCAATTACATGAGAATATGAATTCCTTGATTATGAACATATTTATGTGATGAAGTGGATTTTTAATATTGTTGTGTTAGTAACATGGAAATAGGATTTGTAATGTATGGGTATGATTTGTGTTATGAAAGTTATAAAGTTAAAGCATGCGGGTAGTACATGTTTGATAAGTTGAATGTTATATGAGCATGATAGATATTATTGTTTAGTTTTGGTAGGTAGTAGAATGTGGTTATGGATGGGGGTTTTATAAATATCGAGTCGCTTTTGTTCACCTCGTTGATGTTTAAGTTGTTTGAAAGAGAAAATCAAATGGCTATGTCGTCTGATTAAAGCAAAGTTGTATTTAAACTGTTATAACTTGAAATGCATAAATGATTTTAATGTGATTCCAATTGGAGGTGATAGCTTGTTCTTTTACGATTCTAACGATATGTCACACGCCCAAAACGACCAAGAAATGAGTGAGTTATGACTGTTTTACGAAAACTGGACAATGCTGAGAATTGCGTAGGGTACTCGATCGAGTAGCCTTGGTACTCGATCGAGTAGGCGGAACTCTATCGAGTACGTTAGTTACTCGATCGAGTAGCCCTGGTGATTTGTTTTCCGTGCTTCTGACCTTCACCTACTCGATCGAGTAAGTCCGTTACTAGATCGAGTGGCCTGTACTCGATCTAGTGACCCCTGTTTTGGGTCATATGCTTATCTTTTGACTTTGTTGCATATCATGTTTAATTCAAAGGTGTTATCTTGCTTCTTTATGCATTGATTTATATGTATGTTGATCCTGATGCGTAAGTTACCCAATCTTATGATGTAAGAAGTGGCACCTGAGGTGAGTATGAGTTCGGTGGGAGAACATGAGTTATATGTGGTTGTGATAGATAGTGGAAAAAGAAAAGGAAGATCGTTATGGCTTAATTGAGACATAGAGCATGTTTTCTGAGATGAGATGAGTGATATGATTGTGCGTTGAGTAACGTAAAAGCAAGTGAATATGGGCAAGGGATGATGTGAGTCTAAGGAACGTGAGAATAAAAAGATTCAAAGTAAGGATGTGGATAGTGGCAGCTTGAGATGTGTAAAGAATTATGGAGGGAGATGGTTAGGAGTCGTGTGGGTTAAGGATATATATAGTGAAAGTTCATTTTAAAGGGGTTGAGAAGAGTGGTATACAGTGAACGTTGATTTTATGGATAGATTAGTGGCAAGTGTGAGTAATAGCATAATAAGAGAAGACCCATGGTAAGAAAGAGTGAGGTGATATCGATATAAAATAATGAGATTTGAGTTTTGGAGCGATGAGAAGGTAATTGGAGCACTAAAGGGTTAGGTAGAAGTAATAAGGAGTTGAGATATTAAATGGAATTGTTGAGTATATAGAGAAAAGAAGGATAAAAGTAAGCTGAGAAAAATGTTCACCGGAGTTATGTGATATAAAAGTAAGGAATCATCGGGATGTATGATACTACCAAGAGTAAGTGAGTTAATGGTTATACAGAAGTTTCAGGACAACATGATTAATCATGAGTTTCGAGGAATTAAGGGAGTAAGAGGTTGATTTAGTATCTGCACTCTATAAGATTTTGGTGGAGAGTTAGATGACGATACAGTTCGGGATAGTATTGGGAAGAATGTTGAGGTAATTTTGTTGATGGATTTGATGTTCGTTATTTGGGATGTTAACCAAAGATAGGAAAGAAAACGTGATGTTTAGAGATGAGTGTAAGTAAGGGGTTTGATGTCCGGACAGTGGTAGTGTTATGGTTTGTGACTAGTGGTTAAGGGTGATGGTATATTAGAAAGGTAGCAATTCTAAAGAGGTTGATTTTGTAGGGACCAGATTGATAAGTATGGTTATGAAAGAGTATAAGAAGTGGTTATATGAGGCGGTTGTTAGTAGTTGAGTATTAATGGTGTGGCTACATTTGGCAGAGGGTGATGGATATGCGAATGGGAGAATATGTTATGAGGTGTATACGAGTTAAGCTCGGGTGAGAGGTAACTTTTATCAGGTGGTAACTTACGTGATCAAGATTGACTGGTTGGATGTGATTACGGGTCTATGATATATATAAATGTTTGCGTGAGGTTTTGACCCCACAAGATGTGGGATGGTGTGATTATCATAAAGTTGTTATTTGAATGTTTTGTAATGCATGTTGGGTATGCTAATCTAATTGAATGATATTCAAAAAGGTAATAATTTGATTGATCTGGAATGTATAGTTAAAATGGTATGTGTATTGATGATACATGTTTATTCCGTGAAATGGTAAGGATGATGTTCATGAGATTCTTGTCAGTTCTTTCCGCATAATATGTTGTGTTATAATCTAATAAAACGGTTTTGAGTGAGTTTTCTTGTTCGAAATGTCATATTGAGTCAGTGTTTATGGGAATTATATGTGATTGGAATGTTTATCGATGTGGTTGTGTGCCTCGAGTGGTGATCCGGGCATGGTACTTCATGTCGTGATGTGGGTATTTTCACACTGCGTTGTGGCTGTTGGTGGCGATGTTGTGATGCCGTCACCGGTTGTGGTGGAGTAGGCGGGATGATTATGATTCGAGTTTCGAAAGTGCATACCAGTTATACATAGATTGTTATTTTGTTTGATGTTGCTCCCTGCGAGTTTCAGTTTGTGCAGATAGACAGTTGTCTTGTTTATTGATGTTTTCTTTACCTAAGTCTGGGAATGAGGGTCGAGTATGATATGAAATAGAGTTGTATATGTTTTCGTTGTTGTTATGGTATAGTGATTTTCCGGTTGATGGGACACGGTTGTGAGAGGTTGTTACAGTAATTTTGATCTTGTTCTAGATAAGGCTTCAGTAGACATGGTAATGGCAAGTGAGTCGTAGAACATGTGTGGTAATTGTAACATTCCGTTTGATGTCTATGAGTGTCTTGGTATTGGATTTGTTAGTTGATGATATTATGGAGCTAGCAGCATTAGAGGATGGTAGTTGGTTATGTATGGAGTTGGTGTCGTGAGAGATATATATGTGGTAGATACGATATAGTGAGTCATGTTGTGGAAGTAAACATAGTTGGTGGAGTGGGTGTTAAGAGTTCATGTTCTATGTTCGGTCGAGTTCTTGAGTCCTTAGCTAAGTTGTTGTGTCTTGGTCGAGTCTGTATAGTTGTTTTTATGTATGGGTTGAACTTCGGGGACGAAGTTCCTTTTAAGGAGGGAAGACTGTAATACTCCGTATTTATAAGTCTTGGGGTACTCTATCGAGTAGCCCTTACTCTGTCGAGTAAGGGTAAGTTGCGAGATAAAATAGTTTCGACTGTGGGGTACTCGATCGAGTAGGCCGGGGTACTCGATCGAGTAGCGGGGTACTCGATCGAGTACCTTGGGTACTCGATCGAGTGTCCGATTTTACGGGGAGTTTTCTCGGGTTTTGTTAATTATGCGATTAAGGTATTTAAACATATTCGTCATTGTTTTAATTCACTTTTACAAAACCTAAAACCCTGTTTAAGAGAGAAAGCACCACTTCATCTTCCTAATCGCATTCTTAGCAATTCCGGAGTTCGACGGTCGGTTCTTGTCGTTTTTCGTGTCGTTGGATTCCTTGCGTCAAGGGTAAGCTTTTAATATAGTTTTTATAATGTTTTGTTAAGATTGGTTAAACCCTAATTTAGGAATTGGGGGTTTTGGTGTGTAGTTTGTGATGTGTAGTCTTTATGTGCTGTATGATAGGAGGAGAATTCGTAGAGGAGCCGTTTTGATACAGCTGTAGATACCGTCTGCGTGTTGTGCTTTCCAGGTAGGATTTCCTACTCAGTATTAGTCCCATAATGGGATATTGGTGATGTGCTGTAGTTAGTTGCTTGATATGATGATTGTGTTTGTAATTGTGTTTGTGGTTGTGTTGTTGATGGTTCTCGAGATGCGTTCTCGGCTGAGTGGGGTCACTTGCGGGAGTGATCTCACGCCCTAGTTTCACCCTTCGTGGAACCCGCCACGAAAGGGGATGTGCACATTAATGGGAGAGGGTTATCGCTCGTACGATGAGCGGGGCTTAGGTGGGAACGGCTGCGGTCCCCCACCGGCGGCGGCTGGGTACAAATGTGGACGCGATCGATATTGAGATGATGGGAGTTGGTGGTGTGTGTGTGTGTGTGTGTGATTCAAATTGTCTGTTTGTCTTATTATTGTTATATGTATTGAATTGTGTGATTAGTATCGACCCGTTTAAATGTTTTAAAAACTGTGGTGATCCATTCGGGGTGGTGAGCGATTATTGAGCAGTGTGATATGACGCGTATGGGATAGCCGGGATGAGTCATCACGTGGCGGTTAGAAGTCTTCCGCATTTGTGTCGACGAAGTCTAGTAGCTTTGATAGTTTTAGCAGTAGACCGTATGAGAACCTTGTAATTCCTTTTATTAGTTTTGGTTTTGGAACCTGTAATCACTTAATCTATAATTACTTTAAAAGTACGTTTCTTTATTGTCTTATGATATTCAGTACCTCGGGCAACCGAGATGGTAGTATCCTTATACCTGAGTGGTCCCGGTAAGGCACTTGGAGTATGGGGGTGTTACAAATGGTATCGTGAGCGACGATTTTGGAACTCAGTAACTAATGAACATAATGAACATAGGGAGTCTAATAAAATGAACCTGGTGTATGTGTAATGGGAGCCCCGGCTGATGCTAGGTTTTGGGTGAGTAGGCGCCCTCACTTCAAAATCTTGGCCCCATGATACTTAAGCCAGCCACATGGTATGGGAACGTGGAGTCCGTGTGTATATGTGCGACGTGTATGTTAATTGTGCTGTATATGGGTTGTTGAAAGCATGTTGCATGATAGTTGGTTGACATGTTGGTTGGAATCGTTGGAAAAGTATATGAGAATGATGAATGATATGGTAGAAAAAGGAAAGTAGTTCGTATATGATGATGTGTGATGAAGTGGATTTGTAATGTTGTTGTATTAGCAACATGGAAATAGGATTTGTAGTGTATGGGTGTGGTTTGTGTTATGAAAAGTTATGAAAATTTAAAACATGCGGGTAATACATGATTGAAAGTTGAATGTTATATGAGCATGATAGATGGTAATGTTTGGCTTTTGGTAAGTAGTAACATGAAGAATAGAGGTTCAATGATATGTGTTTTGTATAACGAATTGGATGAAAAGCATGATGGTTGCTTATAACGTGGCACTTTATAACACGAAGTAGATTATTTTGTTGATTGTATGAGGAGTCGCGCAGATTTGAATGCGTAGTTGTAATCATAATGTTGAAATAATAATGAATGCATAGTGCGTTAGGGTATGTGAGATAACATTCGGGTAGTATTCACGAGTCTGCATGACTCGATCGAGTGGGTTGATTCGATCGAGTGGGTATTTGTCGTTATTTTGACCAGAATCGTGTTTTTGGGCACTCGATCGAGTACCTCTGGCACTCGATCGAGTATGGGGTCACTCGATCGAGTAGCCGGGCTACTCGGTCGAGTAAGTCAGAGATCCGAAGGTCTGTTTGGGTTACGAGTCGGGGCACTCGATCGAGCATGTTGGGCACTCGATCGAGTAGCCTCAACTCGATCGAGTAGGTTCCGTACTCGATCGAGTGGGGTCTGTGCTTGAGTCATATGCGTGTTTCGGGTCATATGTTTGTCTTTTGACATTCGTTGCATATTTTGTTTAATTCAAAGGTGTTGTATTACTTCTTTATGCATTGTTTTACGTATGTGTTGGTCCTGAAGCGTAAGTTACCCAATCTTATGATGTAAAGAGTGGCACTATGATGAGTATGAGTTCGGTGGGGAGGACATGAGTTATATGTGATTATGATAGGTGGTGGAAAAAGAAAAGGAAGATTGGTATAGTTTATTGAGGCATGGCGTACGTTTTGCGGGACGGGATGAGTGATATGATTGTGTGTTGAGTAATGTAAAAATAAGTGAATATAGGCAAGGGATGAAGTGAGTATAATGAACGTGAGAATGAAAAGATTGAAAGTAAGAATGTGGATAGTGGCAAATTGAGGTGTGTAAAGAGTTATGGAAGGAAATGGTTAGGAGTCGTGTGGGTTATGGATTTATGTAGTGAAAGTTCGTTTAAAGGGGTTGAGAAGAGTAATATATAGTGAACTTTGTGGAGACATGTCGCGAGGTGTATTTGTAGACAGTGAGTGAGTTTAGGAGGTTTGGTTTATTAAAAGATGAAACTACTGTGTGATTTCCTTGGGTAATTAACGGTATTAAATGAATTCTGATTTCTAGAGATGTAAAAAGGGGGATGCAATTGTTTGAACATTAAACGTTGGTTCTATGAATAGATTAGTGGCAAGTATGAGTGATAGCATAATAAGAGAAGATCCATGGTAAGAAAGAGTGAGATGATGTCGGTAGAAAATAATGGAATTAAGTTTTGGAGCAACGAAGGGGTAACCAGATTTCTAAAGAGTTAGCTAGAAGGAATAAGGAGTTGAACTATTAATTGGTATTATTGAGTGTAAAGAGAAAAGAAGGATAAAAGTAAGCTGAGGAAAATGTTCACCGGAGCTATGTGATATAAAGATAAGAAATCATCGAAATATGTGATGGTATCACGAGGATGTTAGCTAAAGGTTATATAGGAGTTTCAGGGCAACATGGTTGGTAATGAGTTTCGAGGAATTAAGGGAGTAAGAAGTTGGTGGAGTATTGGCACGATACGAGATATTTGGTGGAGAGTTGGATGACAATACAAATAAGATAGCATTGGGAATAGTGTTGAGGTAATTTTGTGGATGGGCTTGATGTTCGTTATTTGCAATGTTAACCAAAAATGGTAGAAACACCATGTTATTTTGATATGAGTGTAAGAGATTTTATATACGAGCAAAATGGTGGCATTGTGGTGTTATCACTAATGGTTAAGAGTGATGGAATATTAGAAAGGTAGCAATTCTAAAGAGGTTGATTTGGTAGGGACCTGATTGTTGTGTATGATTGTGAGAGGGTATAAGATGTGGTTAGGTGAGGCGGACGCTATTAGTTGAATAGTGAAGGTGTGATTATATTTGGCAGGAAGTGATGGTTGTGCGAATGGGGGAATATGTTATGAGGGGCATATGAGTTAAACTCGGGCAAACAGTAACCTTTTTCGAGTGGTAACTTACGTGGTCAGGATTGACTAGTTGGTTGTGATTACGGGTCTATGATATGTGTAAATGTTTGTGTGAGGTTCTACCCTCACAAGAAGTGGTATGGTGTGATAATTATAAAGTTGTTTTATGAATGTTCTGTAATATGTATGTTGGGCACGGTAATTTAATTGAATGATATCCAAAAAGGTAATAACTTGATTGATTTGACATAGCTAGTTATAATTTTATGTGTATTGATAACACATGTGTATTCCGGGAAATGGCAGAGAGGATGTTCATGAGATGCTTATCTGTTTATCCATATAATATGTTGCGTGGTGATTTAATAAAGTGGATTTAAGTAAGTTTTTCTTGTCTGAGAAGTTATGCCGAGTCAGTATTTATGGGAATTGTATGCAGTTGTGATGTCTATTGGTGTGGTTGTGGTGCCTCGGGTGGTGATCCGGGCACGGTACATAGTGCTGTGATGCGGGTATTTTCGCACTACGGTGTGGCTGTTGGTGGCGGTGTTGTGATGCCGTCACCGGTTGTGGTGGAGTAGGCGGGATGACTATGATTCGAGTTTCGAAAGTACATACCAGTTATACATAGATTGTTGTTTTGTTTGATGTTGCTCTCTGCGAGTTTCAGTTCGTGCTGATAGACAGTTGTCTTGTTTACTCATGTTTTCTTTACCAGGTTAAGTTGGGAATGAGGTAGAGTATGATATGAAATAGAGTTGTATATGTTTCGTTGTTGTCATGGGATAGTGATAATCCGTTGATGGGACACGGTTGTGAGAGGTTGTTACGGTAATTTTGATCTTGTTTTCAGATGAGACATCGGTAGACATGGTAATGGAAAATGATTCGTGGAACATGTGTTGTAATGAACTGAAAGCGGCAGGTAGTTCATAATCTTTTGTTGAGACAGTGAGTGTAGGGTGTTGGGGAAATTAGTGTCATGTTAAGTTGTGTATGAATTTTGCGGTAATGAAAGAAAGAATTTGAGGATCTAGTGTGCGTGTACGTAACGAGTGCGGATCGTGAGTTATGCTTCTAAGAGATAAGTGCCTTACGTAGAGAGGTATGTTGTTTGGCAGTAATAATGAAGAGTGGGTATGGTGATTTGCTACGAGTTTATAGTATAGGTTAGGTGCGCTGCCGAATGAGTTAAGGAATGGGAAATGTTTATGTATGGGAGCCTTGGATATAAGAATGGTGAGTGTTTGGGTTATAGACGGTTATCTTTGACATGTGGTGGTACAGAGGGTAATGAGATATAGATATGGTTTGGTATTAGTGAGTTACGAGGACGTAACATTTGTCGTAAGAGGAGTAGGATGCGATAAAACAGATTTTGATGGTTGTACATATGGTAATATATTCGGAAGTTGAGTCTTGATGTAGAATAAAAGATCGATTCGTGTTGTGGGTGATTTTATTAAAGGTCATGACCGTGCTTGTAGTAGCGTGATGTTTAGGAGTGTGAGAATATTTCGCTAGTGTTGACAGTTGGATGATGAGGTTACGAGTGTGAGTAAACTTCGAGGACGAAGTTCCTTTTAAGGGTGGTAGAATGTAACATTCCGTTTGATGTCTATGAGTGTCTTGGTATTGGATTTGTTAGTTGATGATATTATGGAGCTAGCAGCATTAGAGGATGGTAGTTGGTTATGTATGGAGTTGGTGTCGTGAGAGATATATATGTGGTAGATACGATATAGTGAGTCATGTTGTGGAAGTAAACATAGTTGGTGGAGTGGGTGTTAAGAGTTCATGTTCTATGTTCGGTCGAGTTCTTGAGTCCTTAGCTAAGTTGTTGTGTCTTGGTCGAGTCTGTATAGTTGTTTTTATGTATGGGTTGAACTTCGGGGACGAAGTTCCTTTTAAGGAGGGAAGACTGTAATACTCCGTATTTATAAGTCTTGGGGTACTCTATCGAGTAGCCCTTACTCTGTCGAGTAAGGGTAAGTTGCGAGATAAAATAGTTTCGACTTTGTGGGGTACTCGATCGAGTATCTGGGGTACTCGATCGAGTAGGGGGGTACTCGATCGAGTACCTTGGGTACTCGATCGAGTGTCCGGTTTTACGGGGAGTTTTCTCGGGTTTTGTTAATTATGCGATTAAGGTATTTAAACATATTCGTCATTGTTTTAATTCACTTTTACAAAACCTAAAACCCTGTTTAAGAGAGAAAGCGACCAGTTCATCTTCCTAATCGCATTCTTAGCAATTCCGGAGTTCGACGGTCGGTTCTTGTCGTTTTTCGTGTCGTTGGATTCCTTGCGTCAAGGGTAAGCTTTTAATATAGTTTTTATAATGTTTTGTTAAGATTGGTTAAACCCTAATTTAGGAATTGGGGGTTTTGGTGTGTAGTTTGTGATGTGTAGTCTTTATGTGTTTGTATGATAGGAGGAGAATTCGTAGAGGAGCCGTTTTGATACAAAATTGTAGATACCGTCTGCGTGTTGTGCTTTCCAGGTAGGATTTCCTACTCGGTATTAGTCCCATAATGGGATATTGGTGATGTCTTTGTAGTTAGTTGCTTGATATGATGATTGTGTTTGTAATTGTGCTTGTGGTTGTGTTGTTGATGGTTCTCGAGATGCGTTCTCGGTTGAGTGGGGTCACTTGCGGGAGTGATCTCACGCCCTAGTTTCACCCTTCGTGGAACCCGCCACGAAAGGGGATGTGCACATTAATGGGAGAGGGTTATCGCTCGTACGATGAGCGGGGCTTAGGTGGGAACGGCTGCGGTCCCCCACTGGGCGAGGCTGGTACAAAGGTGGACGGTCGGATTGAGATGATGGGAGTTGGTGGTGTGTGTGTGTGTGTGTGATTCAGTTCAAATTCTGTTTGTCTTATTATTGTTGATATATGTATTGAATTGTGTGATTAGTATTGACCCCGTTTAAATGTTTTAAAAACTGTGGTGATCCATTCGGGGTGGTGAGCGATTATTGAGCGGTGTGATATGACGCGTATGGGATAGCCGGGATGAGTCATCACGTGGCGCTTAGAAGTCTTCCGCCGTGTCGACGAAGTCTAGTAGCTTTGATAGTTTTAGCTGTAGACCGTATAAGAACCTTGTAATTCCTTTTATTAGTTTTGGTTTTGGAACCTGTAATCACTTAATCTATAATTACTTTAAAAGTACGTTTCTTTATTGTCTTATGATATTCAGTACCTCGGGCAACCGAGATGGTAGTATCCTTATACCTGAGTGGTCCTGGTAAGGCACTTGGAGTATGGGGGTGTTACAGTAATGACCCGAAAGATGCAGGTGGTTCATAATCCTTTGTTGAGACAGTGAGTGTAGGGTGTTGGGGAATTAGTGCCATGTTGAGTTATGTATGAGTTTTGCGGTAATGGAAGAAAGAACTTGAGGATCTAGTGTGCGTGTACGTAACGAGTGTGGAACGTGAGTTATGCTTCTGGGAGATAGGTGCCTTACATAGAGAGGTATGTTGTTTTGCAGTAATAATGAAGAGTTGGTATGGTGATTTTGCTATGAGTTTTATGGTATAGGTTGGGTAGTATGCCGAATGAGTTGAGGAATAAGAAATGTTTAAGTAAGAGAGCCTTGGAAATAGGAATGGTTATAGAAATGAGGTTATAGGCGGTTATCTTTGACATGTGGTGGTGATGAGGATAATGAGATGATATAACTAAGGATTTAGTATTAGTGAGTTACGAGGATGTAACATTTGTCTTAAGAGGAGTAGGATGCGATAAAAGAGAGTTTCATGGTTGTGCATGTTGTAATATAATTGGAAGTAGAGTGTTAGCGTAGCGTAAAGGAGGGATTTGTTTTGTGGATGATACTGTTAAAAGGCCATGGCCGTGCTTATAGTAGTGTGATGCTTAGGAGTGAGAGAATACTTCGATAGTGGTAAGGGTTGGATGATGATGTTTAGGAGTTCGAGAGTTTTGATAGTGGCATGATGATGTTTATGAGTGTAATAAACTTCGGGGACGAAGTTCCTTTTAAGGGTGGTAGAATGTAACATTCCGTTTGATGTTATGAGTATCTTGATAATGGATTATGTTGTGGATGATATTTTACGGAGCTAGCAGCGTTTGTGTTGGTAGTGTATGGAGTTAGGATCGAGAGAGATATAATGGAGTTGGTACGATATCGTGAGCCATGTTGTGGAAGTAGGAATAGTTGGTTGAGTTGGGGTTACGAGTTCATGTTTGGTCGGTTGGGGTTTTGTTTTGAGTTCTTAGTTGGTTGTTGTATCTTGATCGAGTTAGTATGTTTGTTTTTGGGTATGGGTTGAACTTCGGGGACGAAGTTCTTTTTAAGGAGGCACGTCTTGTAATACCACGGTTTTATGAGTCTCTGGGTACTCTATCGAGTGGGCCTTACTCTGTCGAGTAAGTGTGTTTTGCGTTTTAAAATAGTTTCTGACCTGTTGGGTACTCGTTCGAGTAGCCTTGGTACTCGATCGAGTAAGCGGCACTCGATCGAGTACGTTAGTTACTCGATCGAGTAAGTGTGTTTTACAGGGTTGTTTCGACGGGTTTTGCTAATAACGCGAGTTTGATATAAAAGGTTTCCGTCAGTTTATTTCATCATTTTTAACCTTTCTAAACCTTTCAAAATAAAAAGGAGTTACGTAGTTCTCTCTCGTCGCGCTGTTGGCAAATCCCCAAGGCTAGGAGTGTCGGATCATCTTGTTCTTTGCATCATAGTGTTCCTTGCGTCAAGGGTAAGATCTACATACCAATTTTATAGTATTTAGTTAACTTTGTTTAAACTCTAATTTTGGGAATTGGGGATTTGTGTTAGTTTTGTGATTGTTAGTAATTATGTGATTATATGTTAGGAGGAGGATTCGTAGAAGAGGAATTTTGATACAGCTTGTTGAGACCGTCGATTGTGTTCTTGTTCCGGTAGGGTTTCCTACTCGATTAGTCCCATAATGCATTGTTGGTGTTGTGTAATTGTTGATTATTATCGTATTGGTATTATGACGGTTGTTGATTGATTGCTGTATGATGGTTGTGATTGTTTGTCTCTGGTTCTCGAGATGCGTTCTCGGCTGACTGGAGTCACTTTCGGGAGTGGCTTCACGCCCTAGTTTCGCCCTCTGTGGAACCCGCCACGGGAGGGGATGTGCACATTAATGGGACAGGGTTATCGCTCGGTATGATGAGCTGGGATTTGGTGGGTACGGCTGCGGTCCCCCACGGCGGGCTGGTCCAAAGGGATGATCGGTGACGGAGATTGATTGGAGTGGGTGTGATTGTGTGTGTGACCGTTTGAGCCGCTTGTTTACTTGTGTTGTTGGTTATATAAATTGTGTGATTAGTATCGACCCGTTTAATGTTTTAAAACTGTGGTGATCCATTCGGGGTGGTGAGCGATATTGAGCGGTATGATATGACGCGTATGGGATAGCTGGGATGAGTCATCACGTGGCAGTTAGAAGTCTTCTGCTGTGTCAGACGACGTTTTATAGCTTGATAGTTTTAGCAGTAGACCGTCTGAGAGTCTTGTCTTTCAGTTTTGGTTTTTGGTTTTGATCATGTAATCACTTTAAACTATTTCGTTGTTTAAATTATGTTTCTTCATTGTCATTTGATTATCATTGCCTCGGGTAACCGAGATGGTAGTACTTCCATCCCTTGAGTGGTCCTGGTAAGGCACTTGGAGTATGGGGGTGTTACAAAATGGTATCAGAGCGACGATCCTGAAACCTGTAACCAATGAACCTAATGAACATAGGGAGTCAAAATAAAATGAACCCGGGTAGAAGTTGTAGGAGCTAATGCAAAGACTTGGGAGACGTCCTAAAGTCGCGAACTCGCCCTACAATTTTGAACCGGTCACCATGGGATATGAGTTGGGATCGCTATGTGTTTATCTTATGAATTGTGTATCTTTGTGGCAAAGTGTGGTATAAATCGGTGGATGTTTGTGTGTGGAGAATGGGGAATATGTAAGAAAGATGGTGATGATGTGATTTTTGTTATGTTGTTGGTTGAAAGCATGTTGCATGATAGTTGGTTTACATGTTGGTTGGAATCGTTGGAAAAGTGTATGAGAATGATGAGTAATGTGGTGGAAAAAGGAAGTAGTTCATATGTGATATGATTATACATAATTTTGCTTGTGTAATTTTATATAATGATTTCTTATACTTGTCTACTGTTGTATCATATGCGCTTGTTAGATAAAGAATGTGATTGAACTAGATGAGTTGATTGGAAAAGATGAAGTGGCAATTACATGAGAATATGAATTCCTTGATTATGAACATGTTTATGTGATAAAGTGGATTTGTAATATTGTTGTGTTAGTAACATGGAAATAGGATTTGTAATGTATGGGTATGATTTGTGTTATGAAAGTTATAAAGTTAAAGCATGCGGGTAGTACATGTCAATCACCAAGTACACTTACAAAAAATAAACGTAAAAAAAAAACCTAGAGAGAAAAAAGAGAGAAAATGCACGACTAAGAACTCTGTGCCGCCATTGATTTGAATTAATGGCTAGGAAATCTAGCCAACAAAGACAGCGTGAATTGAATCTAAGAGGGCGTAGTATACCTGCTACGTCTAAGGAGATGAATGTTACAGTTGAGAATGAAGAAAGTTTGGAAAATAGAAACCCTAATGAGATGAGTACTGGACCAGATGTTGAAGAAGATGGGAAAACGAAAAACATTCATGACATTGTAGGCATTCAAGAAATGGTAGTGGAGACTGAGGATGAAGAAGAAACAGATGAGGAAATAGAGGCAAGTGAGGATGAGGACGAGATTGTTTCTGAAAGCCTTGAACAGGGGAATGAAATACCAGAACTTGATACAAAAACAGAGTCAGATGATATGCTGCAGATACAAATTGAGGACGTTGAGGAGGAAGTTGAGTATTGGAAACAAGCTATTATCTGCTTTATTCTAGGTGCTAACCCACCATGGGAGATTGTAGAGGGTTTCATAAGAAGGATTTGGACAAAGTTCAATATTGACAAAATCTCATTTGTGCCAAATGGAATTTTCTTGGTTAGGTTCAAAACTATGGACATGAAGGAGAAGGTGTTAGCATCTGGACATTACTTATTTGATAACAAGCCGATGATTGTAAAATCATGGGAAAAGGATTTGGAAATGTAAAAAGGCGAGGTGAAGTCAGTCCCTGCATGGATTAGGATTCATAAACTGCCACTTAAATTTTGGGGCAAAAGTTTGTCCAAAATTACCAGTATTGTAGGGAAATATGTTAAGAGTGATGTGGCAACAGAGGAAAGAACTAGACTAGGGTATGCTCGGGTTATGGTGGAATTATTGGTGGATCAACAACTACCAGCTCATGTCTCATTCAAGGATGACACTGATGGTGTTGTTCAGGTTGAAGTAGAGTATGAATGGAGGCCTGTCACATGCAAAGCATGTAAAGGAATGGGCCATGACATGGAGCAATGCAGGAAAGGAGAACAAAAGAAGCCTAGCAAGGTACCTGTTAAGCAGGTCTGGAGACCTGTTCCTAAGAAGACTGAGAGTGCCATTGTACCCGTTTAGGAGAGACAGATCTCTCAGGAACCAGTCAGGCATGTGAGAGTAGATGGGAAGCTTTCTCCAGGACAACACACTCCTATTAAGAGACTGGTAAGGATGCATTCCAGAGAAGGGATCAATGTTGGATACAGTACTGAAAATTTTGGAGCATTCTCATACAAAGAGGTAGTTGCTTCACCAGCTAAGAAGAGTAGTGAGAAAATTGGTAATGCTGTGACTCCTTCTTTGTCTAATGGATAGAATTGGTTTTTGGAATGTAAGGGGAATGAATAGAGTAGGAAAACAAAGGTATATTAATTATTTTTTGCAAGCTAATAATATAGGTCTTTTTGGCCTTTTAGAAACTAAGATAAAGAATAAAGCCTTCAATAAGGCAGCTGGTAGTTTTAATAATTGGTGCATTCCAACCAATAATGGATATCACTCTTGTGGACGTATTTAGGTGCTCTGGAATCCAACAATGTTTAGAGTACAAATTATGGAATATAATGCTCAGTATATATACTTGAAAGTTGATTCTTTGGTGGAGAGGAGGGTTTTCTGGCTAACTATGACTTATGCTTTCAATGGTAATTCTGAAAGAACTCCTCTGTGGGACAATTTGAACAGACTAGCTAGTCAGATAGCTGGACCTTGGGCAGTAGCAGGTGACTTTAATTGTGTTCTATCTCCATCTGAGAGAGTAGGTGGGAATACTCCTTCAGGTGAGATAGAGCCTTTCAGAATATGTGTTGCTGATTGTGGGTTGGTGGACATTGCTGCAATATGAGCTATATATACGTGGAATAATAAACAAAGACCTGATGAAAGAATTTACAGCAGAATTGACAGGTTTATGGTAAATAAGGCATGGTGTGATAACTTCACTGATCTGTATGCACACTTTATGCCTGAGGGACTTTATGATCATACTCCATGTGTGGTAAAGAGCTCTAATCAAGGCCAAAGTAAGAGATCATTCAAGTATTTCAATATGTGGGGAGGGTCAAAAAAGTTTCTACCTCTTGTGAGAGGGCATTGGGATGCTGGTGTGACTGGTACACCAATGTTCAGGTTGGTTAAAAACTTGAAGAGGATGAAGCCTGTTTTGAAGAAGTTGAATTTGGAGGGGTTTAGTGACATTGAGGGTGAAACCAATATCCTGCAGAAAGAGTGGAGGAAATGCAAGAGGAGATAACTAGGGATCCTAATAATATGCAACTAATTTCAGAAGAGTATGAGGCCAGACTGAAGTTGCAGGAGTTAACCAAGGCAAAGGAGAGCTTCCTGTCTCAGAAAGCCAAGCATCAGTGGATTAAAGAGGGGGATACCAATAGTGCCTTCTTTCATGGTATTCTGAAAAAAAGAAGTATGAATAAGGTTGTGTTAGTAGAGGATATGAATGGCAAAGAGTGTGATAGTCCAGATCAAATTCAAGAAGCTTTTCTTGAATATTATACAACTTCACTAGGATCCAGTCAGGAAACAAAGAAGGTACATAAGAGTATCATAGGTCAGGGACCTATCTGTGCTGCTGAGCACTGGACTATGTTGTTGAAACCTGTTACAGGATTGGAGATTAAGGAGGCACTTTTTAGTATCCCTGATATCAAGTGCCCTGGGCCTGATGGATACACAAGTAAATTCTTCAAAGATGCGTGGGGTGAGGTAGGAGGGGATGTTATTACTGCAGTCCAAGACTTCTTTCAGCATAGACAACTACTCAAATAACTCAATGCTACTAATTTGACCCTCATTCCTAAATGTGAAAGCCCAAAGAGTGTGTTACAGTTTAGGCCTATAGCTTGCTGTAATGTGGTATACAAGATCATTTCAAAGCTTTTGTGTGCTAGATTAGCTGATGTCTTGCCACAAATTGTTTGGCAGAACCAAGGTGCTTTCATACAAAATAGAAGCATTCAGGAGAACATCCTTATATGTCAGGACTTGATAAGATTGTATGAAAAACCACATGCATCCCCAAGGTGTATGTTCAAGATTGATTTACAGAAGGCATATGATACAGTGGAGTGGAATTTTGTGAGACAACTTCTTGATGCTCTTAACTTCCCTTCTGAGTTCAAATTCATGATTATTCAATGCATTACTTCTGCAACCTATTCCTTGTCTATCAATGGAGAGATGTCTGGCTATTTTCATGGCAAGAGGGGACTTAGCCAAGGGGATCCTTTGTCCCCCCTGATATTTACACTATGTATGGAGTATTTGACACGTACTTTGCAGTATGCAGCTGCCAAATATGAGTTTAAATACCATCCTCTATGCAAAAAACAAAAATTGAATTGCTTGATGTTTGCTGATGATATCCTCCTTTTCAGCAAAGGGGATGCTAAATCAATGATGCTGTTATTGCAAGCTTTCTCAACTTTCTCTAAGGCTTCTGGATTGAAGGTGAGTGCAGTAAAGTCAAGTGCTTTTTTCAGAAATGTTCCAGAGCAGCTTAAGCATGAGTTTCTGCAGGTTTTAGGGTTTAGTGAAGGGCAAATTACTTTCAAATACCTTGGCATGCCTATTCCAACCACAAGGCTTAAAAAACAGGATTGTGAATGTTTAGTGGACAAAATTTGCTCTTGTATTCATGGGTATAGAGCAAGAAAGTTTTCTTATGCTGGCAGGTTGGTAATAGTGAACAGTGTCCTCAACTCTTTGCACTCTTTCTGGGCATCTATGTTTGTGCTGCCTAAAGGAGTGATTAAGAGGATTGAGGCACTGTGCAGGAATTTTTTATGGGACAATAGTGCTGATTACAGGAGGATTCCCTTGGTTGGTTGGGACACCATATGTAGACCAAAGGAAGAGGGAGGACTGGGCATTAAAGATCAGGAGAGCTGGAACAAGGCAATGGTTAGGAGACTAGTGGACTGGGTAGCTATGAACATGGATTCCATTTGGGTGCACTGGGTGCATAACAACTACCTTAAAGGGCAGGATTGGATAGACTACAAACCTAGCATGAATTCAAGCTGGGTGTGGAGAAGAATTTGCAAGATCAAAGAGGAGATGGTGGCAGGCTATAACAATGGCAAATGGAGTGTGCAAACTGATGGATATACACCTGCAGGAAGCTATGAGTGGTTCAAGGGGAATATGCCTAAGGTTAACTGGTACAAGGTGGTGTGGAATGGGTGGGTAATCCCAAAGCATCAGTTCATGGGTTGGTTAATAGCACATGCTGCACTAAACACAACATCAAAGCTAGTTGGGTTTGGAGTGGACATTGAGAACACTTGCTGTATATGTGCCCAAGCTGAAGAAACTATTGAACACCTCTTCTGTGAGTGTGTTTACAACAGAAGAATTGTTAGGGCGGTGAACAAACTGACTAGATGGGACTACCCTGAGAGTGGGGTGCTGAACTGGTGCACGAAGAGAACTAGTACTGTGCTGCAGAAAGGAATTCAGAATGCTATGATGCTGAGTTTGCTGTATCAGATATGGCACCAAAGAAACAAATCCAGGAATGTGAAAATTCTGATGTGCCCTGAACATGTGGCCAAGAAGGTTATAGAGGAGATTCGAGCTCGGGTTCGAGGCAGGGAAAGGGTGCAAATAACTATAAATGATTTGGAATGGCTTAAAAGAATGAGTCTAGTTGAGTGATAGTTTGATTAGTTGTTTTAGCATTTAAATACCTATGTATATTTGATATTTTGATATATATTATACTCACTTTTCACCAAAAAAAAAGTACATGTTTGATAAGTTGAATATTATATGAGCATGATAGATATTATTGTTTAGTTTTGGTAGGTAGTAGAATGTGGTTATGGATGGGGGTTTTATAAATATCGAGTCGCTTTTGTTCACCTCGTTGATGTTTAAGTTGTTTGAAAGAGCAAATCAAATGGCTATGTCGTCTGATTAAAGCAAAGTTGTCTTTAAACAGTTATAACTTGAGATGCATAAAAGATTTAATGTGATTACAATTGGAGGTGATAGCTTGTTCTTTTACGATTCTAATGATAGGTCACATGCCCAAAACGACCAAGAAATGAGTGAGTTATGACTGTTTTACGAAAACTGGACAATGCTGAGAATTGTGTAGGGTACTCGATCGAGTAGCCTTGGTACTCGATCGAGTAGGCGGCACTCGATCGAGTACGTTAGTTACTCGATCGAGTAGCCCTGGTGATTTGTTTTCCGTTCTTCTGACCTTCACCTACTCGATCGAGTAGCCCTGGTGATTTGTTTTCCGTGCTTCTGACCTTCACCTACTCGATCAAGTAAGTCCCTTACTCGATCGAGTGGCCTGTACTTGATCTAGTGACCCCTGTTTTGGATCATATGCTTATCATTTGACTTTGTTGCATATCATGTTTAATTCAAAGGTGTAATCTTGCTTCTTTATGAATTGATTTATATGTATGTTGATCCTGATGCGTAAGTTACCTAATCTTATGATGTAAGAAGTGGCACCTGAGGTGAGTCTGAGTTCGGTGGGAGGACATGAGTTATATGTGGTTGTGATAGATAGTGGAAAAAGAAAAGGAAGATCGTTATGGCTTAATTGAGACATAGAGCATGTTTTCTGAGATGAGATGAGTGATATGATTGTGCGTTGAGTATCTTAAAAGCAAGTGAATATGGGCAAGGGATGATGTGAGTCTAAGGAACGTGAGAATAAAAAGATTCAAAGTAAGGATGTGGATAGTGGCAGCTTGAGATGTGTAAAGAATTATGGAGGGAGATGGTTAGGAGTTGTGTGGGTTAAGGATATATGTAGTGAAAGTTCGTTTTAAAGGGGTTGAGAAGAGTGGTATACAGTGAACGTTGATTTTATGGATAGATTAGTGGCAAGTGTGAGTAATAGCATAATAAGAGAAGACCCATGGTAAGAAAGAGTGAGGTGAGATTTGAGTTTTGGAGCGATGAGAAGGTAATTGGAGCACTAAAGGGTTAGGTAGAAGTAATAAGGAGTTGAGATATTAAATGGAATTGTTGAGTATAAAGAGAAAAGAGGGATAAAAGTAAGCTGAGAAAAATGTTCGCCGGAGTTATGTGATATAATAGTAAGGAATCATCGGGATGTATGATACTACCAAGAGTAAGTGAGTTAATGGTTATACAGAAGTTTCAGGACAACATGATTAATCATGAGTTTCGAGGAATTAAGGGAGTAAGAGGTTGATTTAGTATCTGCACTCTATGAGATTTTGGTGGAGAGTTAGATGACGATATAGTTCGGGATAGTATTGGGAAGAATGTTGAGGTAATTTTGTTGATGGATTTGATGTTCGTTATTTGGGATGTTAACCAAAGATAGGAAAGAAAACGTGATGTTTAGAGATGAGTGTAAGTAAGGGGTTTGATGTCCGGACAGTGGTAGTGTTATGGTTTTTGACTAGTGGTTAAGGGTGATGGTATATTAGAAAGGTAGCAATTCTAAAGAGGTTGATTTTGTAGGGACCAGATTGATAAGTATGGTTATGAAAGAGTATAAGATGTGGTTATATGAGGCGGTTGTTAGTAGTTGAGTATTAATGGTGTGGCTACATTTGGCAGAGGGTGATGGATATGCGAATGGGAGAATATGTTATGAGGTGTATACGAGTTAAGCTCGGGTGAGAGGTAACTTTTATCAGGTGGTAACTTACGTGATCAGGATTGACTGGTTGGATGTGATTACGGGTCTGTGATATATATAAATGTTTGCGTGAGGTTTTGACCCCACAAGACGTGGTATGGTGTGATTATCATAAAGTTGTTATTTCAATGTTTTGTAATGCATGTTGGGTACGCTAATCTAATTGAATGATATTCAAAAAGGTAATAATTTGATTGATCTGGCATGTATAGTTAAAATGGTATGTGTATTGATGATACATGTTTATTCCGTTAAATGGTAAGGATGATGTTCATGAGATTCTTGTCAGTTCTTTCCGCATAATATGTTGTGTTATAATCTAATAAAACGGTTTTGAGTGAGTTTTCTTGTTCGAAATGTCATATTGAGTCAGTGTTTATGGGAATTATATGTGATTGGAATGTTTATCAATGTGGTTGTGTGCCTCGAGTGGTGATCCGAGCATGGTACTTCATGTCGTGATGCGAGTATTTTCGCACTGCGGTGTGGCTGTTGGTGGCGATGTTGTGATGCCGGCACCGGTTGTGGTGGAGTAGGCGGGATGATTATGATTCGAGTTTCGAAAGTGCATACTAGTTATACATAGATTGTTATTTTGTTTGATGTTGCTCCCTGCGAGTTTCAGTTTGTGCAGATAGACAGTTGTCTTGTTTATTGATGTTTTCTTTACCTGTTTAAGTCTGGGAATGAGGGTCGAGTATGATATGAAATAGAGTTGTATATGTTTTCGTTGTTGTCATGGTATAGTGATTTTCCTGTTGATGGGACACGGTATGAGAGGTTGTTACAGTAATTTTGATCTTGTTCTAGATAAGGCTTCAGTAGACATGGTAATGGCAAGTGAGTCGTAGAACATGTGTGGTAATGACCCGAAAGATGCAGGTGGTTCATAATCCTTTGTTGAGATAGTGAGTGTAGGGTGTTGGGGAATTAGTGCCATGTTGAGTTATGTATGAGTTTTGCGGTAATGGAAGAAAGAACTTGAGGATCTAGTGTGCGTGTACGTAACGAGTGTGGAACGTGAGTTATGCTTCTGGGAGATAGGTGCCTTACATAGAGAGGTATGTTGTTTTGAAGTAATAATGAAGAGTTGGTATGGTGATTTTGCTACGAGTTTTATGGTATAGGTTAGGTAGTATGCCGAATGAGTTGAGGAATGAGAAATGTTTAAGTAAGAGAGCCTTGGAAATAGGAATGGTTATAGAAATGAGGTTATAGGCGGTTATCTTTGACATGTGGTGGTGATGAGGATAATGAGATGATATAACTAAGGATTTAGTATTAGTGAGTTACGAGGATGTAACGTTTGTCTTAAGAGGAGTAGGATGCGATAAAAGAGAGTTTTATGGTTGTGCATGTTGTAATATAATTGTAAGTAGAGTGTTAGCGTAGCGTAAAGGAGGGATTTGTTTTGTGGATGATACTGTTAAAAGGCCATGGCCGTGCTTGTAGTAGTGTGATGCTTAGCAGTGTGAGAATACTTCGATAGTGGTAAGGGTTGGATGATGATGTTTAGGAGTTCGAGAGTTTTGATAGTGGCATGATGATGTTTATGAGTGTAAGTAAACTTCGGGGATGAAGTTCCTTTTAAGGGTGGTAGAATGTAACATTCCGTTTGATGTTATGAGTATCTTGATAATGGATTATCTAGTGGATGATATTTTATGGAGCTAGCAGCGTTTGTGTTGGTAGTGTATGGAGTTAGGATCGAGAGAGATATAATGGAGTTGGTACGATATCGTGAGCCATGTTGTGGAAGTAGGAATAGTTGGTTGAGTTGGGGTTACGAGTTCATGTTTGGTCGGTTGGGGTTTTGTTTTGAGTTCTTAGTTGGTTGTTGTATCTTGATCGAGTTAGTATGTTTGTTTTTGGGTATGGGTTGAACTTCGGGGACGAAGTTCTTTTTAAGGAGGCACGTCTTGTAATACCACGGTTTTATGAGTCTCTGGGTACTCTATCGAGTGGGCCTTACTCTGTCGAGTAAGTGTGTTTTGCGTTTTAAAATAGTTTCTGACCTGTTGGGTACTCGTTCGAGTAGCCTTGGTACTCGATCGAGTAAGCGGCACTCGATCGAGTACGTTAGTTACTCGATCGAGTAAGTGTGTTTTATGGGGTTGTTTCGACGGGTTTTGCTAATAACGCGAGTTTGATATAAAAGGTTTCCGTCAGTTTCTTTCATCATTTTTAACCTTTCTAAACCTTTCAAAAGAAAAAGGAGTCACGTAGTTCTCTCTCGTCGCGTTGTTGGCAAATCCCCAAGGCTAGGAGTGTCGGATCATCTTGTTCTTTGCATCATAGTGTAACTTGCGTCAAGGGTAAGATCTACATACCAATTTTATAGTATTTAGTTAACTTTGTTTAAACCCTAATTTTGGGAATTGGGGATTTGTGTTAGTTTTGTGATTGTTAGTAATTATGTGATTATATGTTAGGAGGAGGATTCGTAGAAGAGGAATTTTGATACAGCTGTTGAGACCGTCTGATTGTGTTGCTGTTCCAGGTAGGGTTTACCTACTCAGTATTAGTCCCATAATGCATTGTTGGTGTTGTGTAATTGTTGATTATTATCGTATTGGTATTATGACGGTTGTTAATTGATTGCTGTATGATGGTTATGATTGTTTGTCTCTGGTTCTCGAGATGCGTTCTCGGCCGAGTGGAGTCACTTTCGGGAGTGGCTTCACGCCCTAGTTTCGCCCTCTGTGGAACCCGCCACTGGAGGGGTTGTGCACATTAATGGGACAGGTTTATCGCTCGGTATGATCAGCGGGGATTTAGTGGGTACAGCTGCGGTCCCCCACTGGCAGGGCTGGTCCAGTGGATAGTCGGTGACACGGATTGATTGGAGTGGGTGTGATTGTGTGTGTGACCATTTGAGCTGCTTGTTTACTGTGTTGTTGGTTATATAAATTGTATGATTAGTACTGACCCCGTTTAATGTTTTAAAAACTGTGGTGATCCATTCGGGGGTGGTGAGCAGTATTGAGCAGGTATGATATGACGCGTATGGGATAGCTGGGATGAGTCATCACGTGGCAGTTAGAAGTCTTCTGCTGTGTCAGACGACGTTTTATAACTTTGATAGTTTTAGCAGTAGACCGTCTGAGAGTCTTGTATTTTAGTTTTTGTTTTTGGTTTTGATCATGTAATCACTTTAAACTATTTCGTTGTTTAAATAATGTTTCTTTATTGCCATTTGATTATCATTGCCTCGGGTAACCGAGATGGTAGCACTACCATCCCTTGAGTGGTCCTTGTAAGGCACTTGGAGTATGGGGGTGTTACAAAATGGTATCAGAGCGACGATCCTGAAACCTGTAACCAATGAACCTAATGAACATAGGGAGTCAAAATAAAATGAACCCGGGGTAGAAGTTGTAGGAGCTAATGCAAAGACTTGGGAGACGTCCTAAAGTCGCGAACTCGCCCTACAATTTTGAACCGGTCACCATGGGATATGAGTTGGGATCGCTATGTGTTTATCTTATGAATTGTGTATCTTTGTGGCAAAGTGTGGTATAAATCGGTGGATGTATGTGTGTGGAGAATGGGGAATATGTAAGAAAGATGGTGATTGATACGTGCATTTTATATAGTCTTTTTGGCCTATTTTATGCACGTATTTCTATGCTTTTATCGTGGTTTTATGCTACGAAATGCCCCGAATATGCTACTTTGGGTTATTATGTCTTATTTGCAGGTATGGACCCGAAAGGATTGAAATCAAGCCATTTACCGTCCATTTTGCATGCATTTGGAGGAAGAGATAATTTGGAGCGGAATTATAGCTGTCTTGGGATGCGTGAAGGTGTTTCGGGAGCTAAAAGGACGAGTCAAGGCAAACCAACGAGAATTCTAAGCTGCTGAAGTTATTTATCACTCGATCGAGGACATTCTTAGTCGATCGAGTGGTTTTAGGATGAATAAACAATCGATCGAAAGCGATTATATGGTCGATCGACCAGTTCTCTATATGCCCTTACTCGATCGAGCACTATTCTAGGTCGATCGAGCTGTTCCTGAGTGAAGTTCACTCGATCGAGTGATTTAAGTGGTCGATCGAGTGGATATTACTGACGGGCTGGGCTTTTTAGTTATATTCCGTCATTAGGTTTAACTTTATTCCTAATTTCTTATAAATAGGAGTAAAGGTTGTCATTTGTAATCATCCAATAATCCGGGATCACGTTGCTCTTCTCCCCTTCTCTATACACTTTACTACTTTTGTTCTTCATTTCCGGATCCATTAATTTAGTAATTATTTCTTCCCTTCTCTCTTTAATTTAATGTTTATTGTTTTTATTTCTTTTATTCTTGTTTCCCCCGTTCCCATGTCTAGCTAATTTCCCCTTGGTATGTTAGGATTAGGGAAGCCGTGGTAGCGATGCCTTAACTGTATTAAATAGATTAGTCTTGCGATAGGAATTGTATTGGGCAATTTAATTGTTATCCGGTCGAATGAATGCATGCAGGAGACCAATAATTCTAGTTAACCCCGACCTAGATCGAAAGATTGGAAGGGAAGGCTTGCTTAATTACAATAGGGTATTGCGGTGAGGGCGAAAGTTAAGTCATTTTACACTCTAGGGCGGTTTAAGGACCGAAAGGTGACGACCATAGCTCTTCTTATCAATAGTCTAATCGCCTTAATATTCCTGATATAATAGATCTGATAGCTGCCACGGTGGACCGACTCTTAGCATACTTCTTTCTCTTACTGTTAATTCTTTTCCCTTGCCTTAGTTTCTAGTTTAGCTGAATCAAAACCCCCATTGGTGACATTTAGACAGATAAATAGACAAATAGATAGTACACCGCCTCCCTGTGGAGATCGACCCTACTTACCGCTGACTTCTGTTAGCAGTAACTTAGGTATTTTATTTTTGGTGTAGAAACGACCGCATCAAATTTTGGCGCCGTTGCCGGGGAGGCAATCTATTTATTTATTTGTTTAATTTTATCTGTTTTTAGCCTCAGGGGATTTTTCCCTTGAGGCCATTTTAATCTTTTGTTTAGTGCTGTTTTGATAGGCCTTACAGGTACTACCTAGACAGTTCTAGGTGAAAGACCGTCAAAGGGAAGGCTTGAGTACCTTTGACCCACCACCGATGTCCCATTTTATGGAACAGACGGTGATTTACGGCGGGAGATGTGGTCTTGCTGAGCACGATGCAGCTGTAGTTGTGCCGCCACATCCACCCTATCAATGGCCACCGCAACAAGATTCCCCTGATATACAAGAAGAAGACATTGCGGAGCTGAAATTCTTGATGGAGGCACTTGCATTCCAAGTGCAAGAATATGTCTCGCGATTTGATAAGCTCGAGTCTGCAGTTGCTCAATTAGCAGCTGAGATGGAGAGAGAAGAGATCGCGGAACTGACATATTTAATGAGAATGCTTGTATCACAAGTGCAAGAGAGTGATAGATATATGGACGCTCGAATTCCCAAACTGGAGTCACAAATAGCTCAGTTAGCAGCTGAGATGCAAGAAGAAGAGGTTTATCTTGCTGAGAGCGACTTCTCTCGTAAGGAAACCGTGTTGCCCAATGATGAGGATGACTTCTATGACTCGGACGACGAGTTCCTATCATATTTCACTACCCCACGCGAAGATTTCAGCCCTATGCAGGAAGAATCACTCGATCGAGTGACTAAAACTAGTCGATCGAGTGAAATTTCAGAAGGAAGCCCTCGATCGAGTAGTATTCTTACTCGATCGAGTGGAATGCAGGAGGATAATTCTCGATCGAATTGTTGTGTTACTCGATCGAGTGAGATGCGGGAGGAAGTTGGTCGATCGAGTGAGTACTTTGCTCGATCGACTGATTTGGCCATTGGGAGCTTAACTCCGTCACTTGGGTTCGTATTGGATGACGAGTTTGACGATGATGAAGGTTACGGTGAACCTCCCCTATTCACAGCCGAGTCGGATACACTTGAAGCTGCGATCTACGGGGCAGATTCCACTGAGGAGGTTGATGAAGAAGCAGTTGAGACGGTAATTGCTCCTAGCACGGATGAGGTATCACATTCTTTTGTCAGTGATTCCGTAGTTGAGAGCAACCAACCTGAGGTAGTAAACGGTAATTTTATTATTGTTTGTATATTACCTCGTCTGATTCATGCATGTCCTTTTAATGCTTTACCCCCTCCCATGTGGACATATAATTTAACTGATTTTCACCGTACATGTCATCTCAAAATTGCTAATTTGAATTTAACCCATAATGTATTGACGATTGCTCCCGCGCTCCTTTATATTGTGGATAAATTTAGGAGCGCCCATAGGAAATTTGTTCGGCTTAAAAAGTTAAACATTTTTATTTCCTATTTTGTTATTCCACTCTGGTGCTACTTACTGATCTGTGTAGCACATGCGCAGCTATTTGACAGGTTGTTGCGCGCTTTGAGCTGTTTTGATTGTAACTAATTATAAAGGCTCGAAGAAAAAAAAGAAGGTCGAGCTGGGACCTGACTGAAGCTAGCGCTACCCGGGAGGCAACCCGGCGATTTTATTTTGTTTTTATTTCAATTTCAGTTGTAATAAATGGTTTCTATACCATGAACTATCTCAGTAAGCTTGTTTTTGTTAGTATGCGGGCTGTTTTAATTTCACTTTGCAGGAATTCATCGAGGACCAGTCGATCGAGTAGTCACTCTACTCGATCGAGCACCTTAGCTGAGAGATCCTCTTGATCGAACAGATAAACCACTCGATCGAGTGCCTGCAGAAAGGAAACTACTTGATCGACTGGTGCACCATTCGATCGAGCAGTTTTGAATGCCCATTTCACTCGATCGACTACTGTTCAACTGCCATCGAGTGCCTTTGACTTGGATTAGCTTCCTGAGACGGTTTTCCGGGCCCTTAGCAACCTCCCATTTCATGGTCGGTTTGGGGAGGTCCCTTATTTCGCGCTATCTTGTAAGTTTTCCGCTTTTTACTCTCTCTTTCTCCTTTAGTTTGCATTTTCCTTTCCATGTTTTGGTACAATGGGGGCATTGTACGGTTTGGTTTGGGGAGGTTATGCATCCATATCTGTGTCTGCATATTGTTTTTAATGCATTTATGTTATCACGTTTTATTTATGTTTGCATTGTTGTTTATTTTTTTTTTAAATGCATAAAATTCTCATAAAAATTTGAAAAATTGTCAAAAATTCAAAAATTTCACGTTTATTTTTGCATATAGGTTGAGTCGGAACGGTAGATTTCAATGATGAAATTGCTCTATATCTGTCTTTTTTGCTTAAGCCTTGCATTGAAATGTTATCTTTTAGCTTTGTCTTTTGCATAATCTACGAGTTAATGTTAAAATTTAGCTGAACATATAGACTTGACCTGAAATTTTGGCAACCTACTTATAATTTCTAAGATTTAGAGCCTTATAAGCTGGTGTCATTTATGACCAGTTTCATGTAGGATTGTGAGTAGTACACTCCTTGCATAACATGTTCATCAATTTGCACGTATATGAAATTCAATTGCTTTTTGCCGTCATACATTCGGGTTAGTGGTTGGTGTCACATGCAGGGAGGTGCTTACATTTTCCCTTTCTTTCATTTTTTACCCATTTAACTCCACATTAGCCAAATTTGCCAGTTGACCCTTTAGCTACATCCAAATTTAGCCTGCCTTGTCAAGCTAGTTTAGATTGTTGTTTTGCGGTATATATTTCATTGTATCAAATATTGGCGCATATTCTATTGAATCGGAGTTGGTATTTTATGAAGAAAAGGAGGATGATGGAAAAAAATGACGTGAAAAAGAAAAAAAAAAAAGAATTCGAAAAAGAAGAAAACAAGAAACCGTGAGTAAAGAAAAAAAATAGAAAAAAAAAAATCGAAAGGAAAAAAAAAGATGTTGTTAGTTGACGGTTTCTACTCCTATGTTCTATCTTACATTATTTGAGGAGTATGTTTGGTTTGGTTTGGTGAGTTTTATGCCAAATGAAGGGCATTGTGCTTATTTCATAATTGAGTTGAGAATTGGATTTGTTTCATATGGTTTTGTTAGGTACTAGCTTGGCCGCCTATACCTCCACATTCCCATAAATGTTTTGCCTTTTCTTACCTATTGCCTCACTTTACCATATCTTTGTAAGCCCTCGGCTGTGACAGGACCTCGTTTGGTTGGAATGTGTGTACGGTAGTGAGAATTGTCTATCATATTAGCTGCATGCATGTTTATGTGGGTCGTAGTCTAGGTGAGCGACTATTTTTCTTTCTCTCTTATACATATATGTTCGCCCTTTGCTTCATGAGAGAAGAGTGACCCGTGAGAGTCCATTATAAAAGGTCTTGCAAGGTCGACGGTTCAGCTTTATTTATAAACATCTTATAACTCGTTTGCATTTGACTGTTTAGCTATAAGTGTTAGTTTGTCTGCATTAAATTGGCTTAAGTGGGCATTTGTAGCTAGCTCTGAGTTATTTTTCCGTTCCATTAGCGTATAGTTTTGAGTTTACTCGAGGACGAGTAAAGGTTTGGTTTGGGGAGATTTGATACGTGCATTTTATATAGTCTTTTTGGCCTATTTTATGCACGTATTTCTATGCTTTTATCGTGGTTTTATGCTACGAAATGCCCCGAATATGCTACTTTGGGTTATTATGTCTTATTTGCAGGTATGGACCCGAAAGGATTGAAATCAAGCCATTTACCGTCCATTTTGCATGCATTTGGAGGAAGAGATAATTTGGAGCGGAATTATAGCTGTCTTGGGATGCGTGAAGGTGTTTCGGGAGCTAAAAGGACGAGTCAAGGCAAACCAACGAGAATTCTAAGTCATGAAAGTTATTTATCACTCGATCGAGGACATTCTTAGTCGATCGAGTGGTTTTAGGATGAATAAACAGTCGATCGAGCAGTTATATGGTCGATCGACCAGTTCTCTATATGCCCTTACTCGATCGAGCACTATTCTAGGTCGATCGAGCTGTTCCTGAGTGAAGTTCACTCGATCGAGTGATTTAAGTGGTCGATCGAGTGGATATTACTGACGGGCTGGGCTTTTTAGTTATATTCCGTCATTAGGTTTAACTTTATTCCTAATTTCTTATAAATAGGAGTAAAGGTTGTCATTTGTAATCATCCAATAATCCGGGGATCACGTTGCTCTTCTCCCCTTCTCTATACACTGTTACTTTTGTTCTTCATTTCCGGATCCATTAATTTAGTAATTATTTCTTCCCTTCTCTCTTTAATTTAATGTTTATTGTTTTTATTTCTTTTATTCTTGTTTCCCCCGTTCCCATGTCTAGCTAATTTCCCCTTGGTATGTTAGGATTAGGGAAGCCGTGGTAGCGATGCCTTAACTGTATTAAATAGATTAGTCTTGCGATAGGAATTGTATTGGGCAATTTAATTGTTATCCGGTCGAATGAATGCATGCAGGAGACCAATAATTCTAGTTAACCCCGACCTAGATCGAAAGATTGGAAGGGAAGGCTTGCTTAATTACAATAGGGTATTGCAGTGAGGGCGAAAGTTAAGCTGTTTACACTCTAGGGCGGTTTAAGGACCGAAAGGTGACGACCATAGCTCTTCTTATCAATAGTCTAATCGCCTTAATATTCCTGATATAATAGATCTGATAGCTGCCACGGTGGACCGACTCTTAGCATACTTCTTTCTCTTACTGTTAATTCTTTTCCCTTGCCTTAGTTTCTAGTTTAGCTGAATCAAAACCCCCATTGGTGACATTTAGACAGATAAATAGACAAATAGATAGTACACCGCCTCCCTGTGGAGATCGACCCTACTTACCGCTGACTTCTGTTAGCAGTAACTTAGGTATTTTATTTTTGGTGTAGAAACGACCGCATCAGTGATGATGTGATTTTTGTTATGTTGTTGGTTGAAAGCATGTTGCATGATAGTTGGTTTACATGTTGGTTGGAATCGTTGGAAAAGTGTATGAGAATGATGAGTAATGTGGTGGAAAAAGGAAGTAGTTCATATGTGATATGATTATACATAATTTTGCTTGTGTAATTTTATATAATGATTTCTTATACTTGTCTACTGTTGTATCATATGCGCTTGTTAGATAAAGAATGTGATTGAACTAGATGAGTTGATTGGAAAAGATGAAGTGGCAATTACATGAGAATATGAATTCCTTGATTATGAACATGTTTATGAGATAAAGTGGATTTGTAATAATGTTGTGTTAGTAACATGGAAATAGGATTTGTAATGTATGGGTATGATTTTTGTTATGAAAGTTATAAAGTTAAAGCATGCGGGTAGTACATGTCAATCACCAAGTACACTTACAAAAAATAAACGTAAAAAAAACCTAGAGAGAAAAAAGAGAGAAAATGCACGACTAAGAACTCTGTGCCGCCATTGATTTGAATTAATGGCTAGGAAATCTAGCCAACAAAGACAACGTGAATTGAATCTAAGAGGGCGTAGTATACCTGCTACGTCTAAGGAGATGAATGTTACAGTTGAGAATGAAGAAAGTTTGGAAAATAGAAACCCTAATGAGATGAGTACTGGACCAGATGTTGAAGAAGATGGGAAAACAAAAAACATTCATGACATTGTAGGCATTCCAGAAATGGTAGTGGAGACTGAGGATGAAGAAGAAACAGATGAGGAAATAGAGGCAAGTGAGGATGAGGAAGAGATTGTTTCTGAAAGCCTTGAACAGGGGAATGAAATACCAGAACTTGATACGAAAACAGAGTCAGATGATATGCTGCAGATACAAATTGAGGACGTTGAGGAGGAAGTTGAGTATTGGAAACAAGCTGTTATCTGCTTTATCCTAGGTGCTAACCCACCATAGGAGATTGTAGAGGGTTTCATAAGAAGGATTTGGACAAAGTTCAATATTGACAAAATCTCATTTTTGCCAAATGGAATTTTCTTGGTTAGGTTCAAAACTATGGACATGAAGGAGAAGGTGTTAGCATCTGGACATTACTTATTTGATAACAAGCCGATGATTGTAAAATCATGGGAAAAGGATTTGGAAATGTAAAAAGGCGAGGTGAAGTCAGTCCCTGCATGGATTAGGATTCATAAACTGCCACTTAAATTTTGGGCCAAAAGTTTGCCCAAAATTACCAGTATTGTAGGGAAATATGTTAAGAGTGATGTGGCAACAGAGGAAAGAACTAGACTAGGGTATGCTCGGGTTATGGTGGAATTATTGGTGGATCAACAACTACCACCTCATGTCTCATTCAAAGATGAAACTGGTGGTGTTGTTCAGGTTGAAGTAGAGTATGAATGGAGGCCTGTCACATGCAAAGCATGTAAAGGAATGGGCCATGACATGGAGTAGTGTAGGAAAGGAGAACAAAAGAAGCCTAGCAAGGTACCTGTTAAGCAGGTCTGGAGACCTGTTCCTAAGAAGACTGAGAGTGCCATTGTACCCGTTCAGGAGAGACAGATCTCTCAGGAACCAGTCAGGCATGTGAGAGTAGATGGGAAGCTTTCTCCAGGACAACACACTCCTATTAAGAGACTGGTAAGGATGCATTCCAGAGAAGGGATCAATGTTGGATACAGTACTGAAAATTTTGGAGCATTCTCATACAAAGAGGTAGTTGCTTCACCAGCTAAGAAGAGTAGTGAGAAAATTGGTAATGCTGTGACTCCTTCTTTGTCTAATGGATAGAATTGGTTTTTGGAATGTAAGGGGAATGAATAGAGTAGGAAAACAAAGGGATATTAATTATTTTTTGCAAGCTAATAATATAGGTCTTTTTGGCCTTTTAGAAACTAAGATAAAGAATAAAGCCTTCAATAAGGCAGCTGGTAGTTTTAATAATTGGTGCATTACAACCAATAATGGATATCACTCTGGTGGACGTATTTGGGTGCTCTGGAATCCAACAATGTTTAGAGTACAAATTATGGAATATAATGCTCAGTATATACACTTGAAAGTTGATTCTTTGGTGGAGAGGAGGGTTTTCTGGCTAACTATGACTTATGCTTTCAATGGTAATTCTGAAAGAACTCCTCTGTGGGACAATTTGAACAGACTAGCTAGTCAGATAGCTGGACCTTAGGCAGTAGCAGGTGACTTTAATTGTGTTCTATCTCCATATGAGAGAGTAGGTGGGAATACTCCTTCAGGTGATATAGAGCCTTTCAGAATATGTGTTCCTGATTGTGGGTTGGTGGACATTGCTGCAATATGAGCTATATATACGTGGAATAATAAACAAAGACCTGATGAAAGAATTTACAGCAGAATTGACAGGTTTATGGTAAATAAGGCATAGTGTGATAACTTCACTGATCTGTATGCACACTTTATGCCTGAGGGACTTTATGATCATACTCCATGTGTGGTAAAGAGCTCTAATCAAGGCCAAAGTAAGAGATCATTCAAGTATTTCAATATGTGGGGAGGGTCAAAAGATTTCTACCTCTTGTGAGAGGGCATTGGGATGCTGGTGTGACTGGTACACCAATGTTCAGGTTGGTTAAAAACTTGAAGAGGATGAAGCCTGTTTTGAAGAAGTTGAATTTGGAGGGGTTTAGTGACATTGAGGGTGCAACCAATATCCTGCAGAAACAGGTGGAGGAAATGCAAGAGGAGATAACTAGGGATCCTAATAATATGCAACTAATTTCAGAAGAGTATGAGGCCACACTGAAGTTGCAGGAGTTAACCAAGGCAAAGAAGAGCTTCCTGTCTCAGAAAGCCAAGCATCAGTGGATTAAAGAGGGGGATACCAATAGTGCCTTCTTTCATGGTATTCTGAAAAAAAGAAGAAGTATGAATAAGGTTGTGTTAGTAGAGGATATGAATGGCAAAGAGTGTGATAGCCCAGATCAAATTCAAGAAGCTTTTCTTGAATATTATACAACTCTACTAGTATCCAGTCAGGAAACAAAGAAGGTACATAAGAGTATCATAGGTCAGGGACCTATCTGTACTGCTGAGCACTGGACTATGTTGTTGAAACCTGTTACAGGATTGGAGATTAAGGAGGCACTTTTTAGTATCCCTGATATCAAGTCCCCTGGGCCTGATGGATACACAAGTAAATTCTTCAAAGATGCTTGGGGTGAGGTAGGAGGGGATGTTATTACTGCAGTCCAAGACTTCTTTCAGCATAGACAACTACTCAAACAGCTCAATGCTACTAATTTGACCCTCATTTCTAAATGTGAAAGGCCAAAGAGTGTGTTACAGTTTAGGCTTATAGCTTGCTGTAATGTATTATACAAGATCATTTCAAAGATTTTGTGTGCTAGATTAGCTGATGTCTTGCCACAAATTGTTGGGCAGAACCACGGTACTTTCATACAAAATAGAAGCATTCAGGAGAACATCCTTATATGTCAGGACTTGATAAGATTGTATGAAAAACCACATGCATCCCCAAGGTGTATGTTCACGATTGATTTACAGAAGGCATATGATACAGTGGAGTGAAATTTTGTGAGACAACTTCTTGATGCTCTTAACTTCCCTTTTGAAGTTCAAATTCATGATTATTCAGTGCATTACTTATGCAACCTATTCCTTGTCTGTCAATTGAGAGATGTTTGGCTATTTTCATGGCAAGAGGGGACTTAGGCAAGGGGATCCTTTGTCCCCCCTGATATTTACACTATGTATGGAGTATTTGACACGTACTTTGCAGTATGCAGCTGCCAAATATGAGTTTAAATACCATCCGCTATGCAAAAACCAAAAATTGAATTGCTTGATGTTTGCTGATGATATCCTCCTTTTCAGCAAAGGGGATGCTAAATCAATGATGCTGTTATTGCAAGCTTTCTCAACTTTCTCTAAGGCTTCTGGATTGAAGGTGAGTGCAGTAAAGTTAAGTGCTTTTTTCAGAAATGTTCCAGAGCAGCTTAAGTATGAGATTCTGCAGGTTTCAGGGTTTAGTGAAGGGCAAATTCCTTTCAAATACCTTGGCATGCCTATTCAAACCACAAGGCTTAAAAAACAGGATTATGAATGTTTACTGGACAAAATTTGCTCTCGTATTCATGGGTATGGAGCAAGAAAGTTTTCTTATGCTGGCAGGTTGGTAATAGTGAGCAGTGTCCTCAACTCTTTGCACTCTTACTGGGCATCTATGTTTGTGCTGCCTAAAGGAGTGATTAAGAGGATTGAGGCACTGTGCAGGAATTTTTTATGGGACAATAGTGCTAATTACAGGAGGATTCCCTTGGTTGGTTGGGACACCATATGTAGACCAAAGGAAGAGGGAGGACTGGCCATTAAAGATCAGGAGAGCTGGAACAAGGCAATGGTTGGGAGACTAGTGGACTGGGTAGCTATGAACAGGGATTCCATTTGGGTGCACTGGGTGCATAACAACTACCTTAAAGGGCAGGATTGGATGGACTACAAACCTAGCATGAATTCAAGCTGGGTGTGGAGAAGAATTTGCAAGATCAAAGAGGAGATGGTGGCAGGCTATAACAATGGCAAATGGAGTGTGCAAACTGATGGATATACACCTGCAGGAAGCTATAAGTGGTTCAAGGGGAATAGGCCTAAGGTTAACTGGTACAAGGTGGTCTGGAATGGGTGGGTAATCCCAAAGCATCAGTTCATGGGTTGGTTAATAGCACATGCTGCACTAAACACAACATCAAAGCTAGTTGGGTTTGGAGTGGACATTGAGAACACTTGCTGTATATGTGCCCAAGCTTAAGAAACTATTGAACACCTCTTCTTTGAGTGTGTTTACTACAGAAGAATTGTTAGGGAGATGAACAAACTGACTAGATGGGACTACCCTGAGAGTGGGGTGCTGAACTAGTGTACGCAGAGAACTGGTACTGTGCTGCTGTAACACTTCGGTTTATGAAGGAGCCTTTAGCAAGACATTCCCTAATAAACCGGACTGTTACCATCTCGGTTTCCCGAGGTAGTGAATAACAAAGTACAACAATACCAAAGTACTTTAAATTAAAACTTAACGATTACATGTTTATTACAATTTATCCAACTAAACTTAATATAAGATAAATACAACTCGCAGCGGAAAATAAATTAAGTGATAAAATCTTCTACGTGATCTAGACTTCTAGGTAGATTGGCCAAGTCCTCATGCATCCCATAGCTCCCAGGTCAGCTAATCTTTAGTACCTGTCAAATCTGCTCCCCATTATGGTTCATCACAGGTGTTCACGAATACACAGGGTCAACCACGTGGTTGAGTAGGTAATACGATATAATAAAGAATGCAATGCTATGCTCCTCCAATCAACTCCATCACACACATCCCCGGCACGCCCAGCCATACCGATCCCCTTAGACTATATATATCGACCGTAGTCGATCCGCCCGTCATAGCGGAGGACACCAGGGCAAGTCCTGCAGAACCCGCCTGGGCCTTAATCACAACAATCTCATCTCCTCCAACTCCAACTCCAATGCAAATGCAATGTATGAAATATATGAAACAACAATGCTCAACAGGGTAAATAAGATAGTCAGGTATGTCATATAATCCCAAACATGTCAACTCTTTATAATCATAAAATTCAATCAGTGTATTCCCCTACCTCAAAGTGCCAGCAAATCCAATTACGCAGTTAAAGCAGTCCAGAAAACAAAGCAATGCATTTGATTATCGATCCTTCACAAATCCGTCACCTAAAACAATTATAATATTTATAATTACTAACTACTAAATATAGACATCTCTCAAAATAGAAACTTTCCCGATATAGTAACTTTCCACTTTAATCAGTCCCGACTCAAAACCCGACTTGAATTATTTAACCGACTAAATTAAATTAAATAACTAATATGATAAATAAAAGATTAACGAATTATACGATTAAGAAATACCCGAATCAAACTTTAAACAACTCAAACATCCCGACTCAACCCGTCTCTAATTAATTAATAACTCGGAAAAAGATTAATTAATTAAGGATACGGTAACTTAAATAATAAGGACACGAATCGAACCCGCTAAATAACACGCCCCAACCACGGTTTCCAGCCCATTTCTCGACTCCACACACCACCCAACCACCGTGACAACCACCAGCCGTGTCCCCCACTTCGACCCAGCCACCAACAACCACCCCCACTGGGGTCGACTCCCGCCGGCGAGTCAAACCAGCGCCGCCAATTGGCCTGGTTCACCCCCACGGCTCACCAAACACCTCCTGTTTTCCTTTTTCCACCACCGCAACCAACAACCCTACCCCTGCCAAACCACCACGCCCTTGCTCGCCGTCAGCCCACGAACACAGACCACCCAGCACCACCTTGTCGACCTCCCCCTAGTCGACGGTGGCACCACCCCAAGGCTACCCATCTAAACCCGCCTGAAACCCGTGTATAAAACCCGTTCTTTGCACCCCCCCGCTGCCACCTCTCACCGCCACTAGCACCACCTAAAACCACCATAACCACCACCATTTCACTCGTCCCTTACCACTCTACCCATATACCCCGACAACCACCACCAGAAAAACCTCTAACAGACACGCACCCCCCCACAAAAACCCGACAGAAAGAAGAAAAAACAGAGGAAGTGAGTTGCGTTCTTACCTTCCTGCCACCACAACAGTCACCACGGCCACCCTAGGTCGTCGACAATAGTCCCTTGCTCGTCCTTGCTGCACCGTCAACAGCCACTCTCTCTCTCTCTCTCTCTCTCTCGAATTGCGTGTAAGATGGTGTTTGGATCTGAAGAAAGGAGGGAGGCGGGTTGAGGGAGTGTGAGATGAGGGAGGCGGTTTGGGTAGGGTTATTAGGGTTAGGGTATACTATTAGGGTTAGTTAGGTTTAGTTGGGCTTAGGGTTTAATTGGGCTGAACAGTTAATGGCCCAACTCAAATGGTTAGCTCACATTTCGAATCCTATATAAACCCGTCTCAATAAACTTGTATCGACACAACGCGAGTTAAATAAAATAACTTAGCATAATTATCGACCCAACAATCTACCCGACTTAATTAGGGATATACAATGTATAATAAATAATATTTAATAATAATATCCATTTAATTAATTATATAAAAAATACGGGGTATTACAGTCTTCCCCCCTTAAAATGAACTTCGTCCCGAAGTTCGCTCCCGTACCCAAACCTCTGAAGGGTATTGTATATCGTACTTACGGACGTCACGCATTTCTAACTCGGTTAACACACACTTTTGACACAACAATTAACATAACAAATACGGAATGTTACATTCTACCCTCCTAAAAATAAACTTCGTCCCGAAGTTTAACTCATCTTTACTTAACCCAACTAACTACGACTAATAATTACCTGGGAACACAGATATATAACAACTATATAATCATCTGAGAACACCGTCATCTTCCATCTAAATTCCGATCTCAAACTCAAGTAACTCAATAACCATGGTCGCACTGGACCGTAAACATAACTCCCGTAATCATCACTCGGCTCATAGGCCAACTCATAACTCATTACCAGTAGTTTAATCACACTCTCCTTTTTCACATCAATCAACTAACCGAAGTAGGAACAAAACATATAGAACTCATTTGCATAGGTACCCCACAACTAAACGTCAAATTGGTCAATTATAACCTACAAACAAGTGCAAAATAAGCATCAAGATTTTACAATCCTACCCAACTAAAAACATGGTTACGTCCTCGTAACCACCATTATACCTATGCAACAAAATCATTATCAACACATGTGATAGGAAAGAATACATGATAAGAGATTGCGCATCAACATTAAGGTCGAAACAAGGTTTTATTAAGGAATTAACTGGTTGTCAACAAGTAACATTTATTACTAGCTCATGCGTAACTTAAAAACACAACATCAAACTAAAAGAACCACAAGAAAGGAATCATGGTTTACACGGTTTCACAACTAAACAAATTTGACGATCAATTATAGACTATGAACGAGCGAGAGCAAAATCAACAAAACAATTTAAGAACTTCTCACATTTGTAAACATATCACAGAAGTAGATCTACCACTACTATCTATCACAATCACCGGATCTTGTTGACATGTCCATTCAACCATTTACTCACTCACTGGTTTAGGTCACGAATTAGGTCGATGAATTTAAGCAATCAACAACATACTCATAATTCATATTTTAAATTATAAAAATGGTTTGCACGATATCAATTCTGAAAACATGTTTCCCAATAAATGTAACTACATATGATCTATGACAACGACAACATTACTTCCATATCACACCTATGTTTCACATTTTAGCAACCATATCATTCAATTGTGTCCAGCAACTTAGTATAATTCATTTTCCGCAAAACAAGAGGTATTGTATAAATAGTTTAAACATATACATTTGCCATCATATAATGTGTAGAACACTAGCTATGATAAAAGATTAGCAACTGAACAACTTCTCTGATTTGCATGATTGAATAATTAGGCAACTCGTAGGCTCAATTAAATGTAACTATAATGACTATCATTTAAACCAATGCATATCATGTGAATCATCAAAAGAGTTATCCCATTATAATTGCCAACATAGTTATCATGACAATTTTTTTTTTTTTTTTTTTTTTTTTTTATTATAATATAATTGATAGTAACGACTCGAGAATATAGATATGCCAATTGCCATGTTATATCAAACAGTTTCCTTTATATCACACCCATACAATTGCAAGAATCACTTTAGCATTTTATGACAATATAATAACGAACATATTCAATAAGGAATTACAACATTGTTTATTATCATGTTATAGTTTTAGGTCCAACTGAAATAATTTAATGTGATGAAGGTAATAAATATAGCTATTGGCACACAACTCATATGAAAGACATTAGAACTTAGATGCATCCTACATGTGTGAACATTTAGACATACTCATTACTATCTTACATATGTAAACATTTAGACACAACTATTATAATTATTCATGCGAGTATATTAGAACAATCAAATTAACTTTTAACGCCATCAACTTTACCAAGATATGACGACCTAGTTTTATATTTATATATATATCCGACCACCATGCAAATATGATGAACATACTAGAGATATTACAACATGCCAAACATACATAAAATATGCAACAACTGGACTCGTTTAAAATATTTCACCCTTGATTAAGAATCAATTTAAGCTATCCAATTTTACTCACGCTATCATGCCAACAATGTTATCAACTAAGTTTTAATTTTATCACTTGTTAAGATACATAACTGCTGAACATGCGTACTACTATCGTCATATAAAGCATTATAAATTCACATTACTAAGGCTCATGAATTAATCAAACAACTGTATGAAACTCAACCTAGAACACACATTTACAAGTCATGTTTCACGTTGTAACTTTCAAAGATCACGAATAAATAACCGTTCGATTAAAACTTGATTCATATTATTTTTATAAAACACGGAGAGATAAAAACACAGGGGAAAAAGAATTAGGTCTAAAGCACAAAAATTTCATTTTTAAAGAATTTTACAACTCAGTTGGTCCAAACAAACATGTGGCAGCAATTGGTCCAAAACTTGGGTCAGTTTGTAAAATTTACTGTTTAATATAGAGACATCAAGAATTTTCGTGGCTTATTAATTTGAAAACATATGCGAATATTCGGGTCGATGGAGTTGGAATTATGCAAAGATTATTAGTATAATTTAAATGAGGATTTTTACAAAATTGTTGGTCAAAACATCACCGCACAAGAACTTCCTAACCACAGCTCACTAACATATTTATTACTCCTAATCCGTATATCATATATGCATGAAACCAACGCCAAAAGGACACTAACTCCCAAGGTTATTTCTCATAAAAGTTTCATCCATAGGCAATAAACAGAAGGAAAATGGCAGTAAGGTCAATTAAAGAGTAAAATTAAACAAAACGAGTTTCAGCACTAAGTCGTCCATTTTCTATGTTCCAAACTCTTACAACCATACTATCGATACTAACCCATCCTGACTTAAATCTCACTCTGTACTTACGTAAACATCTACCCCATAGAATTCCTTCGCATCTCGATCTACTCCGTACATCTAAATCACGATTGCTATGACTATAAACATGCAATTCAACAGTGTTTCTAATTACTATCACAAGACTATACTAGCATGGCTTTGGGATCACATAACCGCATATTACTAGACATAATAGTACTATCAACACATCATTCAACATCCAACCAGGTAACTATCATCGACTCGCTATTATTTTCATGCTCACGACTAGCACAACACTTCATTGATTATTAACCTGACTCGAAATCTTATTTCTCATTTCCACAACATTTATGATCACGTCATCAGTCATACAAAATACTTACCGTAGCGTGGTCCTGTAGAATGGTTAGAATATATGGGTCTCAAGGTATTCATCAACTTGATTATGCAATAATCAACGTATCAATCAGTTAATACTTAGGCAAAGATATTTGAATTTCATGTTCAACCTCAAGCAACTTTTCTACCCTTTTCTCTCATATACACTCAGGGTTTCCGGGTCAAACTGAGAGGGCCGCTGGTTCGGTGTGAGGGGGCCCCTAACTCATACCTTACCTTAGTGTGCTCCTAACAGTTCTATCCCGGGGTTCATTTTATTTAGACTCTTCCTACGTTCATTGGAATCATTGGTTTAGGCCTGAGGATCGTTCGCTTTGATACCACTTTGTAACACCCCGGTTTATGAAGGAGCCTTTAGCAAGACATTCCCTAATAAACCGGACTGTTACCATCTCGGTTTCCCGAGGTAGTGAATAACAAAGTACAACAATACCAAAGTACTTTAAATTAAAACTTAACGATTACATGTTTATTACAATTTATCCAACTAAACTTAATATAAGATAAATACAACTCGCAGCGGAAAATAAATTAAGTGATAAAATTTTCTACGTGATCTAGACTTCTAGGTAGATTGGCCAAGTCCTCACGCATCCCATAGCTCCCAAGTCAGCTAATCTTTAGTACCTGTCAAATCTGCTCCCCATTATGGTTCATCACAGGTGTTCACGAATACACAGGGTCAACCACGAGGTTGAGTAGGTAATACGATATAATAAAGAATGCAATGCTATGCTCCTCCAATCAACTCCATCACACACATCCCCGGCACGCCCAGCCATACCGATCCCCGGTAGACTATATATATCGACCGTAGTCGATCTGCCCGCTCGCAGCGGAGGACACCAGGGCAAGTCCTGCAGAACCCGCCTGGGCCTTAATCACAACAATCTCATCTCCTCCAACTCCAACTCCAATGCAAATGCAATGTATGAAATATATGAAACAACAATGCTCAACAGGGTAAATAAGATAGTCAGGTATGTCATATAATCCCAAACATGTCAACTCTTTATAATCATAAAATTCAATCAGTGTATTCCCCTACCTCAAAGTGCCAGCAAATCCAATTACGCAGTTAAAGCAGTCCAGAAAACAAAGCAATGCATTTGATTATCGATCCTTCACAAATCCGTCACCTAAAACAATTATAATATTTATAATTACTAACTACTAAATATAGACATCTCTCAAAATAGAAACTTTCCCGATATAGTAACTTTCCACTTTAATCAGTCCCGACTCAAAACCCGACTTGAATTATTTAACCGACTCGGGAATTAAATTAAATAACTAATATGATAAATAAAAGATTAACGAATTATACGATTAAGAAATACCCGAATCAAACTTTAAACAACTCAAACATCCCGACTCAACCCGTCTCTAATTAATTAATAACACGGAAAAAGATTAATTAATTAAGGATACGGTAACTTAAATAATAAGGACACGAATCGAACCCGCTAAATAACACGCCCCAACCACGGTTTCCAGCCCATTTCTCGACTCCACACACCACCCAACCACCGTGACAACCACCACCGTGTCCCCCACTTCGACCCACCACCAACAACCACCCCCACTCGGGTCGACTCCGCCGCGAGTCAAACCAGCGCCGCTAATGGCCTGGTTCACCCCCACGGCTCACCAAACACCTCCTGTTTTCCTTTTTCCACCACCGCAACCAACAACCCTACCCCCGCCAAACCACCACGCCCTTGCTCGCCGTCGCCCACCACGAACACAGACTACCCAAGACCACCTTGTCGACCTCCCCCCTAGTCGACGGTGGCACCACCCCAAGGCTACCCATCTAAACCCGCCTTTGAAACCCGTGTATAAAACCCGTTCTGCACCCCCCCCACACGCCACCTCTCACCGCCACTAGCACCACCTAAAACCACCATAACCACCACCATTTCACTCGTCCCTTACCACTCTACCCATATACCGCGACAACCACCACCAGAAAAACCTCTAACAGACACGCACCCCCCCACAAAAACCCGACAGAAAGAAGAAAAAACAGAGGAAGTGAGTTGCGTTCTTACCTTCCTGCCACCACAACAGTCACCACGGCCACCCTAGGTCGTCGACAATAGTCCCTTGCTCGTCCTTGCTGCACCGTCAACAGCCACTTTCTCTCTCTCTCTCTCTCTCGAATTGCGTGTAAGATGGTGTTTGGATCTGAAGAAAGGAGGGAGGCGGGTTGAGGGAGTGTGAGATGAGGGAGGCGGTTTGGGTAGGGTTATTAGGGTTAGGGTATACTATTAGGGTTAGTTAGGTTTAGTTGGGCTTAGGGTTTAATTAATGGGCTGAATGCAGTTAATGGCCCAACTCAAATGGTTAGCTCACATTTCGAATCCTATATAAACCCGTCTCAATAAACTTGTATCGACACAACGCGAGTTAAATAAAATAACTTAGCATAATTATCGACCCAACAATCTACCCGACTTAATTAGGGATATACAATGTATAATAAATAATATTTAATAATAATATCCATTTAATTAATTATATAAAAAATACGGGGTATTACAGCTGCAGAAAGGAATTCAGAATGCTATGATGCTGAGTTTGCTGTATCAGATATGGCACCAAAGAAACAAATGCAGGAATGAGAAAATTCTGATGTGCCCTGAACATGTGGCAAAGAAGGTTATAGAGGAGATTCGAGCTCGGGTTCGAGGCAGGGAAATGGTGCAAATAACTATAAATGATTTTGAATGGCTTAAAAGAATGAGTCTAGTTGAGTGATAGTTTGATTGGTTGTTTTAGCATTTAAATACCTATGTATATTTGATATTTTGATATATATTATACTCACTTTTCACCAAAAAAAAAGTACATGTTTGATAAGTTGAATGTTATATGAGCATGATAGATATTATTTTTTAGTTTTGGTAGGTAGTAGAATGTGGTTATGGATGGGGGTTTTATAAATATCGAGTCACTTTTGTTCACCTCGTTGATGTTTAAGTTGTTTGAAAGAGCAAATCAAATGGCTATGTCGTCTGATTAAAGCAAAGTTGTCTTTAAACTGTTATAACTTGAGATGAATAAAAGATTTTAATGTGATTATAATTGGAGGTGATAGCTTGTTCTTTTACGATTCTAACGATAGGTCACACGCCCAAAACGACCAAGAAATGAGTGAGTTATGACTGTTTTACGAAAACTGGACAATGCTGAGAATTGCGTAGGGTACTCGATCGAGTAGCCTTGGTACTCGATCGAGTAGGCGGCACTCGATCGAGTACGTTAGTTACTCGATCGAGTAGCCTGGTGATTTGTTTTCCGTGCTTCTGACCTTCACCTACTCGATCGAGTAGCCCTGGTGATTTGTTTTCCGTGCTTCTGACCTTCACCTACTCGATCGAGTAAGTCCCTTACTTGATCGAGTGGCCTGTACTTGATCTAGTGACCCCTGTTTTGGATCATATTCTTATCATTTGACTTTGTTGCATATCATGTTTGATTCAAAGGTGTTATCTTGCTTCTTTATGAATTGATTTATATGTATGTTGATCCTGATGCGTAAGTTACCCAATCTTATGATGTAAGAAGTGGCACCTGAGGTGAGTCTGGGTTCGGTGGGAGGACATGAGTTATATGTGGTTGTGATAGATAGTGGAAAAAGAAAAGGAAGATCGTTATGGCTTAATTGAGACATAGAGCATGTTTTCTGAGATTAGATGAGTGATATGATTGTGCGTTGAGTAACTTAAAAGCAAGTGAATATGGGCAAGGGATGATGTGAGTCTAAGGAACGTGAGAATAAAAAGATTCAAAGTAAGGTTGTGGATAGTGGCAGCTTGAGATGTGTAAAGAATTATGGAGGGAGATGGTTAGGAGTCGTGTGGGTTAAGGATATATGTAGTGAAAGTTCGTTTTAAAGGGGTTGAGAAGAGTGGTATACAGTGAACGTTGATTTTATGGATAGATTAGTGGCAAGTGTGAGTAATAGCATAATAAGAGAAGACCCATGGTAAGAAAGAGTGAGGTGATATCGATATAAAATAATGAGATTTGAGTTTTGGGGCGATGAGAAGGTAATTGGAGCACTAAAGGGTTAGGTAGAAGTAATAAGAAGTTGAGATATTAAATGGAATTGATGAGTATAAAGAGAAAAGAAGGATAAAAGTAAGCTGAGAAAAATGTTCACCGGAGTTATGTGATATAAAAGTAAGGAATCATCGGGATGTATGATACTACCAAGAGTAAGTGAGTTAATGGTTATACAGAAGTTTCAGGACAACATGATTAATCATGAGTTTTGAGGAATTAAGGGAGTAAAAGGTTGATTTAGTATCTGCACTCTATGAGATTTTGGTGGAGAGTTAGATGACGATATAGTTCGGGATAGTATTGGGAAGAATGTTGAGGTAATTTTGTTGATGGATTTGATGTTCGTTATTTGGGATGTTAACCAAAGATAGGAAAGAAAACGTGATGTTTAGAGATGAGTGTAAGTAAGGGGTTTGATGTCCGGACAGTGGTAGTGTTATGGTTTATGACTAGTGGTAAAGGGTGATGGTATATTAGAAAGGTAGAAATTCTAAAGAGGTTGATTTTGTAGGGACCAGATTGATAAGTATGGTTATGAAAGAGTATAAGATGTGGTTATATGAGGCGGTTGTTAGTAGTTGAGTATTAATGGTGTGGCTACATTTGGCAGAGGGTGATGGATATGCGAATGGGAGAATATGTTATGAGGTGTATACGAGTTAAGCTCGGGTGAGAGGTAACTTTTATCAGGTGGTAACTTACGTGATCAGGATTGACTGGTTGGATGTGATTACGGGTCTGTGATATATATAAATGTTTGCGTGAGGTTTTGACCCCACAAGACGTGGTATGGTGTGATTATCATAAAGTTGTTATTTGAATGTTTTGTAATGCATGTTGGGTACGCTAATCTAATTGAATGATATTCAAAAAGGTAATAATTTGATTGATCTGACATGTATAGTTAAAATGGAATGTGTATTGATGATACATGTTTATTCCGTGAAATGGTAAGGATGATGTTGATGAGATTCTTGTCAGTTCTTTCCGCATAATATGTTGTGTTATAATCTAATAAAACGGTTTTGAGTGAGTTTTCTTGTTCGAAATGTCATATTGAGTCAGTGTTTATGGGAATTATATGTGATTGGAATGTTTATCGATGTGGTTGTGTGCCTCGAGTGGTGATCCGAGCATGGTACTTCATGCCGTGATGTGGGTATTTTCGCACTGCGGTGTGGCTGTTGGTGGCGATGTTGTGATGCCGTCACCGGTTGTGGTGGAGTAGGCGGGATGATTATGATTCGAGTTTCGAAAGTGCATACCAGTTATACATAGATTGTTATTTTGTTTGATGTTGCTCCCTGCGAGTTTCAGTTTGTGCAGATAGACAGTTGTCTTGTTTATTGATGTTTTCTTTACCTGTTTAAGTCTGGGAATGAGGGTCGAGTATGATATGAAATAGAGTTGTATATGTTTTCGTTGTTGTCATGGTATAGTGATTTTCCTGTTGATGGGACACGGTTGTGAGAGGTTGTTACAGTAATTTTGATCTTGTTCTAGATAAGGCTTCAGTAGACATGGTAATGGCAAGTGAGTCGTAGAACATGTGTGGTAATGACCCGAAAGATGCAGGTGGTTCATAATCCTCTGTTGAGACAGTGAGTGTAGGGTGTTGGGGAATAAGTTCCATGTTGAGTTATGTATGAGTTTTGCGCTAATGGAAGAAAGAACTTGAGGATCTAGTGTGCGTGTACGTAACGAGTGTGGAACGTGAGTTATGCTTCTGGGAGATAGGGGCCTTACATAGAGAGGTATGTTGTTTTGCAGTAATAATGAAGAGTTGGTATGGTGATTTTGCTACGAGTTTTATGGTATAGGTTAGGTAGTATGCCGAATGAGTTGAGGAATGAGAAATGTTTAAGTATGAGAGCCTTGGAAATAGGAATGGTTATAGAAATGAGGTTATAGGCGGTTATCTTTGACATGTGGTGGTGATGAGGATAATGATATGATATAACTAAGGATTTAGTATTAGTGAGTTACGAGGACGTAACATTTGTCTTAAGAGGAGTAGGATGCGATAAAAGCGAGTTTCATGGTTGTGCATGTTGTAATATAATTGGAAGTAGAGTGTTAGCGTAGCGTAAAGGAGGGATTTATTTTGTGGATGATACTGTTAAAAGGCCATGGCCGTGCTTGTAGTAGTGTGATGCTTAGGAGTGTGAGAATACTTCGATTGTGGTAAGGGTTGGATGATGATGTTTAGGAGTTCGAGAGTTTTGATAGTGGCATGATGATGTTTATGAGTGTAAGTAAACTTCGGGGACGAAGTTCCTTTTAAGGGTGGTAGAATGTAACATTCCGTTTGATGTTATGAGTATCTTGATAATGGATTATCTAGTGTATGATATTTTACGGAGGTAGCAGCGTTTGTGTTGGTAGTGTATGGAGTTACGATCGAGAGAGATATAATGGAGTTGGTACGATATCGTGAGCCATGTTGTGGAAGTAGGAATAGTTGGTGGAGTTGGGGTTACGAGTTCATGTTTGGTCGGTTGGGGTTTTGTTTTGAGTTCTTAGTTGGTTGTTGTATCTTGATCGAGTTAGTATGTTTGTTTTTGGGTATGGGTTAGACGAAGTTCTTTTTAAGGAGACACGTCTTGTAATACCACGGTTTTATGAGTCTTTGGGTACTCTATCGAGTGGGCCTTACTCTGTCGAGCAAGTGTGTTTTGCGTTTTAAAATAGTTTCTGACCTGTTGGGTACTCGTTCGAGTAGCCTTGGTACTCGATCGAGTAAGCGGCACTCGATCGAGTACGTTAGTTACTCGATCGAGTAAGTGTGTTTTACGGGGTTGTTTCGACGGGATTTGCTAATAACTCGAGTTTGATATAAAAGGTTTCCGTCAATTTATTTCATCATTTTTAACCTTTCAAACCTTTCAAAAGACAAAAGAAGTTACGTAGTTCTCTCTCGTCGCGTTGTTGGCAAATCCCCAAGGCTAGGATTGTCGGATCATCTTGTTCTTTGCATCATAGTGTTCCTTGCGTCAAGGGTAAGATCTACATACCAATTTTATAGTATTTAGTTAACTTTGTTTAAACCCTAATTTTGGGAATTGGGGATTTGTGTTAGTTTTGTGATTGTCAGTAATTATGTGATTATATGTTAGGAGGAGGATTCGTAGAAGAGGAATTTTGATACAGCTGTTGAGACCGTCTGATTGTGTTGCTGTTCCAGGTAGGATTTCCCTACTCAGTATTAGTCCCATAATGCATTGTTGGTGTTGTGTAATTGTTGATTATTATCATATTGGTATTATGACGGTTGTTGATTGATTGTTGTATGATGGTTGTGATTGTTTGTCTCTGGTTCTCGAGATGCGTTCTCGGCTGAGTGGAGTCACTTACGGGAGTGGCTGCACGCCCTAGTTTCGCCCTCTGTGGAACCTGCCACGGGAGGGGATGTGCACATTAATGGGTCAGGGTTATCGCTCGGTATGATGAGCAGGGATTTGGTGGGTACGACTGCGGTCCCCCACTGGCAGGGCTGGTCCAGTGGACAGTCGGTGACGGAGATTGATTAGAGTGGGTGTGATTGTGCGTGTGACCGTTTGAGCTGCTTGTTTACTGTGTTGTTGGTTATATAAATTGTGTGATTAGTACTGACCCCGTTTAATGTTTTAAAAACTGTGGTGATCCATTCGGGGGTGGTGAGCAGTATTGAGCAGATATGATATGACGCGTATGGGATAGCTGGGATGAGTCATCACGTGGCAGTTAGAAGTCTTCCGCTGTGTTAGACGACGTTTTATAGCTTTGATAGGTTTAGCAGTACACCGTCTGAGAATCTTGTATTTCAGTTTTGGTTTTTGGTTTTGATCATGTAATCACTTTAAACTATTTCGTTGTTTAAATTATGTTTCTTCATTGTCATTTGATTATCATTGCCTCGAGTAACCGAGATGGTAGCACTTACATCCCTTGAGTGGTCCTGGTAAGGCACTTGGAGTATGGGGGTGTTACACGTCTTCTAGGATACCTAGGGGTCGTCTAACCGATATATTAGCCATCTGGAGAGTGATATTAGTCATTTTAAGGTGACCCATATTAAGCTTCTTGCAGACAGAATAAGGCATGACGCTGACACTGGCTCCTAAATCACAGAGAGCCTTATCTTTCACTTCATTTCCAATGGTACAGGTAATAGAAAAACTACCCGGATCTTTCATTTTAGGTGGAGCTTTGTTAAGAATTAAATTACTAGACTCTTCCATAAATGCAACAGTCTCGAATTCCCTAAGCTGTCTCTTACGCGTCAAAATATCCTTCATAAATTTTGTATAAGTAGGTACGTAGGTAATTAGTTCGGTAAAAGGAACGGTCACCACATTCATGAATTTAGCGTACTGTCGCTTGAACTTAGCATCTTTCAGACGTCCCGGATAAGGAATCTGGTAACAATAAGCAGGTATGCGATTTTCTCTTTAATTTTGTCTAAACGTGGCATCTCCACAGCAGGGGAAGACGACACAACAGCGAGTTTAGGCTTTGAAATAGCCGCTGCACTATTACTTGTACTCGATCGAGTACAATTTCTACTCAATCGAGAACTTTATTCAGGGGAATCACTCGATCGAGGAATGCATACCTCTCGATCGAGAACTTCGATTTGGGCACTCCTCGATCGAGTACTTGGATCACTCGATCGAGGACTTTCGGGGGAAAAACCTCTCGATCGAGTACCAGCTTCACTCGATCGAGAGCATGGAAGATGTTCAGCTGCGACATCTTCAATTAGTTCCTCCAAAACAGTTTCCGGAATTTCGTCAACAATTATATCGTCATTTTCCGGCATTTTCAGCCCATCATAGGTAAGACCACTTCGGAGATTTAGTGCATTGATCGTTCACAAGGAGGTAAGTGACTTGCTTGGTTCACTTGCTCAGATGCAAGTTGTGCGACTTGATCTTGTAAATGCTTCATAAAACCTTCATTTTCTTCCGTATTTTTCTGAACTTGAAGTTCTAAGGATTGCACCAAGGACTTCAACTCTACTATTTCTACATTTGTAGAGGAAGGTTCAACTTGTTGTGGTATTGGATCAATAGGACGGGAGGTTCTAGGTATGGCGAGATCTTCATAAAATTGAGAGAATGAGACTCCTTGCTTGAATTGTTGATAAGCACGGACTCGCTCTACCTCAGCCATACAAGTAATAGGCTCATGTCCTTCCTCACCACATCTACCACAAACCACCTGTTGCTCAATCATAGCATGAACATGCTCATGTTCACATGTAATTTATAACATCTCCGGATTGGCACACCTCACATTAGGAACTTCCACCACGGCTACAAAGGATTCATCAGCTCTTTCATCCACTCGTCCACCCCTCTGGGATTTCCATAGTTAGCTACATGAATGGCCATGTCTTCAATAAGATGCTATCCCTTATCATCTTCAACGGTTTTTTGAAATCTACCTTTGGCTGCATTATCCAATATGGCTCTCTGATCAGCATACAACCCATTGTAAAATTGGGTGCATAAGAACCACCGTTGGAAACCATGATGAGGCACAGAACGAACAAGTTTCTTGAACCTAGTCCAAGCTCCATTTAGATATTCGGTTGGCAGTTGTGTGAATGTAGTGTTTTGGCCCCTTAAGGCGTTAGTTCGTTGTGGTGGGAAATACCTTCTATAAAGTCCAAGGCTACGGAATTCTAGTCAGTAACACCAGAAGCTTCCCTATCCAAATCTCTCAACCATTCCTGGGCGTCATTAGTCAAAGAGAAAGGAAAGAGAACTCCCTTGACCCTATCTCATGTCACCCCTGCAGCTAAAGGAATGGTTGAGAAATACTCCATAAATAGCTTTATATGCTTACATGGATCCTCGCCAGCTACCCCCTTGAAGAGATTCCTCTCAACCAACTGTATGTAAGATGGATGAATTCCAAAGCCGCCTGCGTCTGTAGTAGGAAGCAGGAAACCTTTAGGTAGAGAATCCACCGTAGGTTCTGAGTGACTGGCGATGTTCGGCATTTTAGCAAGCAAAGTTGAGAGAACAGCAGGTATGATAATGTCCTCTTCTAGGACAGATTTCCTTCAACACAATTAAAGCACTAGAGAAAAATATGAGATCAGTCTCAAGGAATAAATTCCGTGAGACGAGAGACGAACCTAAAATAAAGCAAAGAAATTACGCCACCTCCCCGGCAATGGCGCCAAAATTTGACACGGCTGTCGCAACCCTATCAAAAATAAAACCAACCGGTCTCTAATAAATGTACTAGAGGCAGTCGGGTATCGAATCCACAGGGAGATGGGAAAATGTATGCTAAACTATGTCTGTCTAAGTAACCGTTTATTGGGGTTTTGATTGTTTTAGTTCTAAACTACGAAGTTGTAAAGGAAGAGAGCAGAGAAGAGACAAGGATTAAACTTAGAGAATTAAGCAAATAAAGAGAGATAACTAGGACACTCGGTTCACCATGGATTTCTAGAAGTCAAATATAGGGTCACATGACAGCATAAATTCGGTCTGCAGAGTAGTGAAAAGGTCCTTTCGGTCCGCTATTCGCCCTAGAACATTACTAGCTTAGCTTTCACCCTCACTAGCATGCCCTAATGTTCCTTGCAGGTCTTACCCCTTCCAATCTCTCGATCTAGGTTAGGGTGTACCAAAATTAACCAGCTAAATGCGTCAACTCAAGCAGTTAATTACAACTAATTGCAATGATTAACAACACAGACTAAAATTACACTAAACCCTAATCACCTATTCATGATTCCCTAATTACCATGGCTTCCCTATATCCTAGCATAGAAAATTAGCTAAGCATAATTAAGGTTGAGGGAATAAGAAATCGTAACGATTAAACTAGGCATAATGAATAAATTGCTAACAAAGACAAGAGAAAAAGAAACCAATAGAAGAGATGAAAACATAAATGAAATTGCAATAATAATTAATCGAAATAAAGAGTTGAAATACCGAATACAAAAGAGTAGAAATGTAGTAATTAGGTTTTTTTGAGTAAAGTTCTAAGGGAGGAGATGAGAGAGAGAAGAAGAGAGAAAAGTATCTTTGCGTAACATATCCCTACGGCAGAACCTGCTTGATCGAGCGGGATGAAACCACTCGATCGAGGAAAATCCAGAGGAAACATCTCGATCGAGAACATTAAGTGATCGATCGAGGATCCATAAAACACCCCATCTCGATCGAGTACAGCAACAACTCGATCGAGAATCTTCAGCAGCATAAAGCATTCGATCGACAAGTTTCAGCAGCCAACTTGGTCGATCGGGCTGTATTAGCATGGCTGAACTCTTGAACACCTTCCGAAGCAACTTCTACGCACCTCTAAGTGACAGATTCAAGCTCCGATTCTTCCTTCTCCAAAATGCATGCGATTGGGAAAGGTTCAGGCTCAATTTTGCTCCTTTCCGGTTCATACCTGCAATTAATACAAGACAAACCAAAGTAGACTATTCGGGGGCATTTGTAGCTAGATGCCACATAAATAACATGGAAATGCGTGTAAATATAGGGTAAAAACCTTATAGAAATTGCACGTATCAGTTACTTTGTTGTTGTTTAAGTTGTTTGGAAGAAAGAATCAAGTAGTTTGTTGTCCGATTATAGGGAAGTTGTCTTTAAACTTTTATAACTTGAGATGGATAAATAATATTGACGTGATTCCACTTGGAGGTGATAGCTTGTTTTTTACGATTCTAACAATAGGTCACACGCCCAAAATGACCAAGAAACGAGTTAGATATGGCCGTTTTACGAAAATTGGACATTGTTGAGAACTGCGTAGGGTACTCGATCGAGTAGCCCTTACTCGATCGAGTGCACCTCCTGTTACTCGATCGAGTAGCCCTAGTAATTTATTGTACGTGCTTCTGATCTTCACATACTCGATCGAGTAGGCTGCACTCGATCTAGTGACCCATGTTTTGGGTCATATGCTTATCTTTTTACCTTGTCGCATATCTTATTTAATTGAAGGGTGTTCTTTTGCATCTGTATGCATTGTTTTACATATGTGTTGGTCTTGATGCGTAAGTTACCCAATCTTATGATGTAAGGAGTGGCACCTTATGGTGGGTATGAGTTTGGTGGGGAGGACATGAGTTATATGTGGTTGTGAGGGATAGTGGAAAAGGAAAGGGAAGATTGATGAGTTTATCGAGGCAAGGAGCATGTTTTGCGAGATATGGTGAGTAATATAGTCGCGAGTTTGATTAATGTAAAAGTAACTGAATATGGGTAAGGGGGTGATGTAAGTTTATGGAACGTGAGAATGAAAAGATTGAAATGAGGGATGTGAATAGTGGTAACTTGGGATGTTTAAGGATTATGAAGGGATATAGTTATAACTGGGTTGGTTAAGAATATATGTAATCGAAAGGTCATTGTAGATAGATGGAAATGAATGGTGTATAAAGAGCTTAGATTGAGTTATGCCGTGATAAGGATTTGTAGATAGAGATTGAATTTGAGAATTTGGATTATCAAGAGGTTAGCCTAGTGTGTAATTTCCTTGGACAATTAGCGGTATGAAATGAATTTTGATTTCTAGAGATGAAAAAGGGAGATGCAATTGATTAAACAGTTAACGTTGATTTGGTAGATTGATTAGTGGCAAGTGTGAATGAGTAGCATGATGAGAGAGGGCCCATGGTAAGAAAGAGTGTGAAGGTACCGATATAAATTAATGGAATTTGCATTTTGGAGTAACGAAAAGGTAACCGGATTACTAAAGAGTTAGGTAAAAGGAGTAAGGAGATGAACTATTAATTGGTATTGTTGAGTGTAAAAGAAAAAGAAGGATGAAAGTAAGCTGAGAGAACGTCGACTAGAGTTAAGGAACATGAAAGTAAGGAATCATGGAAATGTACGATAGCATCGTAAGAGGGTGTGAGTTAATGGTTATATAGGAGTTTCATGACAACTTGTTAGCCATGAGTTTCAAAGAATTAAGGGAGTAAGAAGTTGGTAGAGTATTTGCACAATATGAGATTTTGGTGGTGAGTTGGGTGACGATACAATTAAGGATAGAATTGGAATGAATGTTTAGGTAATTTTTTTTTATGGATTTGATGTTCGTTATTTGGGATGTTAACCGAAGATAGGAAATGAACCGTCATATTTAGAGGAAAGTGTAAAAGGTTTGATATACGAACAAGGGCGGTGTTGTGGTGTCGTTACTAGTATCTAAGGATGACGTTAAATAGAGAAAATAGCCGTCCTAGAGAGGTTGATTTTGTGGAGGCCGGATTGATATGTATGATTGCGGGAGAGTATAACATGGGGTTATAGGAGGCGGTTTCTAGTAGTTTGGTATTAATGGTATGGTTACATTTGTCAGGAGGTGATAGTTATGCGAATGGGAGGATGTGTTGTGAGGGGCATACGAGTTAAGCTCGGGCGAGAGGTAACCTTTATCAGGTGGTAACTTACGTGATCAAAATTGGTTAGTTAGATTCGATTATGGGTCTATGATTTGTGTAAGTGTTTATGTGAGGTTCTGACCTCACGCATGGTGGTACAATGCGATAATCATAAAGTTGTTATCTGAATGTTCCATAATATATGTTAGGTACGGTAATCTAATGGGATGATATTCAAAAGTGATAAATTGGGTGATCTGGCATGGCTAGTTATACTTGTATGTGTAATCATGATATATGAAAGTGATAGTGTGATATTCCGACCTCAAGAGTAATAGTATGGATGACATTTGTAAGGTTATTATCTGTTTATTCCATATGATTTGTTGCGTTGTGATCTAGTAAAGCGGTTTTAAGGAAGTTTTCTTGTCAAGGAAGTTATACCGAGTCAGTGTTTATGGGATTGTATAAGTTGCGATGACTATCGATGTGGTTGTTGTACCTCAGGTGGTGATCCGGGCACGGTACTTGGTGTTGTGATGCGGGTATTTTCGCACTGCGGTGCGGCTGTTAGTGGCGGTGTTGCGATGCCGTCATCGGTTGTGGTGGAGTAGGCGGGATGATTACGAGACGAATTTTCAAAAGTGTATAACAATTATAGAGATTGTTGTTTTGTTTACTGCTGTTTCCTGTGAGTTTTGGTTTGGACATATAGACAGTTGTTTTGTTTATTGATGTTTCTTACCAGTTTCGGCTTGGGAGTTAAGGTAGAGTATTATACGGAAGAGAGTTGCGCATGTTTCCGTTGTTGTCATGGTATTGTGATATTCTGTTAGTGGGACACACTTGTGAGAGGTTGTTAGAGTACTTTTTAATCTTGTTTTAAATGAGCCATTGGTTGACATAATTGTGGCAAGAGATCTGTGGAACCTGTCTGCTAAGCTAGAAGCGGCAACTGGTTCATAGTATTTATTGGGACAGTAAGTATAAGGGGTTGGGAATTACTATCACGTTAAGTTAGGGGTGAGTTTTGCGGTAATAAAAGAAAAGAACTTATGATCTAATGTGAGTATGTGTAAGAATGGTGGATCGTGAGTTATGATCGTGGAGATAAGTGCATGTATAAAGAAGTATGTCATCTTGCGGTAATGTTGAAGAGTCGGGGTAGTGGTTATGCTGAGGATTTTATGGTATAGGTTAGATGGAGTGCAGAATGATTTGAGGTATGAGAAATGTTAAGAGTAAGAAAGCCTTGGAAATAGGAATGGTCATAGGTGTTGAGGTTATAGGCGATTATCTTTGACATGCAATGGTCATGAGGATAATGAGAAGATATAGCTAATGATCTATTATTAGTGAGTTACGAGGAGGTAACATTTATCTTAAGAGGAGTAGGATGCGACAAAGAGAGTTTGATGGTTGTACATGTTGTATTAGATTTGGAAGTTTGAGTCTTGGTGGAGAATAAAGGATGAATTTGTATTGTGATTAATATTGTTAAAAGGTCATGACCGTGCTTGAAGTAGTGTGATGTTTAGGAGTGTGAGAATACTTCGATAGTGTTGACAGTTGGATGATGATGTTTATGAGTGTGGGTAAACTCCGAGGATGAAGTTCATTTTAAGGGTAGTAGAATGTAACATTCCGTTTGGTGGTTGATTTTGCTTGGTGGATTGTCTTGATATTGGATTTGCTAGTGGATAATATGATAATGAGATGGAGCTAGCGGCGTTTGTGGAAGGTAATCGGTAGTGTATGGAGTTAGTGTTGAGAGGTGGAGTTAGTGTTAGGAGTTCGTGTTTTATAGGTTGGGTTTGAACTTTGGGGACGAAGTTCGTTTTTGGGGAGGGAAGACAGTAATACTACGGTTTTCTTTACTGTTAGGTACTCTATCGAGTAAGGCTTACTCTGTTGAGTAAGTGAGTTTTGGTTACAAAACAGTGTACTGTCTGATGGGTACTCGATTGAGTAAGTGGGGTACTCGATCCAGTAGGGGTCACTCGATCGAGTAAGTCGGTTTTACGAGATATTTTGCCGGGTTTTGTTAACAATGCGAAAAAGATATATAAACGCCTTCCGTCAGCTTCTTTGTCACTTTTACCTTTTTCTAAACTTCACAAAGACCTAAAAAGGTTACGTTGCTTTCTCTTTCGTATTGCTATCAAATCCTAAGGGATAGAGTTGTCGGATCGTTGTTTTCTTTACGTCGTTGACTCCGCCATATGGTGGGTAAGATCCTTGTACATCTTTTATGTCTTTTCGTTGATTTTGATTGAAACCCTAATTGAGTATTTTGGGGGATTTCGGGAGTATGGTGATTATTAGATAATAATTATATGATTGTGTGATTATAGGAGGTGATTTCGTAGAAGAGCGGTCTTGAATAGCTGATTGTGACGGTCTTGGTGATTGCTTATTCAAGGTAGGGTTTCCCTACTCGCTTATTGATTACATGGTTTTGATGGTGGATTTTTGTGGTTGTTTATTGTTGTTGATCCTTATCGTGTTCGTAATTGTTGTTGTATAATTTGGTTGGTTGTGTTTGTCCATTGTTCGCGAGGCGCGTCCTCGGCTAAGTGGAGTCACTTGCGGGAGTGGCTTCACGCCCTTGATTCGCCCTCTGTGGAAACCGCCACAGAAAGGGATGTGCACATCAAGGAACTTGGGTTTTTGCTCGGAATTGATGAGCAAGAATTTGGTGGGTACGGCTGCGGTCCCCCACTGGCGGCGTGGAATATCTGTTGCGATGGGTATTCTGGCAGGAATACACACTTCAGTGTGTAGTGAAGTGTGTGGAGATATGACGGAGTTGGGGTGATCTGTGTATTGTTGTCTTGCTAATCTTATTTGATGTAATCAGTAACTGACTCCGGTAATTGTTTTAAAAACTGTGGTGATCCATTTGGGGACGGTGAGCAGTTATTGAGCATGTATAAGATGGCTTGCGCGAGTGATAGCTGGGATGGAGTCATCACGTGTCACTAGAGTCTGCTGCTTTGTCTTGAACTTAGTTTCTTTTCAGTTGGTTTAATATTTTGGAACAGATGTATTTCACTTTACAGTTTTGGGTTTTTGTATATGTAATCAGTTAAACTTATTTATCTAATGTATGTTTTCTTATGGTCAATTTGATATACATTGCCTCGGGTAACCGAGATGGTATCACTTCCATGCATTAGGTGGTCTTCGTAAGCCACCTTTGTGTATGGGGATGTTACAATGTCATTGGCACGTCGTTGCATATTTTCACATCGTCTAGTGTCTTATATCTTTATTTATAGAAACTGGCGTGTATTGGGTTGTGTGTAATTGTCACCTGTTTCCGAGGTTGCATTTGTCGTTCCATATGATATTTACTATCGGAGAGCAGTTTAAGTACAGGTTTTGCTTGTTGACGTGATCGGGGTTTAGGCCGCGCTTTGGACTTCGAGTCGAGTTGCATAGTTGGATGACATAGATAGTAGTCGAGTTGTATATGGCTTCATTTAGATTTGTTATTCATTTATTCAAATGTAATTTACTAAACTTGTGATTTATATAAAGAGTTTCTTAATTGTAATTCCGATTTCACCGCCTCGGGAAATCGAGATGGTAACATTCTCCGATTACATTGGCCGGGTAAGAAGAGGATGTGACATAATACCTATGCATTTTGTTTTTGTCTTATCTTTGAAAGTGGTAGCTATTTGACCCGTTTTAAACTTAAGACAGATAATGTCCGTCTCAAATGAGAATTTATGTTTCTATACAATATAGACAAGTAGGTTTCATTATCCTTACTTGAAGTGTCAGGAGATTTTGTTCTAATTTCAATTTATTTTACGAATAATTGTGTTTCATTTGCTAATATATTACAATGAAAGTAATACACATACGTATCCCATAAAATCAAACACATCATAGAAAACGAAAGTTACATAACAAAACAAAACCTACTAAAAAAGAGCTGGAAATAAAAGGAGGCACCTACACAGATCCGTGAGTAACACGGGTCACAAAACTAGTTCTTTATTATATGGTGAGAATATGAAATAAAATAGGAGTAGAAAATTATCACTTTGATATTTGACAATGTGATATTTTTTTTTAATATAGGTAACGACTTATGAGGAAATTTACGTGAAAATTTCTCCCTCTAAATCACTTGTGTAGTTGATACAAGAATTAAAATTTCCTGTAAAGTTACAAAACAAATGAACTAATTTCTCTTCACAAATTCAATGTTAGTTTCTCAAATAAAATTCATAGGTGCAGTGGAGATCCACTTGAGCTTGAAAGTATCTAAATTAGGGAAGTGCTTGGAAATACGGAATTGATTTCATTTTCATGATTTCAATTGTAAAAATTAAAATATTTGAATTCAATTCCAAATCCAATTCCAAAAATCGTTTGGAGATCACGTGGAATTCGCTTTCGAACAATTTCTCGATAGTATTTTGGAAACTCATGGAATTGGAATTGAATGGAGCTGCTTTGGGTCGAGGTTACCACACTTTTTTTGTAATATTTTTTATTAGAAAAAAGAAATATGGTGATTTAAAATATTTGCGATAGGAAAAAAATCGAAAAGCTAAATATCACGGTGAAATTTGCATCACAAAAAAAAAAAAACGTAACCAAATAGCGATGGAATTGAAATGATCACTATATGGTAAGAATTTTAGAGGGGTAAATTTAAAATGGGCTGGAATTGATAAAGAATTGAGTCAAATTCAAAATTCTAAGGACTCCTAAACGCTTGAAATGTCTTAATTACGTAATTCAATTCCAATTGTAGGTTTGCGAACATACCATAGAAGAATAGTTTAATCAATTACTTATTATTTGAATCTTTGTAAGACCATCGACAATAACTATAAGATCTACACTCAAAGTTGATTTTTTTACAATTATTACCTCACAACAACAAAAAGAATTTATCAAAACATGACTTTTTTGTGAAACTCAACTTATTTGGATGAGTTTCACAAAAATTTATTTTATGATAAAAACTTTTTTATTGTTGCGGGGGAATGATTATGAAAATATCAACCTTAGAAAGAGGTCTTTTTGTTGCTGTAGGTGGTCACAATGAGAGAATTGTTACCTTTTATAATCTTATTGATCCAAGTGACATGAAGTTGGCTAATTGTTGTTGTATAAAGTTTTTGGGGAACATATCATTTTATGATAAAATGAGGTGGATAGTTTGAGGATCCACAAAAAACAACAAACACTTTTTGTTTTTGTGCACTCTCTAATTCATGTGATTAGTCAAAGTAACCAAACCCAAACTAGCTATATTAATCGCATAACATCCAAACCTCAACAGGCTATATTAATAACAAGTCTTTAGTAAAATGTACAAATTTAATTCAAAATTTTGTCGAGAATAAAACGAAAAAGGGTCACTTTATGTAACACCTCCATATACCAACGTGCCTTAGCAAGAACCACCCTAGCATATAAAGGTGCTACCATCTCGGCTGCGCGTGGTAAAGTATATCGAATAGACCGTCCAAGAACTTTATCAAAAGATAGAACTGTTTAAACAAGATACAACTTAAGTTAACCAAAACTATTTACAACCAAAACTATCAAAAGTATTAATGTATAAACTGTCAGCGAAAGACTATGGACTCAACAAGTGATGACTCCATACCAGCTAGATCCCGCGAGCTATCCATAGAATTACCTGCTAATCAACTGCTCACCATCCCTGAATGGATCACCACAGTTTTGTAAACAACAACGTGGTTAGTCAACTGATTAACCAACATAAGAATGCAACAAAGCAACATCCAAGCAACTCATTACTCATTCCTCCAAACTCCAAAAGAAACCAGTAACCGGCTACACATCAAAGTGTGTAGCCCTGCCAGGTTACCTTCGTAACAGGAGACCCTCACAGCTAGCGGGGGACCGCAGCTGTAACACCCCCATATACCAAGGAGCCTTAACAAGATCTTTCCTAGCAGATAAGGGCGTTACCATCTCGGTTGCCCGAGGACAGTAATAATCAAATATCAATAAAAGAACGTTAATGTTATATTAAAAGTGACTTAAAACCAACAGACGATATAACAGATACAACTCAACAATACTATCAACTATGTGGAACTATCTCTGCCATGACTCGTGGTTGACTCGTCCCTCCAAACACCCAGCTAAGATCCACACATCAACTTGCCAAGACTGACTGCTCACCATAGTGGATCACGGCAAACACAAAACAAGAGACAACATAACAAAACCACACAAGGTCAACAACTGAGGTAACAATTACAAAAGTAGACTCAACATAATTACAACAACACACACACACCATCTCCTACGACAAACCACAAACCTTTGACTGTCCGAAGGTCCAGTTCTGCCAATGGGGGACCACAACCGTTCCCACCTAAGCCCCGCTCATCTATCCGAGCGATAACCCATATTCCTTAATATGCACATCCCTTCTGTGGCGGGTTCCACATAAGGCGAATCAAGGGCGTGAAGCCACTCCCGCAAGTAACTCCACTAAGCCGAGGACGCACCTCGAGAACCACAGACAACAATTACAACCAGCTGTACGAACAACAATAACCAACTACCATTTCAACACAACGTTAAACAACTAGCATTACCGATCAACAATAATGACACTAACCCAATGATACAACAATAAACCCTCTAGACAATCAACAATACTGAGTAGGCGAACCTACCTTTAGCAAACCGCAGCGATTACGCGTCCGATCACAAGATAACAATCAACTAGCAAAATCACCTATAACAACCATTATAATCATCTATTACTACTACCATAGCCAAAACTGAAAACAAAGATGACGATGATGATGATGACAACATACCTATACCAAGAAATCCGACGTCAAGACCGCTACACAACTCAAGCTTCCCCTTCCTATGGTGTAAACACTCACAAAGACCTCAAGGAGGTGAACCATGGTGAAGGAGAAGTGGAATGACGACATTTAGGTTTAGGAAGAAAGGTAGAGAAATGATTTGGGTTTCATAATTCACGGTTTATAATTCCCCACTGCAAACTCGCTACTTGATCGAGTAACACACTTACGCGATCGAGTGGCATCTACTCGATCGAGATCCTAGGCTACTCGATTGAGTAACCTCAGCTAGATCGAGTAACATGCACAAAGACTCACATCGTCACAAGTCATCACTCGTAAGGTTTCCGAAGGTCAAAGTAGGTGTCTAAGGTCAGTCAACTTCGATCAAAGGGGCCCTAAAAGGACGGCTATTACAATCTTCCCCCCTTAAAAAGAACTTTGTCCCCGAAGTTCGACTCGTTCTCCCCCACGACACAAAGTCAAAGGAACCAAGGCAAACTACCACTATCCATGCAACCCAGGCCAACACAACTGTTTAGGAATACCGCCCCGATATGAATGTGTAATACTACGGTTTTCCTAAGCTGGTACTCGGCCGAGTATGGCCTACTCGGTCGAGGACAGAGTGTTGTGTATCCTGGTTTAGCTACTGCCCAGAAACACTCGGCCGAGTATGCGGAATACTCGACCGAGTAGAGGGTACTCGATCGAGTATACTCTATACTCGACCGAGTATCCGGTCTGACGGGTATTTTTATTACGGTTTGATTTGGAAATGATTAGAGTTATATAAACACGATTATCAGTTTCTAATTACACTTTTATAAAACCTAATCACTCAACGACGCTCTAATCCTCTCCAAATCTCTCCCTTGTGTGTGTGTGATCGTTAGCAAGTGCATTCATCCTTGTTCTATCGTCGGTAAGTTCTTGTTCTCTATTATGCATTGATTATCCTTTAGGGTTGACTTTAATTGTAATTTGGGGAAAATGGGATTTGTGCATATGGTCATTGTTGTGTATATGATTGTTGTTAGGCGAGGACTTCGTAGAGGAGCCATTCTAGATCGCTTGCTCGTGTCTTTTACTGTGGTGCTATGGTAAGGTTTCCCTACTCAGTTTTACTGTTTAATTGAAGTAAATTTGATGTGGTATTGTGATCGTTGTAATTGTTGTTGTGATCTGTTGATCTTGGAGTTGGAGTATTGGGGTTGGTGTTGGTGTCGTGATGAGGATGATGATGATGATGGTTCGTGAGGTGCGTCCTCGTCTGAGTGGAGTCACTTGCGGGAGTGGTTTCACGTCCTATTTTCGTCCTCCGTGGAACCCGCCGCGTTAGGGGATGTGCACATTAATGGACTGGGTTATCACTCGTTGATGGGCGGGGCTTGAGTGGGGATTGGTTGCGGCCTCCCACTGGCGGCGAGGGTTGTTGGAGCTAGTATCCTCCACAGTTAGTGTGATAACATATATAAATCTCTTATAGGTTCACAGGGTATACTTAGTATTTTATCAGTTGATTAACGTTTACTTAATAACGGTTGGCTTGCTAGAAGTTTGACGTTATTATCATACTGATGGCGGTGATCAACTGATCCCTAAAAGTCACACCTAAATGATGTGTTTGAGAGATGTGATTTTATGAAAATGTAATCACATTGATGCCTTATATGACTAAAAGGTTAGTCCATGTATTTGACTAAAAAGTTAGTCAATGTGATGATGAGACGATTATTTAATATAATTAAATAATATCAGCTGAGACGAATTAATTGTTAATTCGTAAATTGAATATAAACTGTTATATTTAATTAATGTATATAATGTTGGCTTAAACAAATTAAGATGTTAATTCATAATTAAACGTAAGCGGTTATATTTAATAAGCAAATTATAAATATGCGATATTTATAGTTAATGTATATATTATACGAAATTGTCATAATAAATGTTGAGAGACCGGTATTAATAAATCGACTACAAACTGTTGTGTATGGACTTATTAAATACGTGACGACATAAATGGCATTTGATAAATATATACACATTTTATACAAGAAATAAAACCAACCCAAAATAAGAAGATTTCTGTCCTTATTTTGGGGTCACTTGGTTTTGGAAAAAAAAGAGAGAAAATATCTTCTCCTTTTTATTCTCCATTGGACGGTTAAAATGAGGGAAGTAGGAGATCATTTTATGACTTCTTTTTTACCTAATTCTCTCATCATTGAAAAACCCTAAAAATAATTAACAATTAGGGATCTCTTTCTAGCAAGAACGAGGGCATTTCTCAAAGCATTTTGGGTGCAATGATTAGGAGAATATTGATCTCGATATTTGTTCTTAGGCAAATTGCTAGAACCAAATGTTGATTCTAATCGCTACTCTGTTTGTTTATGCAATTCGTTTATGACTCGTAATTTCATAATTATATTTTCGTTATAATCCGAATTTCTTGATGAAGTATACCGATATTTCCTACAAGTGGTATCAGAGCATAGGCCACGAAATTATTTTATATGATTTTCATAAATGGATTTAAACAAAAAAAAATTTTGAAGAAAAAAAAATTTCGGCCGAGAGCAATTTTTTTTTGCCGAGAGCATTTTTTTTCTGCCGAGATGATTTTTCGTTTATGATGTTTTTGTTTCCATTTTGATTTATTCATATTGTTGTGTTAATTAGTTAAGATGATAATATGATAAATTTGTAGATGTTTTGATTTAATAAGAATTAAATTAAAATGTGAATGGAAATTGTTTTAATTGTTGATGATTTGTTTTTGCTATATAGTTTTGGCATACAAGTTAATTTAATAATGTTCAAATCAATTGTGATGAATCAAATATTCGGATAATCGATTTAATCATAATTTGGATATTCATTTTAAGAGGTTAAATTGAATCAACTAGTTTGAATCCATGTTTAAATTAAAAGATGATGATTATGCCAATCTTGTTATAGTAGCAACAATAAACAAATTGTTCACATTAAAAGGGATTTTTCGTGAAAGAGAAAAAAAAAAACTGTTTTTTCCGGATTTTTTGGGCAAAATGCCGTAAGAAAAAAAAAATTAACAAACTGTTTTTGTCTTTTTTTTATGGTGTTTATGCCGAGAGCAAGAAAAAAAGGGTTTTCGTTTTTTTGTGAATGTCGAGGGCAATTATAAAAAAAAAAATTTTTGTTTATTTTTGGCCAATAATTATTATACATTAAATTTATAATGTATGATTATTTGTTGTGAAAAGGTTCACAAATTTGAGATACCCAAATTATTTTAAAGAGGTTTAAAATAATATTATATTAATTCATATTATAGGTTAATATGAATTAAGATTGGAATTATTGTGAGTAATTGAGGAATTGTCACATAATTTTGATAATTTTAAAATAGGTTGTTTGGATAAATTACTCTACATAATTAAGGAATTATGTCTTGAATGATTAATTTATAGTTGATGCATTTTATTTAGTTGTATGAATTGTTGAATGGTTTAATTTACGTATTTTTTCAATCGGTTGTAATTTTGTATTACCTAGTGTGGCCTTAGTTGATTATGTTTTCGTAATGATGGAAACATAGTCTTAATGTAATTTTGAGATCTCGAATCTCCTTTGATTTTCTTTAGTATTATGTTTTTTGAAATTAGAATGTAAATATGTTTATTTTGTAACTTATTTATTGTAATTTTGAGAAGACTAAAGATGGAGATTGGATTACTCACTCCCGCTACATGGACCAAGATGGAACATCAAGACAAGCTTCTCGGGTCCTAGGAAGGATTCCAAAGTTGTATTTATGTTCATTTTGTTAGATAGGCCACACTAGGACTTTATTATTGTTTTACGTTTTTCCATTCTTGTTTCTTTTCTTCACATGATAGTTAGTGCATCATATTCCGCCTAAACAAAACCACCTACTACTTATATGCATGAAAATTGACTGATATAGATTGTATGTTAGTTATCATGGACATAAAGATGTCACACATTTTTAAGCCATCATCTTAGTTTATTCATTCTCGTCTGCTAGATATTAGTTCACTTAAAATGAATTAAAATAAAGTTGATGGGATCTTCCTCTAAAATAAAATTGAGACTAGTCTTTATAAGGCCAAACAACTATGAATCCCTTCTTCGTCGGTAGGCATATAGGATCTTACTCTCCATGTGACCCCTTCTACGTTGGGTAAGTAGTTTGTGTTGACTTATTTTACCTCAACATTATAATCCGAAGAGTTTCTCGTGATTATGATGGACTATAGATAGAATTTACAGAAATTTATCAACCAAGAATTCTAACAGTAGAATTAACCAAGAGGTTGGCTTATCAATTTACAGATAATTGAGTCTTGGGATCATTTATATAATTCTTGAGGGAGGTCAATTGTATAAATGCTTGAGTCTTCGCTTATAACAGTTTTGCAATAGACTTAAATCATAACAATGAGTATGCTTATTATATTTTTCTTCTTCTTTTCGCAGTGTAGAATTCGTTTTATATTGATAATACTGCTTACAACAAATGGCTGGAAATAATGATATCCCTATGCCAAGTGCCACACTTTCACGCGAGTCCTGGCTCAAAACTTTCATGGACCACATGAATCAGTCCACACGACTGAAGAATGACGGGTCCAACTTTGCTGATTGGGAGGCATCATTACGGAATGCTACCATTGCTGACGGTAAGCTCAAGTACTTACCTGAGCCAATACCGCCAAACCCAGACCCCAATGCAAGAGCTAACGAGTCACTTGCTTATAGTGACTTCGTTATGGAAGCGGGTGCGATAAAGAACGTACTCATTTTTGCAATGGAAACCAATTTGCAAAGACGCTTCATTGCCCAAGGTGCAAACAAGATTTTTACCACGCTCACTAATGAGTTCTCAAAATCACCGAGAATCGTTACTTATGAGCATACTTGTCGCTTCGTTGATGCGAAACTCCAGAAGGGCCAACCGGTTAGCCCACACATTCTTAACATGATTGAGAATGTCGAGAAACTGGAGGCCCTTGATTGCAAAATCAGTGAGAGCATAGTCATTGACCGTATGCTTCATTCACTTCATGATGGTTTTGCCCTTTTCAGGGCAAATTACTACATGAATGACATGAAGAAAAGTCCTCATGAGCTACACTCATTTCTCGTACAGATCGAGAAGGATATGAAATTGAGTGGGAGCATGAAGCAAGATGTTCTCATGATTTCCAACAAGAATAAGGGTAAGGGCAAAGCTCACGGCGACCTAACTGTAGGAAAGCCAAAGTTTAAAAAGTCAGGAAACGGTAAGAGTGGGCCTGGTGAGACTAGTGGCTCACAAGGCAAGGTAAAGAGCAAGGACGATAACATTGAGTGCCACCATTGTCACAAGACTGGGCATTGGAGGAGGAACTGTCCTATGTACCGTGAGGACATAAAAGCAGGCCGCGTCACTCCTGTTGGTATGTCATCTTATATTCATATGATTGAGATTAACCATGCAAGTTTCAGAACTTGGGTGCTTGATACTGGTTGTGGTTCTCATCTGTGTAATCATTTGCAGGGCCTAAAAAAGATCAAACCCCTCGCAAAGGGTGATGTGGACCTGCGAGTCGGGAATGGAGCACGAGTTGCTGCAGTCTCAATGGGAACATACGTAATCCAACTCCCTAGTGGTTTTGAGTTATATTTATATAATCACATTATGTACCCAGTTTATCTAAGAATATTATTTCTGTTTCCGTACTTGATAAACACGGTTTTTCATTTTCAATAAAGGACAATAGCTGTATTTTCTCTTTTAATGAAATGGTTTATGGCAAAGCAGTTTCCATGAATGGAATTTATATCTTAGATCAAACCACAGATATATTACATGTGAATAATAAGAAATTAAAGGTTGGTGACAAAGATCAAACTTATCTATGGCATTGTCGAATGGGACACATAAATGAAAAACGTGTAAAGAAACTCATTGAGAATGGGACTATTCACAAATTTGATTTCTCTACATTTGGCACGTGTGAATCATGTCTTATCGGCAAAATGACTCGAATTTCCTTCAAAGGTGTTGGAATGCGCGCTAGTGACCTATTAGGACTCATACATACTGATGTGTGTGGACCTATGTCAATCACCGCAAGAGATGGCTATAGATATTTTATCACTTTCACGGACGATTTGAGTAGATATGGATATGTCTACTTAATGAAGCGTAAAAGCGAGTCCTTTGAAAAATTCAAGGAATACCAGAATAAGGTTGAGAACCAACTGGGAAGAAAGGTTAAAGCACTCCATTCAGATCGGGGTGGCGAATATCTTTCAAATGAGTTTGATTAACACTTTAAAGACTGTGGAATAGTTTTACAGTTAACTCCACCTGGAACACCTCAATTACACGGTGTGTCCGAACGGAGAAATCGAACACTACTTGATATGGTTCGATCCATGATGAGTCACACGGTAGTACCTGATTCATTATGGGGTTTTGCTCTTTTGTCAGCTGCTCTTATACTTAACCGAAGTCCGTCTAAAGCTATCGACAAGACTCCATATGAAATGGGGAAGGGAACGGTCCCTAACTTGTCCTTTATTCGGGTTTGGGGCTGCGAGCCTTATGTCAAGTGGAGACACGAGGATAATCTCGGCCCGCGATCGGTCAAGACATACTTTATTGGTTATCCAAAAGGAATGTTTGGTCATTACTTCTATTGGCCTACCGAACATCGAGTTTTTGTTGCGGCTAGTGCGAAGTTCTTAGATAAATAATTTCTCGAGAACAAGTCAAGTAATAGAACCTTCGAGCTGTCGGAGATTCAAGAACCAACAACCGAGGAACAGATGGAGGAAGTTGTTCCTTCAACTGATGATACGGTTAATATTCCTCAGGAACCTAGGAGGTCAGGTAGAGTCTCTAACCCTCCAGACATATACATTGGTATGGTCGAGGAAAATGACGTTTTGCTCCTAGAGACTAATGAACCCGTTACCTATAATGGTGCCATGACCTGTTCCGACTCTAAGCTATGGCTTGAAGCCATGCAATCCGAGATGGACTCCATGTATGAGAATGACGTATAGGATCTTGTTGATTTACCTAACAAGGTAAGACCTCTTCAGCGCAAATGGCTTTAAAAAATAAAGCATTCTGTAGACGGGCAACCAGATACCTATAAAGCACGACTAGTGGCAAAAAGTTTCACTCAAGTGCACGGATTGCATTATGATGAAATTTTTGCACCCGTAGTTATGCTGCGTTTCATTCGGATAATCTTAGCGATTGCCGCTTTTCATGACTATGAAATTTGGCAAATGGATGTGAGAACCGCCTTCTTAAACGATTATTTTAAGGAGGAATTGTACATGGTACAACCCGAAGGTTTCATAGATCCTGAAAATCCTAAGAAAGTGTGCAAGCTTAAACGTTCCATTTATGAACTTAAGCAAGCTTCTCGGAGTTGGAATCATCGTTTCGACCAGGTGATAAAAGAGTATGGTTTCACTCGATCTGTCGAGGTACCATGCTTATATATCAAGTCGAGTGGGAGCAAGATTGTTTTCTTGATATTGTATGTCGATGACATACTCTTGATTGGGAATGACATTCCTCTCTTGTCTTCGGTAAAAGGATGGTTGAAGAACCATTTCCAGATGAAAGATGTGGGTGAGGCACAACGCATATTGGGAATCCGTATCTATCGAGATAGATCAGGCGGATGTTATCACTGATTCAGGAGTCTTATTTAGATAAGATTCTTGAAAGGTTCAGCATGACCAATTCCAAAAAGGGGAACCTTCCAATGACGTCTGGGATGCATTTGAGCAAGTCTCAGTCACCCAAGACACCTGAAGGGGTTGAACGCATGAGTCATGTTCCTTATGCATCAGCCATAGGATCAATCATGTATGCCATGATATGCACATGTCCAGACGTGGAATATGCATTGAGTATGACGAGTCGGTACCAAGGCAATCCAGGTGAAAAAAACTGGATAGCTGTTAAAAACATCCTTAAGTACCTACGGAGGACTAAGGATTGGGTATTGACTTATGGAGGAGATACTAAGCTATGTGCAATCGGTTACGCATATGCTAGCTTCCAAACAGATCGAGATGATTCGAAATCTCAGACTGGATTCGTCTTTACTCTTAATGGTGTCATGTCACCGGAAGAGTTCCAAACAAGAAGTTGTAGAAGATTCTACTACTGAATCCGAGTACTATGCCGCTTCAGAACCAGCAAAGGAAGCTATATGGATGCGTCAATTCTTACAAGGACAAACCATAGTTCCTAGTTCGAATGACCCAATCACTATCTATTGTGATAATAGAGGTGCCATCTTCCAGGCTAAGGAGCCTAAGTCTAGCAACAAGTCTAGACATGTACATCGGAAGGCTCACCTGATCCGTGATTACGTGAAGCAAGAAGAGATAGTGATTGAGAAGATTTCTTCGGATGACAACATCGCGGACCCTCTCACTAAACCATTGAAATATGATAAGCATGAAGGGCACGTTATTTGTATGGGAATTAAACGTGTTCCTGAGTTGTACTAGTTGCTAATGGATTCGATACATTATCTTTTTCATAAGCTATTTATAACTTCATCGTATTATTTCATATTTTGTTTTTCATGTGGATTGTACGACAACATTTAACGCCACAAAGTGAACTGAATTACATTATATTTGTTTTGGTCCGTAATCGCCTACATGAGCTGATAACTCTGGCTATTATTTTGTGAAGTTGATTGATGGTGGGTTCAACGAGCCATAAGTCAAACGGTTGGCTGATAGATCACAGATGCGAGTTATAACGATACCTCGTAGGACATTGTGACAACGTAATGGAGTCCTAAATGTTTAAAAACATTCGGTGCCAGGTCGTGGATTGGACTTCCATTGTGTTCCTAGAGTCGATTTTTTTGACTATCGACTGTCTCTTGAGATTAAGGCGGTTTTTGGGTGACTTTGGTTTCTTTCTCATGGTCGACCGTAACAGGAGGCTAAGCAGATTTTCACTGGGTCATTTCATACTGTGCTTATATCTGCAGGGTTCGAGTTGAAGAAAATATCCAACCTTTATCAAGTTTAGTCATTTCTCAGGGCACTCGAGGAGTTGTAACTGAAATGCATGGCCATGCTCGAATGATGATTCGTTTAGCAGTTAAGTTACTCTCTAGTCGGGAAGACCACTCTTGATATTGATCACTTGTAAAATACGACTTTTGTGAATGCGGATTTTGCAAATTGTTTTACATTGAGTGGGAGAAATTTTAGGATATGAGAATCGGTTATCGCACATACACTTGTGAGGACAAGTGGGAGATTGTTGGAGCTAGTATCCTCCACAGTTAGTGTGATAACGTATATAAATCTCTTATAGGTTCACAGGGTATACTTAGTATTTTATCAGTTGATTAACGTTTACTTAATAACTGTTGGCTTGCTAGAAGTTTGACGTTATTATCATACTGATGGCGGTGATCAACTGGTCCCTAAAAGTCACACCTAAAGGATGTGTTTGAGAGATGTGATTTTACGAAAATGTAATCACATTGATGCCTTATATGACTAAAAGGTTAGTCCATGTATTTGACTAAAAAGTTAGTCAATGTGATGATGAGACGATTATTTAATATAATTAAATAATATCAGCTGAGACGAATTAATTGTTAATTCGTAAATTGAATATAAACTGTTATATTTAATTAATGTATATAATGTTGGCTTAAACGAATTAAGATGTTAATTCGTAATTAAACGTAAGCGGTTATATTTAATAAACAAATTATAAATGTTGACAGACTGGTATTAGTAAATCGACTACAAACTGTTGTGTGTGGACTTATTAAATACGTGACGACATAAATGGCATTTGATAAATATATACACATTTTATACAAAAAATAAAACCAACCCAAAATAAGAAGATTTCTCTCCTTATTTTGGGGTCACTCGGTTTTGGAAAAAAAAGGGAGAAAATATCTTCTCCTTTTTATTATCCCTTGGACGGTTAAAATGAGGGAAGTAGGAGATCATTTTCTCACTTCTTTTTGACCTAATTCTCTCATCATTCAAAAACCCTAAAAATAATTAACAATTAGGGATCTCTTTCTAGTAAGAACGAGGGCATTTCTCAAAGCATTTTGGGTGCAACGATTAGGAGAATATTGATCTCGATATTTGTTCTTAGGACAAATTGCTAGGACCAGATGTTGATTCTAATCTCTACTCTTTTTGTTTATGCAATTCGTTTATGACTCGTAATTTCATAATTATAATTTCGTTATAATCGGAATTTCTTGATGAAGTATACCGATATTTCCTACAAGGGTTACCTATTACGATGGGTTATCTGGCAGGGCTACACACTTCGGTGTGTAGTCGGTTACTATGTGAGAATGGGAGACGGAGAATGATGTTGATTAGCTGGTTATCTTTTATACTTGTCTTACTTTGATTATTTAGTAACTGACCCCGTTGTTATTTTATAAATTCTGTGGTGATCCATTCGGAGATGGTAAGCAGATTGTGACAGGTGATGGAGATCTTTAGCTATGGGGCAGTCATGGGGAGTCATCACTCGAGTCTAGCTTCCGCCGACAAGAGTCTTAGTTTTATTTATAGTTGTTAGACTTTCACGTAACAGTTGTACTTTGGCTTTTGGTTTTGGAGAACATGTAAATTTTATTCATTATACTTTAATAATTGTGTTTGGATGGTTAACTTTGATATACTAACCTCGGACAAACGAGATGGTAACAACCTTTCATGCTAGGGTAGTCCTTGGTAAGGTACCTTGGTATGAAAAAGTGGTATCAGAGCGAAGATTCTGGAAACTAAAACTAATGAACCCAATGAACTTAGGGAGTCTAAATAAAGAGAACCCGGGGGAGTTGTTTGGAGCTACCGCAAGGACTTGGGAGACGTCCCAAAGTCGCACTAAGGCCCTTACGATCTCAAACCGGTCACCAGGAGGGAATTGTTGTATGTTAAGTCAATGTATGTGTGTAGTACTTGGAAACTTGAATGGTTGAATAATGTGAAGTGGAATGCGATAGTATGTGAAAAAGTGGCGAGATTTGTTGACTTTGGATTTTAGCATGTATTACGTTGGCATGTTACATGTTTATTTTATGGCTTTTTAAGATTGGTGATGTGTTGTATGTATCTTTTGGGTGGAAAGGCATGTCTAGAGTATGTTTTTTATATATTTGTATCTCGTTTTTGGACTGACTCGGCCGAGGAGGGCAGGTACTCGACTGAGTACGGAGTACTCGGCCGAGTAACCAAGCACTCGACCAAGTGTTGTGTGGGTGTGCGTAGCAGTAGCTACTGGTTGTGTTTACTCGACTGAGTATTATAGCATACTCGACCGAGTAGAGCATACTCGACCGAGTATTGTCCATACTCGACCGAGTATGATTCCTGTGTTTTTGACGTTGGCTACTGGAGTAGATTACTCGATCGAGTATAAGTGATACTCGACCAAGTAACCCATACTCGACCGAGTATCTCACCATACTCGGCTGAGTCCTTTTTTGGCGAAGGATCGTTTATATTTTGAGCCCCAGGCTTTTGTGCTTACGTTTCCTTGCTTCTTATCAGCTCAAAATGCCGCCAAAGAGGTCAGCCGCGTATATCCAAGCATCTGAGATGTCCACAGATGAGGTAGCCCGCATATTAAAGCAACAGGAGGCGCTCCTTGAGGCTCTTAAGAACGTGGGTAAGGGGTAGAGAAACCGGTGGATGCAACCCACCTGAGCACTATCATCGCTCGCTTCAACCCACCTACTTATGAGGGCGTCGGGGAACCAAATTTGCTCGAAAACTGGCACCGTGAGATGGAGAGTGTCCGCCAGAGTTAGCTGTTGAGCAGGTAGTGTGCTATCTGAGGGGTGAGGCTGCAGTATGGTAGCAGAACGTCAAAGAAGACGCCAGAGCTTTCTACCAGGGTGGGGGTCTAGGTGCTATACCATGGTCAGGCTTGAAGAGCGCTATGAGGGAACAGTTTGTGCCGGAGCATATCTGTCACAAGATGAGATCTGAGTTCGATTCCTTTACCATAACAGAGGACATCACAGTCACCGAGTCCTATCATCGGTTCCTCAAGTTATCTCGTTATGCCAAAGACATGTAGCTGGGGCAAAGGGGTTTGGCTCTTCGTTTTGAGAGGGGGTTGGCACCCAAGATCTTGAACCGGTTACCATCTGGGGTTATCACCGATCTGAAAGATGTGTACTTGAGGGATGGACAAGCAGAGAGGTTAGTTGATCTATCCAAGCAAGCTACAGAAAGAACCGCTGCTGAAAAGAGGAAAGCATAGATGGGAATAGCAACGAGTCGGGTAACAAGAAGGGCAAATTTGGTCAGGCAAGGGCTTTTTTAGGAGGAGCTGGGTTCTCTGGAGGATCGCGAGCATGGGGTAGGGGCGGTGAGTGTGAGTGACAACTCCAACCTTACTTGCTTCAACTATGGTGGCATAGGCCACAAGAGGCATGACTGTACGAGTGCTCGAGCTGGGGGGGCCTCATGAGCTTATTAGGGGAGTTTCTCTTAGGGTCTGAATCAGAGTTTTGCTAGCAATAGACCATTTGGGTAGTGGGGCAACCATGGAGGGTAGAACAACAATGGCGGTTTTAACCGCAACAGTGGAGGATCATACCAGCGCCCGAACAACAGTGTCACACAGAATTCGGCAGCTAAGCCGAGTACTTCTAACATTTCGGTCCAGGGTGGAGGTCAGAAAAGCAGCGGGAAGCTCTTCATGATGGGCAAGGAGGAATTGAGAATGATGCTCATGTGGTTACCGGTACCTTTCTTATTCATAAAACACCGTCTTTTGTTTTGTTTGACTCTGGGGCAACACACTCTTTTGTGTCAAGAGGCCATTCTTTGCCTATGAGTTTGGGGGAGTTTGAACTTGTAAAAGATGATGTGTTTATACCTTCTAAGGAGTCAGTGTCATGTGTCAAGTTGTACAGGGATGTGTCCATGTTGGTTGGAGGGGTAGATTTATTGGTTAACTTGCTAGAGTTTCCTATGGATGGGTTTGAGGTCATCGTCGGGATGGATTGGTTGGGTAAGTATGATGCCAAGATAGATTATCGGCAAAATAAAGTGTCCTTAAAGGCTCCTAAGGGTATAAGGGTGTCTTATAAGAGGTTTGTTGTGAGGCGTTAGTGTAAGTTCATCGCTGTAATGACTTTAAAGTCATGTTTGAGGAAAAAGTGTCCCTTGATTCTTTGTCAAGTGAAAGATCGACGTTTGGAGCAGCTGACAGCTTCTGATATACATGTGGTGGGAGAGTTTAGTGATGTCTTTCCAGATGAGATACCGGGGTTACCGGCAAAGAGAGATATCGACTTCAATGTGGAGCTTAACCCGGGAATAGGTCCTACATCTAAGGCACCTTACCGTATGGCACCTAAAGAACTGGAAGAGTTGAAGAAACAGTTACATGATCTGTTAGACAAGGGGTATATCCGGCCTAGTGTGTCACCATGGGGAGCACCGGTGTTATTTGTGAAGAAGAAAGATGGGAGAATGAGCCTATGTATCGACTACAGGGAGCTTAACCGTGTCACGGTGAAGAAAAGTATCCTTTGCCTAGGATTGATGATTTGTTTGACCAGTTGAGCGGCGCAGGGGTGTTTTCTAAGATAGATCTGAGGTTAGGTTATCACCAGTTGAGGATAGCAGATGAGGATATTCCCAAGACAGCTTTCCGGTCCTGCTATGGTCATTATGAGTATGTGGTGATGCCTTTTGGTTTGACGAATGCACTAGCAGCTTTCATGGATTTGATGAACCAGATTTTTAGTCCGTTCTTGGACAGGTTTGTGTTTGTCTTCATTGATGACATCTTAGTCTACTCTAAGACTAAGGAAGAGCATGAGGAGCATTTGAGGCTAGTTTTGCAGACTTTACGAGACAATCAACTTTATTCCAAGCTATCCAAGTGCGAGTTTTGGTTAGAGGAGGTGGCTTTTGTTGGTCATGTGATATCTAAGAAGGGTGTGTCCGTGGATCCTAGCAAGATTGAGGCAGTAACCAAGTGGGAATCACCGAAGAATGTTGCTGAGATTCGAAGTTTCTTGGGTCTAGCTGGTTACTACAGGAGGTTCGTGAAGGACTTTTCTACGATAGCACGGCCTATGACCACTTTGATGAGGAAGGAGACTAGTTTTCGATGGGATGAGAGTTGTGAGACGACGTTCTAGACCATAAAGGAGCGTTTGACCACAACTCCTATCCCAGCTTTACCGGAGGGTTGTGAGAAATTTGAAGTATTTACCGATGCTTCAAAGAATGGTTTGGGATGTGTTATGATGTAGAATGGGAAGGTTATAGCTTATGCGTCGAGGCAGCTGAAGCCATATGAGGAGAACTACCCTACTCATGATTTGGAACTGGGTGCAGTTGTCTTTTCTCTTAAGATTTGGAGGCACTACCTTTACGGGGCAACCTTTAAGGTGTTTTCGGATCATAAGAGTGAAATATATCTACACCCAGAAAGAGCTTAACATGCGGCAGAGACGATGGATGGAGCTGATTGGGGACTCTGAGATGGAGATCATCTATCACGAGGGTAAGGCTAACTTGGTTGCAGATGGTTTGAGTAGGAAGAGTGTTCATTCGCTGTGTACAACTATGTCTTTGTGAAGCTGAGGGATGAGATGTCCAAGATGGGGGTCTATATGATTAGGAAAGGGGATGCCATTGGGGATTCGATAATCGAGCCAGATTTGTATGAGAACATCAAGAGTAAACAAGAGCTTGATCCTAAGGTCCAAGAGTAGACGTCTAGGGTGGACAGTGGCACAGTTTCCAGGTTTTCTATCCACACAGATGGGAGTGTTCGTTTTGATGGGAGATGGTATGTTCCAGATGACGCGGATTTGAGGAGGGTAATCATGACAGAGGCTCATTGCACTCCTTATTCGGTTCACCCAGGAGGTGACAAGCTTTATAAAGACCTCAAGAAGACTTTTTGGTGGCCTAATATGAAGAGAGATGTGGCTGAGTTCGTGGCTAGATGTTTGACCTGCTAGAGGGTCAAGGGTGAGCAGCGGAGACCACAGGGTAAGATCCAATCTCTTGAGGTACCTGAGTGGAAGTCGATCTCTATGGACTTCATCGTGGGGTTAACTAGGACACAGCAATGTAACAATATGATTTGGGTGATCGTCGACCGGTTAACAAAGTCAGCCCACTTCTTTCCTATGAAGGATACCTGGACTAAGATGCAGCTGGCCTTGAGCTACATGAAGCATGTGTTCCGGTTACATGGTATATCTAAGGACATAGTGTCAGATCGTGATGTGAGGTTTATATCGAAGTTTTGTCAAGAGCTGCAGGATTTGATGGGTACTACCTTAAAGATGAGTACAGCGTTTCATCCTGCAACCGATGGTCAGACAGAGAGAACTATCAAAACCTTAGAGGACATGTTGAGAGCTTGTGCCATGGAGTTCGGGGGAAGTTGGGAGGACAGACCGGAATTGATCAAGTTTTCATATAACAACAGCTACCACACTAGCATAGGGATGGCACCGTTCGAGGCTCTGTATGGCAGGAAGTGCCGAAGTCCAGTTTGTTGGGATGACAGTTTAGAGGCAGTGGTTTTAGGACCACAGATGGTACAGGATATGGTTGAACAAGTTCGGCTAATTCGCCAAAAGATGAAAGCAGCTCAGGACCGTTAGAAGAGTTATGCCGACTTGCACCGTAGGGACATCGAGTTCGCAGTGGGTGACAAAGTCCTTTTGAAAGTGTCAACAATGCGAGGAGTGATGCGGTATAAGAAGAAGGGTAAGTTGAGCCGGAAGTTTATCGGTCAATATGAGATTTTGGATCGTGTAGGTGAGGTAGCCTACAGGTTAGCCTTACCACTAGCTTTGGATCGAGTCCACAATGTCTTTCATGTTTCGCAGCTCCGGAAGTATGTGAGTGACCCGTCACATGTGCTTGGGGTTGAGAACATCGAACTTGATGAGTCCTTATCTTATGCCGAGATTCCTAAGGAGATATTAGACCGCAAAGTACGCAAGACAAGGCATGGTGAGACCGTCTTACTCAAGGTGCTTTGGTCTAATCATAATGTGGAAGAGACCACATGTGAATCCGAGGAGGCTATGCGATAGCGTTTCCTAACCTTTTTGAACAGGTATGGTTGGTTACGGGGACGTAACCATTGTCTTTTTAGGGGGGTAGGAGATGGTCGCATATCTATTTTCGAGTCAGTTTGAGTCAGCCTAGTAAAGTTTTTTGATGTTTTGTGTTTGTTTATCTATGGTTAGGTTGTTTGGTGCATTGTGTTGGGAGTCGTTGTTCTTGATTGGTTGTAGAGTGTGCATGTAGAGTGTGAACTTCGAGGACGAAGTTCTTTTTAAGGGGGGAAGACTGTAATACTACAGTTTTCCTAAGATGGTACTCAGCCGAGTATGGCCTACTCGGTCAAGTATAGGGTGTCGTGTATCCTGGTTTGGCTACTGCCCAGGAACACTCAGCCGAGTATGTGGAATACTCGACCGAGTAGAAGGTACTCGGCCGAGTATACTCTATACTGGACCGAGTATCCGGTCTGACAGGTGTTTTTATTACGGTTTAAATTGGAAATGATTAGAGTTATATAAACACGATTATCAGTTTCTAATTACACTTTTATAAAACCTAATCACTCAACGACGCTCTAATCCTCTCCAAATCTCTCCCTAGTGTGTGTGTGTGTGATCGTTAGCAAGTGCATTCATCCTTGTTCTATCGTCGGTAAGTCCTTGTTCTCTATTATGCATTGATTAATCTTTAGGGTTGGCTTTAATTGTAATTTGGGGAAAATGGGATTTGTGCATATGGTGATTATTGTGTATGTGATTGTTGTTAGGCGAGGACTTCGTAGAGGAGCCATTCTAGATCGCTTGCTTGTGTCTTTTGCTGTGGTGCTAAGGTTGGGTTTCCCTACTCAGTTTTACTGTTTAATTGAATTAAGATTGATGTGGTATTGTGATCGTTGTAATTGTTGTTATGATTATTTGTTGATCTTGGAGTTGGAGTATTGAGGTTGGTGTTGGTGTCGTGATGATGATGATGATGATGGTTCGCAAGGTGCGTCCTCGGCTGAGTGGAGTCACTTGCGGGAGTGGCTTCACGCCGTAATTTCGCCCTCCGTGGAACCCGCCACGGAAGGGGATGTGCACATTAATGGACAGGGTTATCGCTCGTTGATGAGCGGGGCTTAGGTGGGGATTGACTGCGGTCCCCTACTGGCGACGAGGGTTACCTGTTGCAATCGGTAATCTGGCAGGGCTACACACTTCGGTGTTTAGTCGGGAACTGTGTTAGAACGGGAGACGGAGATGGATGTTGATCAGCTGGTTATCTTTTATACTTGTCTTACTTTGATTATTCAGTAACTGACCCCGTTGTTGTTTTATAAAATCCGTGGTGATCCATTCGGGGATGGTGAGCAAATTATGACAGGTGATGGAGATCATTAGCTATGGGGCAGTCATGGGGAGTCATCACTCAAGTCTAGCTTCCGCCGACAAGAGACTTAGTTTCATTTATAGTTGTTAGAGTTTCACGTAACAGTTGTACTTTGGCTTTTGGTTTTGGAGAACATGTAAACTTTATTCATTATACTTTAATAATTGTGTTTGGATGGTTAACTTTGATATACTAAACTCGGGCAACCGAGATGGTAACAGCCTTTCATGCTAGGGTAGTCCTTTTTAAGGTACCTTGGTATGAGGGGGTGTTGCAGAATGTTCATCAACCATCATCATCATCTACCTTAGCACACATTACACAACACGACTTCCTATCAAATCCCCAATCTGCCTATTTAACGCACCAATCACACATTGTATAAAAGAACGACCAACTCGACTATCACATGCACTCATCAGTTACAAAACACCCAAAAGAACCAATTCTATTACTGATACACAACAACATATCATTCATTCCACTCATTCATATTAATTATTTTAACTCATCGCTATTACTCAATCGTGCAACAACACTTCTATTATTTAACCACTAACATCCAATTACATGATAACATTGTGACAATTACTTGAAAACAAGGTACAACAACATGCTAATTTATTCAACAATTGTAAACTACTACTCAATTGTACAATAACCACTACGGAATTACCGAAACAACCATTTAAAATACTGCAAAATTGTCATTACGTCATTTTCTCATGCGACATTACTCTTCCCCACTTAAAAGGAACTTCGTCCCTGAAGTTCACCATCAAAACAACTCTAACTATTACACAACGCGATAAATTCTTATTCGACATTGACATTACGAACAACTCATGCTATACGTTGAGACTCACAACGACCATGATACGCGACATTACATAACTATGATTCATTGTATAAAAACCATCGGCATAGCGAACCACACAATTATACCTTTCTGTCATCCATTATTATACATAACATCAATTAATATCTTATGTGACCATACAACATGTGCCACAAGAACATAACCACCATACACTATACTACGTGAGACAATTTGATTTAGCATGCGCAATTAGATAAATAATGCATAAACTGTATAAACCACAACAATATTTACAACCGTATACCCACATTTGAGACACGATAAGGATGTCACCCACCCAAAACAAGAGACATTATCACAAGAACCACCAACTCGAGGCTACAAGCACATTCAAAACGAAATTACCAGTCTATAGGGGCACTCGATCGAGCTTGTGAGTTACTCGATCGACCTGACGTTACTCGATCGAGTTCATCAGTTACTCGATCGAGTACGTCGAGATCAGAATGCACTTTTAAATCACCCCTGCAGATACTCGATTGAGTGAGGGGCACTCGATCGAGTAGCCACAGGTCCAAATCCTCCACACGATCACAAGCAAAACCAAGGAAATATATATATGCCGGAATGTCAACTCCGACATCAATCACCTGCATAACGAGTCCAAGAAACAACCAAAATACGGCCTTATGGCCAAAATACAACCCAAAGTAAAACAAATGAATCAACCACAACAAGTAACATCTAAGTATAAATCCATGAAAATAAGGGAAAAACAAGAAAACACCATCACTCCACGGTCTCCTCATCCATCATCTCATTGCCACCGTCTCCTCCGGGTGTGCCCGCTCCAGCTGTGCCCTCACCTGCGATGCCGCCAGTGCCGGAGTCTGCTCCCACTCGCCATGGTGCCAAGCAACCGTAGGGGTAACTCGGAGGCTCTCCCCAAGTAGACCGCTCCTTGCCAAAGGAATGAAAGACCCCGCTGTCATCCCCAACACCCCTCCATCACACCGGCTGGGCTGCCTCGGTCCCGATGCCCTGAACATAAGCCATCTCATGGAGGTTCCGGAGTGTCAAGGTGGCAGACACTCTCTCCGTGAGCTCACTAACTCTCATCTCAGGACTGAAGAAGGAAGGATAGCTGAGAAACTGATGCTGTGGGGGCACATGCTGCTCTGGCTGGGTCTCAACCATCCTCTCCCTCACCCGACGCGGTCCTCTCCCCACTCTAGGCTATCTATCCTCTGGTCTAGCCTGATCCCTCTTCGTTAGCTCAGGCATCACCTCCAAAATATCCGTATAAATGAGGTAAAACTTCCGAGTAGGGACCTCCTCCTCATCATCAGAATCTGCAGCCACTCCTGCCGCCGGTAAAGGCTTGGTCACGGGAAGGTGCTCGGGGGAAGGTATCCTCATCCAACTCATCCCCCAAACTCTCCATGCCAACCCACCACCCTCCAAAGTTCTCAACCTTTTCTGGTCGAGGAAATACTACTGGCCCAAAGTAGGCACGGAAGAGGTAATGGGTGTATAGGCCGAGGAGGCCTAAAAAATTGTCAACCGCTCCGCCAACCGTGTGGCAATGGCACCACAACTCAAGAAACGGGTGTCAGATGAGGCCATCAAAGCTAAGCTAGCACATACTACGGCCAGGGCACTGAAGGAAGCTCTCGGGCCTCGTGAGGGGTTAGGCTAGGCAACAAGTAAAATCACCTCATATGAGTTGAGCTTACTCACATCCTTCCGGTCATAGAGTAAACAAGTTAAGGCACGAAGAAAGATCTTCAAGGTGACATGTTGAACGTCGTTTATCAACATGTTCCTAGAGGTGGGGGCATTCTTACCGATAAAGCAAGGCATGAAACAACTGGCTACACACTCAGTTGGGATGTCCCTAAGGGCTCCCTTCTCCGGTCGGGCAAGGCCAAGATGGGTGGCAAACATATCCATGGTCAAAAGGAAACTAGTGTTCATGAGACGAAATTGGACGGTCTTCTCCGCCGCATCATAGAGAAAAGAACTCATGAACTCCAAAGTCAAGAAATCATAAAAGTGTATCCTAAGACAGTACAACCTGGTCAAACCCAAAGTCTCAAAGATGTGCCTCACATCCGTCTCCACCCCTAGGTCCGTTAAGAGTGTGGTGTCGATAAAACGGGTAGGTCTCAGGTGACGTTTCTGTAACTCGGAAAACACATCTCTTTGCTTAAAATCAGCAAAGACGATGGCAGGGTACTCAGGCACAGGTGGGACCGTAGATCCCCTACTCCCCTCACCAACCTCAGGCTAAGTAGAGCTCTCCCTCTTACTCTAACAGTTACCAACTGTAGTTCTCGGAATCTGTTTTCAACACACATTTTAGGCACACAAACGAAAACTTACTTGAATGTACAAAACCTTTCATGCATAGCTATAGAAAAGAACAACTATATACACACTTTCACCAAACAATCCAAAAAGATTCAAGTATACAACTTTCAAATTCCCATCAGACGGTCTTTACAGCTATCAAAATTATGAAAAGTATAACATCAATTAACACATCACCTTAACAACTTTAAAGTATTAAACTTTCAAAATAGCTTTCAAAATAAGTAACCATCAAAAAGAATTGGGCTGATTTTCCATTTGGGCCACTTTTAAGACGAAGTTTTAAGACAAAATTTTGAGCAAAAGTCATCAAAATCAACACTAAACATGATACCCATAACATACATTACTTAATTTTCCCCCTTTCATATGCAAAAGAGAAACAAAATTCAATTTGAATCCCCAAACCCTAGAAATTTCGGTCCATTTAAACCCCCACATTGATTCGATTTTTCTATTTCTAGCATCAATAATCAACAAATTAAAGCAATTACTTCATGTTACAACAATTATAAGCAAGAATACATGTCTATAAATCGAATTTTCAGAAAAACACCAACACTTACATGTTTCTAATTGATTATAACAAAGAAAATGATGAACATTCTTACCTTGAATGATTAGCAAATGAAAAGGACGAATTAAACAAGAGGAACACCAAGAAATCAACCACAAAATCACCAAGTTTTAAGAGCAAGTAGAGAGATATTGAAATAAATTAGGGTTTAGATATGAAGGAAAATAAGAAGAAAGAAGATAGGAAAAGGGTAGAAGAATCCCGTATTAACCCGTGTACTGTACACTTACTCGATCGAGTAATTAGGTTGCTCAATCGAGTTGGAGCTACTCGATCGCGTTTTCGCTGGCAGTTCCAGCTTTTTCGATCTTATAACTCCTCAACTAGATCGAACGAGGTCTACTCGGTGGAGTAGGCACTCGTACTCGGTCGAGTAAGGTTAGGAACAAGGTCAAAAGTTGCGAGTTTAGTTAACGATTCCTGCAAAATAACAACTCGTGTCGATTCCAAAGTGTGTTTGGAGATCGTCACAGATTATTTCATTCAATCACGACACATTATCACTACTCATTCGTAACATAACTATTTCACTTGAACACTATACACATCATTCCATCCTATGACAATCATTACGCAAAACGATTCGCTATACTATTAACTCATTCATACATATACTCGACACATTAATTCACATGTACTTACGCATTTGCAAATTCAACTATCCAATATATATGTATACTACACTACTCTAAGCATCCATCTAACAATAAATCATCCTATATTACTCAAATTTGCTGAAATTCCCATCATGACACAACAATTTATCAACCAAATATCCGACTCAATTATGCCATATTACAAAGGTACTCAACAAATTCATCCATTGCAATTCAAATTACTACTTGACAAACACTTTCAATTAGTACAAGACTTACGACTCATTACTATCATCACATACAAGCTTACAGTTCCTTTATAAAATAATACGCATACAAGACTTAGAGTTCATTATTATCACCACATCACCCAATACTGTCATGGAACTATCAATACTTTCACCATCTCTACTACATCCATACACACTTCCATTTAACCAGAAACCTTCACAGTTTATCACTACGAATTACACGCACTAGACATTACCATAGACTCCATCACAGCTATATCTAATCTATATATCATACACAACTATGCACGTAATTCCCGACTCGATATCCCCATACAAGGTGGTTGGCTTAAGTATATTGGGGCCATGATTTTGAAATGAGGGCGCCGTTTCACCCAAAATCAAGCATCTGCCGGGGCACCCAACGTACATACACCAGGTTCATTTTATTAGACTCACTATGTTCATTGGGCTCATTAGTTACAGGCTCCAAAATCGTTGCTCTGATACCACTTTGTAACACCCCCATCTACCAAGGAGCCTTAACAAGACCTTCCTTAGCAGATAAGGGCGGTACCATCTCGGTTGCCCGAGGACAGTAATAATCAAATGTCGATAAAAGAACGTTAATGTTATATTACAAGTAACTTAAAACCAACAGACGATATAATTGATACAACTCAAGAATGCTATTAACTATGTGGAACTATCTCTGCCATGACTCGTGGTAGACTCGTCCCTCCAAACACCCAGCTAAGATCCACAAATCAACTTGCCATGACTGACTGCTCACCATAGTGGATCACGGCAGACACAAAACAAGGGACAACATAACAAAACCACACAAGGTCAACAACTGAGGTAACAATTAGAAAAGTAGACTCAACACAATTACAACAACACACTGATGTGAACATTATTTGCGCACATTTAGTCCCCTAATTGAGCCTATTTTGCATACTAGTATATCATTCCATGACCATTTTATCCGTCAAATACTTTCTATTTTGCTTTCCTAATGCATTTTATATGTTTTATAGGAAATGAGGTAATAAGGCGGAAATTCTCGTCTTTTGTGCATATTTGGAAGCTTTTTGATGATATTGGATGGACTAGTATGAAGAGGAGACAAGAATGATGACAAAGGATGTAGGAATAAAGTGTATATAGAAGGATCAAAGGGTTAAGAGTAAGGATGAAGAGAAGGAAGACATTGCAAGAAGAAATTGCTCGAAACCCAAACCAAGAGTTGCTCCTTTGGCTCTGAAAGTATGCTAGATGGAACGACGTCGAAAAATCAAGTGATCTAGGCTTTTGAATCACTCCAATAGGAGTCCGGATGAGAAAATGACGTCCGTTTTACAATTCGAGCTCAAACAAAGAAGCTGTCCGCCAATCCGCTCGTCCCGAGACCAATCCGCTGGGATTCCCTTACAGCAACTTTCGTGTTCTTCTTGTTCTATGAAGGATGCGCATATTTTTAAAAGACCGGCGAAAAGGAGACCAGAGTCTCTCTTGAGACCGGCGATTCCCTACCCAACAATTAGCATTGTTAAATTACTATTTTACCCTTGCTTAACCTAATGATGCTCTACTATATATACCTCATTTGTAATAATCAAACCATCACAAATTACACATTAATCTTTCCTTAATTATTGTTCAAGTTTATTATTCAAGTTTGGTATAATTTCTTTACTCCTTACTCTTTATTGTTCTTTTCTTCATTCTATTATCATGTTTATACTTTATGTGATGATTGACACCATTAATGACATGTTTTCCATGATAATGAGTGAGTAGTATTTTAGATAGGATTAATGGGTAATTAGGGGAAACCAACATGGGATTAATCATGCTTAATGTAATATGTTCACATAATTAGTTTGCTTGCTTGTTGTGATGTCAACCTATGCACATGTTATGTTTGATGAAATGCTAAGCCTATGAATCCTTGCATTTACAACCATCTCTTATCTACTCAACTTGACTTGTAAGATATAAACCAACAGAAAAATATATTTGCAAGAGTCATTGTAATTATTAAAAATAGAACTTAAAGAAAACTACTAAGAGATAAGTTTTTATAGTATAAGAATGAAAAAAATTAATTATATTACGAGAAATTGAATACATATAAGATTTTGATAGGTTTAAATAGTGTGATGAGGAGTATGTATTTACACAGTAACACATTGATCGTGAGTGCATTTAAATAATCGAAACAAAAGTAATGATTATTAAGTAATATATAGTATTATAAACGACATGAAAAAGTAGAAAACACGTTACAATTTTCTTTAATATCTTTAATTAAATATGTATGCGTCAAGTATAAAACATTGATTATGACTAACTAAATATTACTTTAAGATAAATATTTTATATGTTATCTTTTAAATACTTTTAAGTTAAACCTCAAAAAATTAATATTTGGGAAACTTCAACCTATTTTATTCACAGGTAATTTATTAAACATCATTGTAGAAAAATAATACAATTGATAGTTGTTTAAAAAAAAGGTGCAAATTTCTTATAGATATGTTTGACACATAGCAATTGCAACACACAATCAAAAGAGTTGAATGAGTTGAGTTTGGACGTTATATGTTTGATACATAATTATCATACTGTTATACAACAACAACAACAACAACATCAGAACCTTAATCCCAAAATGATTTGGGGTCGGCTCACATGAATCATCCTTTAGAAACCGTCCATGGGTGAACGCACACCTCTAAATGCGAAAAAAATTGAAAAGGGAAAAATGAAAAACAAAAGGGAGAGCGAAACATAATACAAAGTCAAGGTAAACTTATAGGTTTTAAAATCGAATTCCGAATTTCTTTTATAAAAACTTAAAATTTAAATCGAGAATAAAGACTAAAACGATTTTGAAAACCGAAGTAGAAGTTAAGGATCCGAAATACCTTAAAAGTAAACCAAGTAAAATATTTAAGAAAGTGGCTGGTAAAAAAAGGTGTAATAAAGGAGAGAAGAACAAGTAAATTCTTTTAAAAATTAAATAAAAATACTAAATATGTCAAATAACATCAAATACTAAAAATCCACATGTATCATTTCCCTCCATTGTGCCCTCTCCGTCACCATACCGTTATACATAAAAAATTATAAATTACATAAAATTATATTCACATCATTTTAAACAAATATTAACTGATTCGGGACGTAATGTATCGTTAAATAATATGATTTGAGAACTCAATGTTGATCGTTGCGTTATTCAAATAAATTTTATTTTAATTAATATGATATTAGATAAGTCACAAATTTATTTATAAAACGTTGATCATGCATAATTAATTATCACTTATTAGTTTTAATAATTAAAATTGTATGTATTTTATTTTAAAATATTGATGTTAAACCTAAAAAAAATTAATTTGAGAAAAATTAATTTATTTTTATTTATAAGTAAAAATATTAAAGATCATATATAAATTATATTATTTTTCTTCAATTATAATAATAAAATATTAAAATAGGCCGCGCGAAATGCGGGATACTACCTAGTGTTAAAGTAAAGAGGTGATTAATCATTGTCTTGTTTGTTTGTTTATATTATTTAAACTTAACATGTATACTGCTATGTTAGTTAATAATTAGGGTAATAAGTGTGTATTATGAATCACATAATGCAAATAAAAAATATATATGATGATTCAATTATTAAGAGTAAGGAATTTAATATACTATTTAAATGTAAAAGAACAGCTAATACAGTGAAGAAAGTAATACAGAGTATTATGGAAGAACAGTGATAGGGTGCCACCGGGTGACGCCTAATTTTGGGCGTCACCTGATCACATGCATTCTTAATTAAAGGAGTCTCCATTCACCCCATGTGAAAGGGTGGCGCCCAAATTAAGCATCACCCGTGACGCCTTTCATTTTCCATTATGGAACAACCATACAACCCCAAGGGACATTTATATACGTACTAACTTTTCAATTCAATGATTCAATTATATACGTACCTTGTATTATAATATTGAGAATTAGTAATCGCGTTGAGCACGTTAAATATAGTTAATTACTGTCTTTTTTTTTTTTTAAGTTACAGGCTTAAAGCAACATTCAATCATTTATTCTTTACGTTTTTAAGCTATATCATCAAATAAGTTGTTAATTTATTCTATCTTCCTTCGTCATGTGGATACTAATGTATGTTTAAGAAGCTGCCTTTCATGAGATTGTGAGTCGCCACTAGACATGTATTATATGTTAGAGGAATTAGGGTTAGGTTACGAGTTACGACGGCTATTGTCATTGTGAAATTTATCATTATAAGACATACAACTTCAAGAAGAAGAAGAAGAAGAAGAAGAAGATTAGCCGCCAAGGTGAAACAGAATACAAACTAGAACACGGTGTGCCGCCCTTAGGATAGGCAGGACACAGCCGAGCCTAAAATGTAAAAGGTATTCAAATGACCGTGACGGAGAAAGTCGTTGATTGAGAGAAACGGAGTATAAAAATTCGAGGTGGCAAACTGGTCAATCGGATCAGTTTCGGTTCGGCTTATTTCAGATCGGGTTATTTCAGTTTATCTATTTTTTCGATTTCAGTTCGGTTCAACTCGGGTTGGATTCAGTTTTCACTTTTATTTGGTTGTAGATATTTCGGGTCGGTTCAGGTTTGAGTCAGGTCAATATCAGAGCAAATAAGGTTCGAGTCGGGTCAATATCAGAGCAGATGAGATTCGAGTCAGGTCATAATCGGATCGGATGTCAAGGGATTAGGTCTTTATTGAAAACATTGGATATAATACAAATAATTTTTTTAAAAAAGTAATATATAATGTTTTTTTTTTGTATAACTACAATATAATATTAATTCATTGACGTCAACTAGGTGAGACTCATATACAAAAAGACACCTTAGATGTGTAATACTACGGTTTTATGAGTCTCTTGGTACTCTATCACGTAGGCCTTACTCTGTCGAGTAAGTGTGTTTTACGGGGTTATTTTGACGGGTTTTGCTAATAACGCGAGTTTGATATAAAAGGTTTCCGTCAGTTTATTTCATCATTTTTAACCTTTCTAAACCTTTCAAAAGAAAAAGGAGTTACGTAGTTCTCTCTCGTCGCGTTGTTGGCAAATCCCCAAGGCTAGGAGTGTCGGATCATCTTGTTCTTTGCATCATAGTGTTCCTTGCGTCAAGGGTAAAATCTACATACCAATTTTATTGTATTTAGTTAACTTTGTTTAAAGCCTAATTTTGGGAATTGGGGATTTGTGTTAGTTTTGGTGATTGTTAGTAATTATGTGATTATATGTTAGGAGGAGGATTCGTAGAAGAGGAATTTCGATACAGCTGTTGAGACCATCTGGTTGTGTTGCTTTCCAGGTAGGGTTTCCCTAATTAGTATTAGTCCCATAATGCATTGTTGGTGTTGTCTAATTGCTGATTATTATCGTATAGGTTTTATGACGGTTGTTGATTCATTGTTGTTGATGGTTGTGATTGTTTGTCTCTGGTTCTCGAGATACGTTCTCGGCTGAGTGTAGTCACTTGCGGGAGTGGCTTAACGCCCTAGTTTCGCCCTCTGTGGAACCTGCCACGGGAGGGGATGTGCACATTAATGAGACAGGGTTATCGCTCGATATGATGAGCGGGGATTTGGTGGGTACGATTGTGGTCCTCCACTGGCAGGGTTGGTCCAATGGACAGTCGGTGACGGAGATTGATTGGAGTGGGTGTGATTGTGTGTGTGACCGTGTGAGCTGCTTGTTTACTGTGTTGTTGGTTTATATAAATTGTGTGATTAGTCTTGACCCGTTTAATGTTTTAAAAACTGTGGTGATCCATTCGGGGTGGTGAGCGATTATTGAGCGGTATGATATGACGCGTTGGGATAGCTGGGATGAGTCATCACGTGGCAGTTAGAAGTCTTCCGCTGTGTCAGACGATGTTTTATAGCTTTGATAGTTTTAGCAGTAGACCGTCTGAGAATCTTGTATTTCAGTTTATCAGTTTTGGTTTTGATCATGTAATCACTTAAACTATGTTTACTTTTAAAGTACGTTTCTTTATTGTCTTATGATTATCATTGCCTCGAGTAACCGAGATGGTAGCACTTCCATGCCTTAAGTGGTCCTAGTAAGGCACTTGGAGTATGGGGGTGTTACAGAATGGTATCAGAGCGACGATCCTGAAACCTGTAACCAATGAATCCAATGAACATAGGGAGTCAATTAAAATGAACCCGGGGTAGAAGTTGTAGGAGCTAATGCAAAGACTTGGGAGACGTTCTAAAGTCGCGAACTCGCCCTACAATTTTGAACCGGTCACCATGGGATATGAGTCAGGATCGCTATGTGTTTATCTTGTGAATTGTGTATCTATATAGTGATGTGTGACATGAATCAGTGGGTGTACGTATGTGGATAATGGGGAATGTGTAGAAAAGATGGTGATGATGTGATTTCGTATGTTGTTGGTTGAAAGCATGTTGCATGATAGTTGGTTTTACAATGTTGGTTGGAATCGTTGGAAAAGTGTATAAGAATGATGAGTAATGTGGTGGAAAAAGGAAGTAGTTCATATGTGATATGATTATACATAATTTTGTTTGTGTAATTTTATATAATGATTTCTTATACTTGTCTACTGTTGTATCATATGCGCTTGTTAGATAAAGAATGTGATTGAACTAGATGAATTGATTGCAAAAGATGAAGTGGCAATTGCACGAGAATATGAATTTTGTGATTATGTATAATCACTGTTGTATCATATGTTTAGGTGACGAAGTGTATTTGTAATATTGTTGTATTAGTAACATGGAAATAGGATTTGTAATGTATGAGTATGTTTTGTTTACGAAAAGTGATAGAATAAAAGCATGTGGGTAAGTCATGATGGCCAAGTTAAATAAATTATTTGCATGATGAATGTTGTTGCTTTGCTTTCGAAAATAGTAACATGTGATTGGGACTACTGGTTATGTTTTTCGATTATAAAGAGGTTGTCTTTAAACTGTTATAACTTGATATGTATAAATGATTTTAATGTGATTCCAATTGAAGGTGATAGCTTGTTCTTTTACGATTCTAACGATAGGTCACACGCCCAAAACGACCAAGAAATGAGTGAGTTATGGCTGTTTTACCAAAACTGGACAGTGCTGAGAAATGCGTAGGTACTCGATCGAGTAGGCGACACTCGATCGAGTACGTTAGTTACTTGATCGAGTAGCCCTGGTGATTTACTTTACGTGCTTCTGATCTTCACCTACTCGATCAAGTAAGTCCATTACTTGATCGAGTGATCTGTACTCGATCTAGTGACCCCTGTTTTGGGTCATATGCCTATCTTTTGACTTCGTTGCATGTTATGTTTAATTCAAAGGTGTTATTTTGCTTCTTTATGCATTGTTTTACATGTATGTTGGTCTTGACGCGTAAGTTACCCAATCTTGTGGTGTAGTGAGTGGCACCTGTGGTGAGTATGAATTTGGTGGGAGGACATGAGTTATATGTGGTTGCGATAGATAGTGGAAAAAGAAAAGGAAGATCGTTATGGCTTAATTGAGACATAGAGCATGTGTTCTGAGATGAGATGAGATGAGTGATATGATTGTGTATTGAGTATTGTAAAAGTAAGTGAATATGGGCAAGGGATGATGTGAGTCTAAGGAACGTGAGAATGAAAGGATTGAGAGTAAGGATGTGGATAGTGGCAACTTGAGATGTGTAAAGAATTATGGAGGGAGATGGTTAGGAGTCATGTGGGTTAAGAATATACATAGTGAAAGTTCGTTTTAAAGGGGTTGAGAAGAGTGGTATATAGTGAACTTTGTGGAGACATGTCGCGAGGTGGATTTGTAGACAGTGAGTGAGTTTGGGAGATTTGGTATATTAAGAGGTGAAACTATTGTGGGATTTCCTTGGACAATGAGCAGTATGAAAGGAATTTTGATTTCTAGAGATGTAAAAAGGGATATGCAATTGTTGAACATTAAACGTTGATTTTATGGATAGATTAGTGGCAAGTGTGAGTGATAGCATTATAAGAGAAGATCCATGGTAAGAAAAAGTGAGATGATATCGATATAAAATAATGAGATGTGAGTCTTGGAGCAATGGGAAAGTAACCGGAACACTAAAGAGTTAGGTAGAAGTGATAAGGAGTTGAATAGTTAATTGATTTTTTCAAGTGTAAAAGAAAAGAATGAGGGGAGTAAAACTAGGAAAATGTTTACCGGAGTTATGTGACATAAAAGTAAGGAATCGTCGAGATGTATGATACTATCAATAAAAAGTAAATTAATGGTTATACAGAAGTTTCAGGACAACATGATTAATCATGAGTTTTGAGGAATTAAGGGAGTAAGAAGTTGGTAGAATATCTGCATGATATGAGATTTTGGTGGTGAGTCGGGTGACTATACAATTAAGGATAGTATTGGGAATAATGTTGAGGTAATATTGTTGATGGATTTGATGTTCGTTATTTAGGATGTTAACCACAGATAGAAAAGAAATCGTGATGTTTAGAGATGAGTGTAAGAGGTTTAATGCCCGAACAATGGTAGTGTTAAGGTTTGTGACTAGTGGTTAAGGGTGATGGTATATTAGAAAGGTAGCAATTCTAATGAGGTTGATTTTGTAGAGGCCGGATTGATATGTATGGTTGTAAGAAAGTATAAGATGTGGTCAGATGAGGCGGGTGCTAATAGTTGAATAGTATTGGTATTGTTATACTTGGCATGAGGTGATGGTTATGCGAATGGGGGAATATGTTATGAGGGGCATATGAGTTAAGCTCGGGCGACATGTAACCTTTATCGAGTGGTAACTTACGTGATCAGGACTGACTAGGTGGATGTGAATACGGGTCTATGATGTGTATAAATGTTTGCGCGAGTATCCGACCTCACGTGAAGTGGTATGGTGTGATAGTTATAAAGCTGTTATCTGAATGTTCAGTGATATATGTTGGACACGGTAATTTAATTGAATGATATTTAAAAAGTAATCATTTGATTGATCTGGCATGACTGGTTATACTTGTATGTATTCATGATATATGTTATTCCGTGATGTGGTAAGGGGATGATGTTAATGAGGTTATTATCTGTTTAATTCATATAATATGTTGCTTTGTGATTTAGTAAAGTGGATTTGAGTAAGTTTTTCTTGTCCGAGAAGTTATGTTGAGTCAGTGCTTATGGGATAGTGTAAGTTGTGATGACTATCGATGTGGTTGTGGTGCCTCGGGTGGTGATCCGGGCACGATATTTAGTGTTGTGATGCGGGTATTTCGCACTGCGGTGTGGCTGTTGGTGGCGGTGTTGCAATGCCGTCACCGGTTGTGGTGGAGTAGGCGGGATGTTTATGATTCGAGTTTCGAAAGTACATACCAGTTACACATAAATTGTTGTTTTGTCTGATGTGGCTTCCTGTGAGTTTCAGTTTGTACAGATAGACAGTTGTTTTGTTTATTGATGTTTCTTACCAGTTAAGTTTTGGAATGAGGGTAGAGTATTATATGAAAGAGATTTGTATATGTTTTCGTTGTTGTCATGGTATAGTGACATTCTGTTGATGGGACATAGTTGTGAGAAGTTGTTACAGTAATTTTGATCTTGTTTTAAGATGAGGCATCGGTAGTCATAGTCATGGCAAGTGATTCGTGGAACATGTGTTGTAATGATCTGAAAGCGGCAGGTGGTTCATAATCTTTTGTTGAGATAGTGAGTGCAGGGTATTGGGATTTTGACACGTCTGTCGCATACCTGTCAAAAATAACCAACTGGCTCTAACTAATATAGCTAGGGAAGTCGGGTCGAATCCACAGAGAGGTAGGAAATTGTCAGCTAAATCTATGTTCGTCTAGGCAACCAAATGGGGGGGGGGGGTTAAATGTGATATTATAAGCTAATAAGAATAAGGATAAGAAAAATAAGAGAAAGGAATTAAGCAGATAAAGAGAAACGGCTAAGACAGACGGTTCACCATAATCATCCGGTCAAGTAATGTAGGTCTCAGGTCAGTGCAAATACGGTCTAAGGAGCAGTGAATATCTCCTTTCGGTCTCAATTCGCCCTAAAGCGTAAATAGCTTAGCTTTCGCCCTCACTATAATACCCTATTGCTCGCTACTAGTCTCGCCTTTTCCAACCTTTCGGTCCAGGTCAAGGATCAATAAGATATAAATGCCTAATCGCGTCGACTCAATTAGACAGATACCGATAATTGTAGCATTTAAACAACAAAGACTATACCAACATTAACCCAATAAATCGATTACTTTCCCTTCATAAATATGGATCCCCTATAGTCTTAGCAGAAGGAAATTAGCCACTCATCGTCATCAATTTATCAATAACAACAAATGGATACTAAAGAGAATTAAACATAGTAAATAAACTAGCAGGAAATGAATTAAAGCAAGAATGACAACAATAAAAGAGAAGAAGGAATTAAAGCAGTGATTAAGATTAAAAGATTAAAAGAAGAATAATAATACCAATCCAATCTGAATCCGAGTAGCGGAAAATGTAAAAGAAGAACAAAATTCAATGAACAATAGCAAAGTATAGAGTGAAAAGTGAACAGATCGAAGAGAAGAAAGGAAGAGAGGAGTTACGTTGTTCACTCCTCAGTCTTATATGAAAAACACCTTCTAACCTAATCTATGGACTAATTACAAAAGCCCATAAGATAATTAGGCGGAAAAAAAGTCTTAAGAAGGACAAACCACTCGATCGAGTGGAAATAAACCACTCGATCGAGCAAACTAGCATCAACCCTCTCGATCGAGTGGAAATAAACCACTCGATCGAGCACTTCTTGCTTGTCTCCTCTTGTGTATACTCGAAAGTGGTCGATCGAGCATCCTTAGGCATATAAAGCATTCGATCGAGCATAAAATCTACTCGATCGAGCTGTTTAAGCACGTTAGATTTCCAAACTCCGGCTCCTCATTCTCCATAAATGTATACAAATAGGACGGATTAAGGCTCGGTTTAGCTCCTTTTTGGTCAATTCCTGCAAATTACATAAAACGAACCAAAGTAGAACATTCGGGGGTATTTGTAGCTAGATGCTACATAAAAAGTACAGAAATGCGTGTGAAAATGAGGTAAAGACCTTATATAAAAGACACGCATCAAATCTCCCCAAACCGAACCTTTGCTTGTCCCCAAGCAAATATGAATGCAACTAAGGAATAACAGTGGAACGGGACCAACGCATCAGCTACAAATCACCCACTAGAACCAATTTAATGCAGCAAAATGACAAAGTGGCAAATGAGAAGTGCAACCGAGTTAAATCAATGTTTCAAACTTACTGAACCGTCGACCTTGCAAGACTCAAAAGATATCGGACTCTCACGGGTCGCTCGTCACTCAAAATTAGGCACAAGGTGAGTATATATGTGAAAGATAGAAAGAAGTAAGGACACTCACCTAACTCGACCTATAAGAAAATGCATGCAGTTAACATGAATAAAGTCTCTACAACCGTACATATGCATTCCAACCAAACTAATGACCAAGACACATGCCGAGGACTTACATTTGGGTAAGTGAGGTATTGGGTAAAAAGGGGCTATGATGAATTTGGATATGTGGAGTTAATAGGCAGGCTAGCAACAACGAATCCAAATATAAACTGCATCCCAACTTCGTACTTAAAATAGCAAGATGAAACGGTGCAAAAGTCATGCACTAAACTCACAAAACACCGAGAAATCGTCAACTCCCTATAAGATATAAATAAGACATGGGAGTGAAAATCATTATCCAATTTCTTTTTCTTTCATATGATTTTTTTCTTTTTCTTCTTTTCTTATTTCGCCTTTTTTTTTTTTCATTTTCGTTCTCTTTTTTTTTTTCTTTTTCATTCTTTTCTTTCATTCCCTTCAATTCTTCCACCATCTTCTGAAATCAGATAAAATAACCATATTGCAATAAAACATTCCAACAACTACTCGTTACTAGCTTGGCTAGGGTATGAAGTATTATAGAAAGTAGTTAATAGGACAAAAAGGCAATTTGGCTATGTGAGGCTCATGGTTAGAATGAAATGAAGGGAACTGCCTCTCCTAACATGTGTCACCATCCACAGACCGAATGCATACAGGTATTAAGAAGACTAGACTCATGCTTATGCAAATTGATGTGACATGCCTTAAAGAGAGTACTACTCACATCCTAAAATGAAACCGGTCATGGATGTCACCAGTTTATAAAGCTCTAACCTTAGAATGTAATGTAGCTTGCCGATATAATGAATCAAGTCTATTCGTTCAGATAAGAAAGAAACAAAAACTCGTAGATTATGCACCTAATCATGCCAACTAAATGTCAAGAATATGCAAGGCTCAAGTAAGGGTTCAATGTAGCGTCAATGTTCAAACGTTCCAACTCAAATTAAACGTGAATTTCTTGAATTTTAAAATTTTTCTAAATTTTTTTGAATTTTATGACTTTTTTGAATTAATTAAAACAACAATGCATGCAAAAATAATTAAACGTGTAAGTGAAAATGCAAGAAAACATGCAGACAGACTTAGATATGGATGCATACCTCCCCACACCAAACCGTACAATGCCCTCATTGTACCAAAAATAGGGAAAGAAATGCAAACTAAAGAGAAGAGGAGAAATGGGGTCGGAAAACTTACAAAACGTCATAAGGAGGGACCTCCAAAAACCGACCATGAACATGGGAGGTCAAAGAAAGTCAAACAGTAGCTCCATAGACGTAAATCAGCCGCTGGAAGACATTATTACTCGATCGAGTAACTTGGAACAGCTCGATCGAGCAAACTGGCATATGGAAGGACTCGATCGAGTAGAAAACCAGTCGATCGAGTAGATGCGATTTTTGCTTTGGTCGATCGAGTAAAAATACCACTCGTTCGACTGACAATAACCTCAAAAAGCGCTCGATCGAGTAGAAAACTACTCGATCGAGTGAAGTAACCTGCAAAACACGCATTTCAAAGCAAAGAAAGCATAAAGAGTTCGTAAAACAGCGTCTAAAGTTCAACATAAAGCTAACGAGAAATAAATAGTTCAACAAAAGTACAATAAAACAGTCCGGGCTGCCTCCCGGAGAGCGCTGGTTTATGAGGTCCCGCACGACCTTTCTGGCATCAAATAACTGGCGCGTCAAGCGTGTCGAAATACAAGACTTCAACACGATTGTCTGTTTCGTTCGCCTCGTGGTAATGCTTCACATATGGGCCATTCACCTTGAACCTATGACCTTCGGAATCTTCGAGCTCTACGGATCCAAATTTGGTAACAGCCGTCACCGTATAAGGACCACTCCACTTGGACTTCAGCTTGCCAGAGAATAATCTCAATCGGGCATTGAAAAGCAGCACCTTTTGCCCAACATGAAACTCACGAGGTAGGATCCTCTTGTCATGCCATCTCTTCGTCTTTTCCTTGTAAATGCGCGAGCTATCATAGGCATTAAGCCTAAACTCTTCCAACTCATCTAGCTGCAAAAGACGATTCTGACCACACAACTTAGGTTCATAGTTAAGCTCACGAATTGCCCACCAAGCCTTACATTCCAATTCAACAGGTAAGTGACACGATTTTCCATAAACTAGCCTATAAGGTGATGCACCAATTGGTGTCTTAAAGGCAGTTCTATAAGCCAATAATGTGTCATCTAGCTTAAGACTCCAGTCCTTCTGTGATTTAGAAACTACCTTAGACAAGATCTCTTTCAACTCGCGATTAGAGACCTCAACCTGACCACTAGTTTGGGGATGATACCCCAAACCACGCCGGTGTTGAACACCAACTTTAGACAGAATTGAACACCAACTTTAGACAGAATAGAAGTGAGTTTCTTTTCTTTAAAATGCATCCCCCCATCACTAATGACGACCCTAGGGACACCAAATCGGGGGAATATGATCTTTTTAAACATCTTTATCACGGTCTTAGCATCACAATGGGGTGAGGCAATTGCCTCGACCCATTTTGACACATAGTCTACAGCCACTAAGATATACCTGTTACCTTTACTGGATGGGAACGGTCCTTGGAAATCAATGCCCCAGACATCGAAAACCTCAACCTCTAAGATGCCGTTTTGTGGCATCTCATGTCTCTTTGAAATGTTCCCTGATCGTTGGCAAGCATCACAGGCTGAAATAAAAGACTCAGCGTCGGCAAACAAAGAAGGCCGGTAAAAAACCAGACTGAAGTACCTTAGCCACGGTGCGCGATGGACCGTGGTGACCACCATATGAAGAGGAGTGACAGCCCTCCAGGACTACTTTGGTCTCCCACTGCGGAATACACCGTCTGTAGAGACCGTCTTCACATTCCTTAAACAAGTAAGGATCATCCCAGAAGTACTGCTTAGCGTTATACAGAAAACGCTTCCTCTGCTGATGAGAAAGGTCAGGCGGCAGCTTACCACTGACAACGAAGTTAGCTATATCTGCATACCAAGGTTCTTGGTTAACAATAGACGATATAACAACAATTAAAGTTTCGTCAGGAAAAGAATCATCAATAGGTAGAGAATCTTCCCCTTCTTGTCGCATCAGTCGCGACAAGTGATCAGCTACAACGTTCTCAGCTCCTTTCTTATCCTTAATCTGCAGATTAAACTCCTGAAGAAGGAGTATCCATCTCAGTAGCCGTGGTTTAGCCTCCTTCTTAGCAAGGAGATGCCTCAAAGCTGCATGGTCAGTAAAAACACTAACTTCTGACCCAACTAAATAAGTACGAAACTTCTCTAAGGCATAAACTACAGCTAGCAGCTCTTTCTCAGTGGTGGTGTACTTCACTTGAGCCTCATCCAGAGTTCGGCTCTCATAGTAGATAGCATTCAAAGCTTTGTCTTTCCTTTGGCTTAGCACCGTTCCTAGTGCATAGTCACTTGCATCATACATAATCTCAAACGGCAAGTCCCAGTCGGGAGGCTGTATGATCGGCGCAGAGACTAAAGCCTGCTTTAACCTGTTGAAAGCAGAAAGACAATCATCAGTAAACACAAAAGGGGCATCTTTGAGTAGCAAGTCTGTAAGTGGTTTAGCAATCTTTGAGATGTCCTTGATGAACCGGCGATAAAAGCCGGCGTGACCAAGGAAACTCCTCACCCCCTTAACATTAACAGGAGGTGATAATTGCTGAATCACTTCCACCTTTGTTTTATCAACCTCTATTCCCCTATCAGAAACTAAGTGCCCTAAGACAACTCCCTCGTTGACCATAAAGTGGCACTTCTCCCAGTTCAGCACAAGATTAACCTCAATGCAGTGCTGCAACACTTTCTCAAGGTTAGACAGACAGTTAGAAAAATCACTTCCATATACACTGAAATCGTCCATAAAAACTTCCATGATAGACTCAATATACTCTGAAAATATCCCCATCATACACCTTTGAATGGTGGCAGGGGCATTACACAAACCAAAAGGCATCCTGTGATAAGCAAAAACGCCCTGAGGACAAGTAAATGTAGTCTTAGCTTGATCGTCTGGGTGGATAGGGATCTGAAAGAACCCTGAATACCCGTCTAAATAGCAGAAAAATTTATGTGAAGCTAACCTTTCTACCATTTGATCAATAAAAGGAAGGGGAAAGTGATCTTTCTTGGTGGCGGCATTCAGCTGTCTGTAATCTATGCACATCCGCCAACCAGTCACTACTCGAGTAGGTATTAATTCATTCTTCTCATTCTTAACAACAGTTGTCCCTCCTTTCTTCGGGACCACCTGTACTGGACTCACCCATTTAGAATTACCAACAGAATAAATAATACCTGCGTCTAGCAGCTTCATTACCTCAGCCATCCCAACATCCTGCATCTTCTGGTTCAGCTGGCGCTGACCCTGTCTGCAAGGTTTGTGATCTTCCTCCAACTCTATCCTGTGCATATAAACATCGGGACTAATCCCCTTGATATCGTCCAGTGAATAACCCATTGCTTTCCTGTTTTTCTTAAGTATAGCTAACAAAGAAGTCAGCTGATCATCATTAAGCTTAGCACTAACAATGACTGGATATTGCTTTGTATCGTCTAAGAAAACATATTTAAGATGAGAAGGGAGAGGATTACGTTCCGGTACCTTTACCTCAATAGAGCAAAGAGTGCTAATCATTTGTTCCACTTGCTCTCCCTCATGCTCATCTAAATCATCAACAAGCAAATCCAACGCAGCGTCATCGTCGTCTGGGCTATCTGCACACTCATCAAAAAGCATAAGAGCTTCTAGTGGGTCCTTCATAAAAGAACCCGACCAGAAGTCGTAGATAGACTCGTCAATAATATCAACCAAATAGCAAGTATCCTCTATCATTGGCCGAGCCAAAGTGCTAGACAGACTGAAAGCGATCACGTCATCCCCCATTGCAAGAGTCAAACGCCCTTGTTTGACATCAATGACGGCCCCAGCTGTACAAAGGAATGGTCTTCCTAAGATAATTTGGGTCCGGGTGTCCTCAGCTATGTCCAAAACAATGAAGTCTACTGGGATAAAGAGCTTGCCTATTTTCACAGGCACGTCCTCTAAGACACCTAATGACTTCCTAATAGATCTATCAACCATCTGTAGGGTAATGTTAGTCACTTTAAAATGAGTCATGTTCAGTTTCTTGCAGACAGGAAGGGGCATGACACTGACACTGGCTCCTAAATCGCAAAGAGCCTTATCAATAACCATGTTTCCTAAAATACAGGTAATAGTAAAGCTGCCCGGGTCTTTCATTTTAGGTGGACCCTTATTTAAAAGCAAATTACTAGACTCTTCCATAAATGAAATCGTCTCAAATTCACTTAAATTTCTCTTACGCGTCACAATATCTTTCATAAATTTAGCGTAAGTAGGTACCTGAGTAACAAGTTCGGAAAAAGGGACAGTTACCTGGAGGTTCTTCACGACGTCCACAAACTTACCGTACTGTCGCTTGATCTTTGCGTCCTTCAGACGACCTGGAAAGGGCACCCTAGTAGCAATGAGTGGGCCCGCAACTTTCTCCTTACCCTTATCATTGCGTGACACCTCCACAGTAGGGGAAGGTGACACGATAGCGGAATTAGATAGTAAAATAGGATCTCCGCCACTTCTGGTACTCGATCGAGTACTTTTACCGCTCGATCGACCATTCTCTTCTTCTGTTTCACTCGATTGACCGGTTTTATCACTCGATCGAGTGATTTCTTCAGCAAACTTACTCGATCGAGTAAGAATATCACTCGATCGACCAACATCTAATTGTGCACTTCTCGATCGACCTGTATTTTCGCTCGATCGAGTGATGGGATGAATAAATTCACTCGATCGAGTAGATAAATCACTCGATCGAGTGTCTTGAGCACACGCAGCAAGTATTTCTTGCAAAAACTCGTCTATATCATCCTCCGAGGCATCTTCAGCTATTAAAACCTCATCTTCTGGTACTTTTGGCTCTTCATGAGTAAAGGCAACTTGGAAGTTCGTTGCACTAACTGAATTGCATGTCGGTAGAAGCTCGGCTTGGTCCTTCGCGAGTGTTAACTGCGCGACTTGTTCCCTCAATTCTGCTATGACCGTTTCTTTCCTATTGATGTGACCATAATTGGCGCATATTTAGCCCCCGAATTACCATTGTTTCTATGCTTTTTAGTGCCTATTTGGGTCATTTCTTATCTTTAGTTCTTTGTTTTGCATATTCTTTGAGATTTTGATCCCTTGGTAGGAAAGGAGTAAGAATCTTGCATTTTCATGGCAAAACAAGGCTAAATTGATCATATTCAATGACCAAGAATCAAGGAGAGACAAGACTAGAAGGCCTTTGTACATAGCATAGTAGAAGAGCATTGTTGAGAAAAGGATCCTTGAGTCCCCAAGGAAATCCCCAAGGAATTCATGAAGAAAAGGGAAGAAAAAGAAGAAGGAAAGTTCTTTGAACTACAATCCGAACGGATTGTAGAGAATCCGTCCGTCCTCGCCAATCCGAGCGTCCCCGCAAAGGAATCCGCTCGGATTCCCCTCGCCAATCCGAGCGTCTTGCCCAAGAATCCGCTCGGATTCCTCAACCCAGATCCGGCCGTCCCGACTCCCATCCGCACGGATCGCAAAGACAAAAGACGTTTTCAATCCTCAAGCATCGATAAGAGAAGCCCTTCTCTCGGATAATCCCGGAGGCTCCTTGCTCAACTTAAAAAGTGTAATTACTAGTTTAGCCCTTAGTTAACCCTAATGCATCCTCCCTAATTTTCACTATAAATACCCCATTAGTCTAATTAGAGGAGCATGTTCTTCTTATCAATAATTAGTGTAGTTAATATCAATCAAATCTCTCTTCAATATTGTAATCAAATATTAATCAAGTTTTAATCCAAGTTTTAGTTCTTTAATCTCTCTCTTGTTCTTACTTTATTTTGGGTAATTGAAGATTATTTGGGTTATTATTGGGAGATTGACAACCTCTCAATCTAGGATTCAAGTACTTCTATTATTCTTGCTTTATTATTGGAATCATTAGTAGGTATAATCTCTTAATCCCTTTTTAATTATTGCTAATTACTTTCATTTATTCATCATGTTTCATTATGCTAGTATGATTGACAACCTTTCTAGCATGTTCAATATGATGATGAGTGAGTAGTCTCTTAGCTAGGGTTTAATGGGTGATTAGGGGAAACCAACATGGGGAATGATTCATGCTTAAATTAATATGCTTTCATACCTTATTTGCTTGCTTGTTTTGATCTTAATACATGCACATGTTATATTTGATGAAATGCTAAGCCTATGAATCCTTGCATTTACTATCATCTTCTATCCTTTCAACTTGACTTGTAAGACATAACCCAACTCGAGTCTTGTTAGACCATGCATGTGTTAAGTAGGGAAGATTAAGTCGACTTGTAGGTGTTGTACAATCCAAGAGATTCGGCTCCGGGACCCAAACTTTCCTAGGATTGTAAGATATAACCCAACTCAATCCATCACAACAATAATTGCTTGCTTATAATTTGAGAACATGTTTGTATGATCATATCCCATGATTCCCCTATGAACCCATGACACCCTAGTGCTTTTAATCAATTGTTTACACCCCTTATTTTATTTACCTTGTTAGTTTATTTTCATTGCTATCTTAGTTTAGTAACCTTCTACATCAACCCAATTTGTGACACCCCTAGACACCACTAGTTACAATAGAATCTTCATTTCAATACCCGTCCCTTGGGATCCGACCTTTACTTGCCTCTTTACTAATTGTAGAGTTGTTTGTGAAGTATAAATTGTGTTTTGTATCGACCATTGACCAACGACCACATATGCTTAATTGTGAACACGAAATGGCTCCGATCAAAAATGGCGCCGTTTTTAAATGGTGTTTAATTGATTTAAGATTTCTTTTATTGTTTTTAGTTGTGTCTTTTTCACCTTGGGGAAGTAAAACTCCTCAAGGTTTGTTCTAATTGTTTTTGAGTTGTTTGATATTTTGCATGTCTAGAAGGTTACAAAGAGATTTATTACCTTTTGACCGTGAAATCGAAAGAACCTTGACGAATAATAGGAGACTTGTTAGGAGGAATTTGGGAGGTGTTGGTGAAGTTGTTCAACCCACTAGTGAGTTTGTCAATCCTTTCGCAATAGAAGGAGAAGAAAACCCATTAAACAATACCACACAAAATCCACCTACAATGCCTAAATTCTCGTCACACTCTATACCCACCGAGGAGGATCTACCAAATGGTACTCCTACCCCACAACATCTTACCGGAAACTTTATTGCCAAGTCCGCCTTCATCCAACTAGTTGAGAGGAGCCAATTCGGGGGAATGCCTAGTGAGGACCCTCATTCTCATATGGAAACATTTTGTGATTATTGTGAAGCTATCTCTCAAACGGGCATGACTCAAGACCAAATAAGATGGGTCTTATTTCCTTTTTCGTTAATCGGCACCGCAAAGCAATGGTTGAAGGGCCTTGATAAGGCCACCCTTGGAATAGATTCTTGGAAGAAGCTAGCTCCAGCTTTCTACCAAAAATTCTACCCACCGGAAAAGACCAATATGCTAAGAGCTCAAATTACGGGTTTTAAGCAAAGGGATGAAGAGTCTTTGTATGAAGCTTAGGAGCGGTTCAAAGGTATTTGTCGCTCATGTCCTCACCATGGACTTAGCGAATGGTTTTTAGTGCAACAATTTTGGAATGGTTTATATGAAGATTCAAGGAACATTCTCAATATGGGATCAAATGGAATGTTCACCGAAGTTGATGACAATCAAACATGGAACAAGATTGAGGAAATGGCGGTCCATAATTCGCAATATAGTAGGCCTCGCAAGGCTACTAGAGGAGGAAAGTATGAAGTGGACACCGTTACTCAATTGGGTGCTCAACTTAGTGCTCACATTGACACAATCAACTTGAAGTTTGAACAAGCTATGGCTAGACTTGAGGAAAACTCAAAATCAACAAAACATCATGTCAATGCCATGACGGCATCCTCATCAATCCCAAGCGGGATATGTGAGAATTGTGGAACCTTGGGTCATGACTCAAGTGAGTGTAGGGGAACAACCGAGCAAGTCAATGCTTTCCAAGCTTACAAAAGTGGTACCCCTTATTCAAATTTTTACAATGAAAACACCAAGTTCCATCCAAATCTCTCATACAAAAGCCAAAATGTCCAAAACCCTCAAACAACATACACTCCACCACCCATGAGAAATCAAAATCAAAGACCCTTTTTCAATCAAAACCAAGGTTACCAAAATCAAAATCCATACAATCACCACAATGACCAAGGTTTTGATGTCCAAAAAGCGGTCCTCCAAATGCAAAAGAATCAACAAGAATTTTTCACCCAAATGCAAAAAGATAGCCAAGCAAAAGACACCACCATCAACAACATTCTAGCTCACACCAAGATGTTGGAAACACAATTAACTCAACTAGCATCTTCTAGCTCACAAAGACAAAAGGGGCAATTACCACCTCAAAGTAACCCCCCTAGACATGAAACGGTTAGTGCCATTCACTTAAGAAGTGGTACAAGATATGAAGCACCGAAGGAGCAAGTTGAGGATGAAGTTGTGAGAGCTAGTGAGAATGAAGTTGTGGTGCAAGAAGGGGAATCATCAAAAGAAGAAAGCTCAAAGAAAAATGAAGACAAAGCCAAAGAAAAGGAGCCCATTGTGATTAGACTTCCTTTTCCAAGTCGACAAGCCAAGCCTAAATTTGATGATCAACTTGGGAAGTTCATGGAAATTGTGAAGAACTTAGAAGTCTCAATTCCTTTCACGGAATTAATCAATCACGTTCCGGCCTATGCAAAGTACATGAAAGATATCCTCACAAAGAAGAAGTCGATCCGGAAACTTGAGACTATCGCCTTCACCAAGGTGAGTAGTGCAATACTTCAAGGGAGTTCTCCTCCAAAGTTAAAGGATCCGGGAAGCTTTTCAATACCGTGTACCATTGGCGACACAACGATCAACAAAGCCTTATGTGATCTAGGGGCTAGTGTGAGTGTCATGCCGTACTCGGTAAGTAAAAGGTTGGGAATGGGAGAGCTTAAATGTACCAATATCACTCTTCAAATGGCCGATAGATCGACGAAGACACCATTAGGGATATGGGAAGATGTCCCCGTGCGAATTGGGAAGTTTTTCATCCCGGTGGACTTTGTCATTGTTGATATGGAGGAAGATTCCAACATTCCAATCATCCTAGGAAGACCTTTCCTACACACCGCGGGTGCGGTGATTGATGTGAAACATGGAGAGCTCACTCTAGAAGTGGGAGATGAAAGCATAACTTTTAATCTTGACAAGACCATGAGAGCTCCTCGTTTGCATGAGCCATGTTTCATGATTGATCATTATAGCCGAAAAGATGAAAAGAAGAAATCGGAACTCCAATGGAGGAAGAAAGTTGAAGATGCTCCATTCAAAGAGCAAGTGAATTTTGACAAGGAGAGCTTGCAAAGCTCATCAGAATCAACCAAGGAAGAAGATGATGGCCTCATTGGCCAAGAGAAGAAATTGGGAGAGTTGTCTCCATCCAAGCAAGAGATTTTCAATGATCAACTCAATGAAGTTTGTGGTCTTTGGGACGACGAATTTGAAGGGATCTTTAATCCCTACATTGGGCATGCCATCGATCATGATCAACAACAAGAACCACGGTCTATTGAGGACCTCTACCATAACAATGAACAAGCTTTTGATTACTTCTTCAAGGTGTTGAGCAACATCAACAACACCTTGAACATGCCTCCTTGACATGTCATCAAGAATGAGAGTTTGGTGGAGTCCTCCCTAAACCACCACTTGTAAATATTTCTAACCCCCTAACTTACTTTTCAATTTTTATATTGCATTTTTTTTTGTCATTTTTGGATTTTATTTACTTTGATCAAAATAATTGTCATGTAAGAGAGAAGTGAGGGAGGGACTAATGATTTTAATTGTTGTGTAGTGCTTTACCTTAGTGTGGGGATGGCAATTGCCTAGGCTATTCATGCCTTAGTAGTGCCCCCGCAATGAAGAACACAAGATTTGAAAGAAAGAAAGAAAGAATGATAAGGGAATGCGTTTGTGCACGGATGGAACTAAATCCGTGTACACAAGGACCAATCCGAGCGGATTCCTAAGAATCCGCCCGTCTGCAGAGGATCCAAGCGTCCTGCTGAGAAGACGCCCGTCTTGGGCTGAGCTGAAAACTGCAAATTTCTTGACTGTCAAAGAATCCGAGCGGATTTCTGGAAAGACGCCGTCTCACGAAATCCGTCCGTCTTATGAACAATCCGTCCGTCTTGCAAATGAAGAAAAACAAAGAAAAATCTCGGACAAGAATCCGTCCGTCTCCGCACGAAATCCGCCCGTCTCATCTCGGAAGAATCCGAGCGGATTCCCCGAAATCCGCCCGTCTCTAGGCGGGATTTTTGAAAATTTGAAGTCAAAGAATCCGAGCGGATTGCGCCTAATCCGCACGGATTGCCCCTGCGTCCTAAAATTGTCGAGTTCTTTAAATACCCACCCCACCTTCATTCATTCATTCATTCATTCATAAACACTACCCATAACATCAAAACCCTCATCCTCTCCATCTCAAAAACAAAAACCCTCAACAAAACTCACCAAAATCAAATCAAACCATCTTTCAAATAACAAATCAATCACTCCATCTTCATTAACAATCAAAACCAAGCACAAAATCTTCACCTTTGAATTGATTTTTGTTCTCATAAAGGCAAAGCCTTTCACCTTCAAAATCGATTTGGGCATTCTACAAATTGAAGATTTTTGATCTTTTTCTTGGTTAGCTCATCAAATGGCAAGAACAAAGGGAGCAACAAAAGCAAAAGCAAAGGCAACAAAGGCACCAAAGGCTACAACTCTCTCTCAAAGGCAAAAAAGCTCTACAAATGAAGAAACCTTTGGCAATGGTGGTATCAACACCAAGCTTGGAAGTACAACAACCTCAACAAATTCCTATGGAAGCATCACCCTCTACTCCGGTAATTAATCAACTCTTGCATTACCCGGAGGTAACATTCATTTCCGATTCCCATAGAAATACATTTGTCAAGTTTGCTATGAAACAAATTCAATCCACCAAATTCATATGCCAAGATGCTTTAGAGAAGTTGGGTGTTCTTGAACAAACAAGAGTCTTTTTCAATGCCATGGGTTTAAAGAAATTGTTTGAAATGAAGGAAGTAACATACCCCTCCCTTGTCTTGGAATTCTTAAGTTCTTTAAAAGTGACAAAAGTTGAGAATAGGGAAAATATTGAGTTTCGTCTAGCTAACACTAGTAGACGCATTACCTTTCCGGAATTGGGTGCAATTTTGGGTCTTAGCGATGAACATAAATTTTATAAGCAATATGGGAAGTATGATCCCGAGCCTCTTTGGGAGGCAATCTCCGGGAAGAAATTTGAAGATTTTAAAGCTTGTCGTGCTCTTTTGGTCCATCATCCGGGCATAAGAATATGGCACAAAGTTGTGGGAAATACCATAATTGCTAGGAAAGACACCAATCATTTCACGGGACTCGATTTTTTTCTCCTTGAATCAACTTTGAATATTGGAAGAATTCACACCAAGCCTTACAATTCTTTGAGGCTATTGGTTGATAGATGGCTCCATGTAGATAGTGGGAAGAAGGGTCAAACCGTTATTGTTAATGGCGGCCTTGTCACGGTCCTAGCCAAGCACTTTGATCCTAATTTCAATAAGGATAGCAAGTACACGGCTAAGGATGGTGGCCATCTTATTGATATGTCCATCTTGATTAACAAGTTTAAGTGGGTTGGTCACAATCCCCTTGATACCAAGTATGGGTGGCTTACTAGTGAGGCTCGATCATTCACTTTACCCGCAAAGATTTGCCGTCTTAGTGTCCACCGGACCAACTATTTACTTCCCCTATCCAAGGAAGCCGAGTACATCATTCAACAACAAAAGGGTGATCATGAAACCCCCTCCTCTTCCATTGTTATACCACCTTACCCCTATGATTATGAAGAGTTCAAACCGCAAGGAGTTGAAATTGGAAAAGATTATGTCACTCTTCTTATGCAAGCCATGCACAAGCAAGCTTATGAAGATCGGAAGAATGCAATTTTGGCTCAATATCCTCCCCTCCTACATCTAGCTAGGCAAGGACTCCTTGATCCATCTTGTCCTTTGCCTAGTTGGGCGGATAGAGAAGCCTTATTTCCGGGTGCATCAAGGGACGTGGTGGAAGACAATGAGGTTGTTGGAAATAATGAAGAGATTGATGATAATATTGAGGAAGAAGCAAGTGGAGATGAAGATAATGATGAGGAAGATGGTGATGAAGAAAGCAAAGAAGAAAGTGCCAAGGAAAGTGGCAATGTGACCACTTCTCATGAGGGAAGTGATGGTGATAGTAGTATGATGGAAGACTAGCCTTGGAGATTCCTACTCTCCCACGGTTTGTCTATATCTCTTTGTATTTTATTTCATTTTGATCATTGTTGGTTTAGTCCTAGCAACATCAAAGGACTCACACCTCGGTTCCTTTGAGGTGTTCTTTATTGTTCCCATTTTTGAAAATCCAAAATGACAATCTAGTTTCATGCATAGCATAGTGTGTGCATGAACTCCCCCATGCTTTGACATTAGCAATAGTGTCTTATTTGGTTTGGGGAAGTTAATGCATACACAACGGGAGGTAATTTAAATTATCCTCTCCGTCATAACAAAAACCATGCATCATGTAGTATAGCTTAGTGTAGAATTGCATTTAGTATAGAAATCATGCATCATTCTTGCATAATTTCCATCATTTTGGCCATTGAGGACAATGCCCATATTAGTGTGGGGATGGGAATTCTAACACTTAACTTTTATTCAAAAACCATAAAAATTGAAAATTTTCAAAAAATCATAAAAATTGAAAAATTGAAAAACCAAAAACAAGTTCATTTCCTTTGTATATATTGTCTTGTATATATTGTGTTTGTTCATCCTTGTTCACTTTGATTGACTACGCCACATCCGAGACATGAGGATATTGAAGACCGCATGGTATGATCTTTCCAATCTCCTTTTTCCTCTTTATGTTAATGACTATGTGGCTTTATTTTGATTGATGCGGTAAAAACAATGTGAACTTAGGATTGCATTTAGTTTATTTGGCATATTAGTTGGTAGAATCATATGCATTAGGATGTATAAATGTTAGTTGCATCATGGCATGTAGTTGCATGTTAGAAAAACTTTGCGAAACCGTCTACTTGGGAAGCTTGACAAGTGTATATAGGCCCTAGTAGATGCTTTTTATTCTTAAGACTTTGCTTGTTAGAATGCTTGTAAAACACCCTAGGATGTGTCATGCTAGTATCCTTTGACCCATGGTTTAAGGCCGAGTCAAGAGTACCTTGTGGTGTGATAACTCCTTGGCTACCGTTTATTCCAAGGTGACCCTTGAAACCATGCATACTTCTACCAATTCATCCATATTCTACCACATTTTTGTCAACAAAGGGAATGGGCACAAAAAGAAATCAATTTGAGTTCAATGAAATGAAAAGTGAAAGAAAGTTTGCAAGAATGCATCAAATGAAAAGAGGAGCAAAAATAGAACTCCTAAGCTTCAAATACAAGGCACCCTCGTTACTAATTGGGGTGACTTTGAAAATGTTCAAAAAGAAATGCAAAAAATTGTCAAGTGTTGAAAAGCCAAAAGTCAAAAAGAATGGCAAGGAAAGTGTTCTCAAAAAGTCAAATGCCAAAGAAATTTGGGGGGAAAACAAAAACAAAAGCAAACTCCCAAAGTGAAACTCAAATATCTATTGATCCCTTTATCCATCGTATCCATTTTTGTGCATGGTAGAGAGGGGACGACCCTTCTTCTTGTCTAGGCAAGAGGGGGAATTCCGCGATCCTCCAGTGTTTCTAACACCATAGGGAGTCTACTCTTGACAAAAGCATTTAACGATTGAGGACAAAGGTACCCTAGCTTGACACAACTTGGAGGTGATTTATTGGTATCCTTCTAGGCTTAGTAGTTTGAACAAATTGCATCTTTGAAGGATTGTGTACCCTTGAATTGCTTCCCTTGTAGATAATTTCCGCCACTTAGATGAGGAAAGTGGCTATTCTTTTTGTAGATGCATCCATTATGTGTTTTTGTGTGCTTAATGTTTGGATGTGTCGCCATTTTGGCAAGACCCACCTTGCCTTGCAAGAAGGCATCCTACCTCATGGTTGTCTTGTTGTGAGTTGAAGGGGCGGAGTGAGACCCGCTAATTGTCTCATATCGGCTATTATTATTAGGTTAGGTTAGTATTGGTCCTAGTCTTTGTCACCTCTTTACTCGGGACGAGCAAAGGTTCGGTTTGGGGATATTTGATGTGACCATAATTGGCGCATATTTAGCCCCCAAATTACCATTGTTTCTATGCTTTTTAGTGCCTATTTGGGTCATTTCTTATCTTTAGTTCTTTGTTTTGCATATTCTTTGAGATTTTGATCCCTTGGTAGGAAAGGAGTAAGAATCTTGCATTTTCATGGCAAAACAAGGCTAAATTGATCATATTCAATGACCAAGCATCAAGGAGAGACAAGACTAGAAGGCCTTTGTACATAGCATAGTAGAAGAGCATTGTTGAGAAAAGGATCCTTGAGTCCCCAAGGAAATCCCCAAGGAATTCATGAAGAAAAGGGAAGAAAAAGAAGAAGGCCGAACGGATTGTAGAGAATCCGTCCGTCCTAGCCAATCCGAGCGTCCCGCAAAGGAATCCGCTCGGATTCCCCCTCGCCAATCCGAGCGTCTTGCCCAAGAATCCGCTCGGATTCCTCAGCCCAGATCCGGCCGTCCCGACTCCCATCCGCACGGATCGCAGCACAGCACGTTTTCAATCCTCAAGCATCGATAAGAGAAGCCCTTCTCTCGGATAATCCCGGAGGCTCCTTGCTCAACTTAAAAAGTGTAATTACTAGTTTAGCCCTTAGTTAACCCTAATGCATCCTCCCTAATTTTCACTATAAATACCCCATTAGTCTAATTAGAGGAGCATGTTCTTCTTATCAATAATTAGTGTAGTTAATATCAATCAAATCTCTCTTCAATATTGTAATCAAATATTAATCAAGTTTTAATCCAAGTTTTAGTTCTTTAATCTCTCTCTTGTTCTTACTTTATTTTGGGTAATTGAAGATTATTTGGGTTATTATTGGGAGATTGACAACCTCTCAATCTAGGATTCAAGTACTTCTATTATTCTTGTTTTATTATTGGAATCATTAGTAGGTATAATCTCTTAATCCCTTTTTAATTATTGCTAATTACTTTCATTTATTCATCATGTTTCATTATGTTAGTATGATTGACAACCTTTCTAGCATGTTCAATATGATGATGAGTGGGTAGTCTCTTAGCTAGGGTTTAATGGGTGATTAGGGGAAACCAACATGGGGAATGATTCATGCTTAAATTAATATGCTTTCATACCTTATTTGCTTGCTTGTTTTGATCTTAATACATGCACATGTTATATTTGATGAAATGCTAAGCCTATGAATCCTTGCATTTACTATCATCTTCTATCCTTTCAACTTGACTTGTAAGACATAACCCAACTCGAGTCTTGTTAGACCATGCATGTGTTAAGTAGGGAAGATTAAGTCGACTTGTAGGTGTTGTACAATCCAAGAGATTCGGCTCCGGGACCCAAACTTTCCTAGGATTGTAAGATATAACCCAACTCAATCCATCACAACAATAATTGCTTGCTTATAATTTGAGAACATGTTTGTATGATCATATCCCATGATTCCCCTATGAACCCATGACACCCTAGTGCTTTTAATCAATTGTTTACACCCCTTATTTTATTTACCTTGTTAGTTTATTTTCATTGCTATCTTAGTTTAGTAACCTTCTACATCAACCCAATTTGTGACACCCCTAGACACCACTAGTTACAATAGAATCTTCATTTCAATACCCGTCCCTTGGGATCCGACCTTTACTTGCCTCTTTACTAATTGTAGAGTTGTTTGTGAAGTATAAATTGTGTTTTGTATCGACCATTGACCAACGACCACATATGCTTAATTGTGAACACGAAATGGCTCCGATCACCTATTGCACTTCTCATCACACTGCTGTGATACGCTCATCACAAAGGATCTTAATTCAGCAATTTCTTCATTTGCAGAAGGAGAAACCGGCTGCGGCATTGGCGTAGAAGGGGTGGGGACATTCTTTATTTCCTCATACAGCTGAGAAAAAGGAACCCCTTGCTTGTATTCCCGATAAGCGAGGACACGCTCTACACTTGCCATGCATCCAATAGGGTCATTCCCTTTCTCGCCACATCTACCACATGGCTCTATATGCTCAGTAATCGTAGGCATCCCGGCAAATAGACTTTCAAAGCAACGACTAATCTGCAAAACTAATCAAGACTTTGCAGAAATGAGATCAGCCTCAAGGAATAAATTCCTTGAGAGGAGAGACAAACTTAATTAAAACAACAAATTGCGCCACCTCCCCGGCAACGGCGCCAAAATTTGACACGTCTGTCGCGTACCTGTCAAAAATAACTAACTGGCTCTAACTAATATAGCTAGGGAAGTCGGGTCGAATCCACAGAGAGGTAGGAAATTGTCAGCTAAATCTAAGTTTGTCAAGGCAACCAAATGGGGGGGGGGGGGGTTTAAATGTGATATTCTAAGCTAATAAGAATAAGGAAGAGAAAAATAAGAGAAAGGAATTAAGCAGATAAAGAGAAACGGCTAAGACAGACGGTTCACCATAATCATCCGGTCAAGTAATCTAGGTCTCAGTTCAGTGCAAATACGGTCTAAGGAGCAGTGAATATCTCCTTTCGGTCTCAATTCGCCCTAAAGCGTAAATAGCTTAGCTTTCGCCCTCACTACAATACCCTATTGCTCGCTAGTAGTCTCGCCTTTTCCAACCTTTCGGTCCAGGTCAAGGATCGCTAAGATATAAATGCCTATTCGCGTCGACTCAATTAGACAGATACAGATAATTGTAGCATTTAAACAACAAAGACTATACCAACATTAACCCAATAAATCGATTACTTTCCCTTCATAAATATGGATCCCCCATAGTCTTAGCAGAAGGAAATTAGCCACTCATCGTCATCAATTTATCAATAACAACAAATGGATAATAAAGAGAATTAAACATAGTAAATAAACTAGCAGGAAATGAATTAAAGCAAGAATGACAACAATAAAAGAGAAGAAGGAATTAAAGCAGTGATTAAGATTAAAAGAAGAATAATAATACCAATCCAATCTGAATCCGAGTAGCGGAAAATGTAAAAGAAGAACAAAATTCAATGAACAGTAGCAAAGTATAGAGTGAAAAGTGAACAGATCGAAGAGAAGAGAGGAGTTACGTTGTTCACTCCTCAGTCTTATACGAAAAACACCTTCTAACCTAATCTATGGACTAATTAAAAAAGCCCATAAGATAATTAGGCGGAAAAAAAGTCTTTAGAAGGACAAACCACTCGATCGAGTGGAAATCAACCACTCGATCGAGCAAACTAGCATCAACCCTCTCGATCGAGTGGAAATAAACCACTCGATCGAGCACTTCTTGCTTGTCTCCTCTTGTGTATACTCTAAAGTGGTCGATCTAACATCCTTAGGCATATAAAGCATTCGATCGAGCATAAAATCTACTCGATCGAGCTGTTTAAGCACGTTAGACCTTGAAACACTTCCCGAATCCAGCTCACGCATCTTCCAAGTGTTAGTTTTCCAAACTCCGGCTCCTCATTCTCCATAAATGCATAAAAATGGGACGGATTAAGGCTCGGTTTAGCTCCTTTTTGGTCAATTCCTGCAAATTACATAAAACGAACCAAAGTAGAACATTCGGGGGTATTTGTAGCTAGATGCTACATAAAAAGTACAGAAATGCGTGTGAAAATGAGGTAAAGACCTTATATAAAAGACACGCATCAGATTTGGTGTCATGTTAAGTTATGTATGAGTTTTGTGGTAATGGAAGAAAAGAACTTGAGGAGCTAGTGTGAGTGTACGTAATAAGTGTGGATCGTGAGTTATGCTTTTGACGATGGGAGTTTTATATAGTTTATATAGAGAGGTATGTCGTATTGCGGTAATGTGGAAAAGTTGAAGTTTTGGGTTAAGCTAAAGATTTTGAGGTACAGGTTAGGGGTGTGACGAGTGAATTGAAGTATGAGAATTGTTTAAGTAAGAGAGCCTTGGATATATGCATGGCGAGTGCTTAGAGTATAGGTGGTTATCTATGACATGTGATGGTGATGAGAATAATGAGAAGATATAACTAAGGATATAGTATTAGTGAGTTACGAGGATGTAACATTTATCTTAAGAGGAGTAGGATGCGATAAAAGAGATTTTGATAGTTGTGCATATGGTAGTATATTCACAGTAGAGTGTTGGTGTAGCATAAAGAATGAAGTTGTATATTTTGTGGTTGATGTTGTTAATAGGCCATGGTTGTGCTTGTAGTAGTGTGATGTTTAGGAGTGTGAGAATATTTCACTAGTGTTGACAGTTGGATGATGAGGTTATGAGTGTGAGTAAACTTCGAGGACGAAGTTCCTTTTAAGGGTGGTAGAATGTAACATTCCGTTTGATGTCTATGAGTGTCTTGATTTTGGATTTGGTAGTGGATGATATATATGGAGCTAGCAGCGTTCGAGGATGGTAGTTGGTAGTGTATGGAGTTAGTGTCAGGAGAGTTTATAATGGAGTTGGTACGATATCGTGAGCCATGTTGTGGAAGTAGGAATAGTTGGTGGAGTTGGTGCTACGAGTTCATGTTTGGTCGGTTGGGGTTTTGTTTTGAGTTCTTAGTTGGTTGCTGTGTCTTGATCGAGTTAGTATGTTTGTTTTTAGGTATGGGTTGAACTTCGGGGAAGATGTTCTTTTTAAGGAGGGAAGACTGTAATACTACGGTTTTATGAGTCTCTGGGTACTCTATCGAGTAGGCCTTACTCTGTCGAGTAAGTGTGTTTTACGGGGTTGTTTTGACGGGTTTTGCTAATAACGCGAGTTTGATATAAAAGGTTTCCGTCAGTTTATTTCATCATTTTTAACCTTTCTAAACCTTTCAAAAGAAAAAGGAGTTACGTAGTTCTCTCTCGTCGCGTTGTTGGCAAATCCCCAAGGCTCGGAGTGTCGGATCATCTTGTTCTTTGCATCATAGTGTTCCTTGCGTTAAGGGTAAGATCTACATACAAATTTTATAGTATTTAGTTAACTTTGTTTAAACCCTAATTTTGGGAATTGGGGATTTGTGTTAGTTTTGGTGATTGTTAGTAATTATGTGGTTATATGTTAGGAGGAGGATTCGTAGAAGAGGAATTTTGATACAGCTGTTGAGACCGTCTGGTTGTGTTGCTTTCCAGGTAGGGTTTCTATACTCAGTATTAGTCCCATAATGCATTGTTGGTGTTGTGTAATTGCTGATTATTATCGTATTGGTTTTATGACGGTTGTTGATTGATTGTTGTTGATGGTTGTGATTGTTTGTCTCTGGTTCTCGAGATGCGTTCTCGCCTGAGTGGAGTCACTTGCGGGAGTGGCTTCACGCCCTAGTTTCGCCCTCCGTGGAACCCGCCACGGGAGGGGATGTGCACATTAATGAGACAGGGTTATCGCTCGGTATGATGAGCGGGGATTTAGTGGGTACGGCTGCGGTCCCCCACTGGCAGGGCTGGTCCAGTGGACAGTTGGTGACGGAGATTGATTGGAGTGGGTGTCATTGTGTGTGTGACCGTGTGAGCTGCTTGTTTACTGTGTTGTTGATTTATATAAATTGTGTGATTAGTACTGACCCCGTTTAATGTTTTAAAAACTGTGGTTATCCATTCGGGGTTGGTGAGCAGTTATTGAGCAGGTATGATATGACGCGTTGGGATAGCTGAGATGAGTCATCACGTGGCAGTTAGAAGTCTTCCGCTGTGTAAGTCGATGTTTTATAGCTTTGATATTTTTAGCAGTAAACCGTCTGAGAATCATGTATTTCGGTTTATCAGTTTTGGTTTTGATCATGTAATCACTTAAACTATGTTTACTTTTAAAGTACGTTTCTTTATTGTCTTATGATTATCATTGCCTCGGGTAACCGAGATGGTAGCACTTCCATGACTTAAGTGGTCCTAGTAAGGCACTTGGAGTATGAGGGTGTTACAAGATGTGACGCTAGGTACATTCGGGTCATTTCGGGTTTAAATGTTGGGTTTCGGTCATCAATCTACGGGTTGAAATCGGTTCAGGTATATATCGCTTCGGACTAAAACAATTCAGGTTGAAACAGTTCAGGTTCATTCGATCTTGGGTCTATTTCGGGTATGACAAATTCGGTTCGATTTCGAATCAATTCAAGTCGATTCAGGTTTCGGGGTGAAGTTCAGTTATACCTTTTGGATGTACGATCAAGTGTCGATTCAGGTATTTTCGATCGGTTTTTCGGGTTCGGTATACTTTTGTCAGGTCTAATAAAAATGGTTTCTTCCTCATTATTTCTATCATTTTTGTTTATTTATAATAAAATAAATAAATGATCCATAACCATTTTATCGTAAATATATTATAATATAGAGAAAATTGTTGATTACAACCTTTTAAAAACAACTTTTGGAAAATTACCGTCTTATAATTTTTTTTTTTTGTAAATTAAATTCATAATATTACTTCTCATCATAAATTATAATCAAAACATTAACTCCGATGGGAAATTGATGCCAATTTGTATTTTTGTGACTTAAGTTCATTTTTTAAGACCAAAATACCCTCACCTTCAACCTTTAAAATCCCTTATGTTCATCCCCAAAATCAGATTTCACAATTCATTTTCTCTCTAAATCTCCATTTTTTCAACAATATCACCTAATCTAATTCACCTCTTTTATTAAAGTTCTATCCTAATCAATTTAATTTAATTCTAATTCTATTATTTCCATTGTATCTTAAAATTAATTAGTGTTCTTCATCATCAATTTTCCCCAAATTGAAAACAAAATTAAGAACATAAATTAATTTTAGACATAAACCCTAAAATTCGATTCAGTCAATTGAAAAACAATAAATTAGGGACAATATCAGATTTAAAGTGTTACTGCCAACAACAACAAATAGAAGAATGTAAGTCTAACATCGGCAGCAAAACCTATTGGGCTCGCATATTCACCACTTGATAGCTTGGCCTTGATCCTGGTGAAAAAATCCATAGGATGCTTAATTACAGTGGAGTAATAAGGGATGCGGAAAATTCACGTGGTACCCTCGAACTTTGTCATTTTTCTCGTGGTACCCAACTTTTTAAGTTTGTGCGCACGATATCCTTGAAATTTGATTTTCAAGCACAACGTGTCCTTTTTATCGTTTTTAAAATTTTCAATTCATCATAAATTATAGATCAGAAATCGGACTTAACTATTTTTTTTTTTCGAATTGATTAACTGTTCGAGATCTATAAATTAATAAAATGAAATTGGTCATTCGGAAAATTAAGATTGAAGATATGTTTGATTTGAGATTTGAGATTTTCGTTAAAAAAAACCCTATAAAATGTCACTCGGCAATTTTTTTTTTCTCAAATCGTAGATTATGACGAGATAATCATTTAACGAAAAAAAATTGCCTGATTTTGAATTCCGATCTAGGAGTTATGTGCAATTGAGTTTTTTTACAGCGACAAAAAGGATATGTTGGGCATGAAAATCAAACATGGAGGGTATAATGTACACAAACTTAAAAAGTTGGGTACCATGTACAAAATGACAAAGTTCAAGGCTACCACGTGAATTTTCCGTAAGGGATGTTTAACTTGACAATAACATCAACATGCTTTTTGAAGACCCAACCAACCTTATGGTTGTACATTTGATTCAATAGATCAGAACATTGCTTTTAAGAGAAAATAAGATGTACGAATACTTAGTCTTTGAAGTAGAACCGTCAGACGATGACACGACTTTGTTACTCATGATTTGGAGCCGTTATTTGACAATGGGGATGAATTATAGTAGAAATTAGTGAGAGATTTGGGAAAAATTTGGGCAAGGGTATAGGCAAGGGTATATTCGGTCAGTTCTGGGGAGAATGAGAGAGGTAGGTAAGTGATAGGTAAAGTGAAACGATCTCGGTAAGTAAGTCAACAAATAGGCAAGGATGTATCGGTCAATTTTTGTAAAAATTCACCGAAAACGTCATCGTGGTGCAATTTTAAAGAAAAGTAATATCATGGGTATAATTTACGAAAAAAAAAATTATAAAGCTCTAATTTTCACAAAAGTGGGGCCACTAATTGTGTCAATATCATCATCTAAGAAGCTCCCATGATAAAACTCATTACAATTATTAGATCATATAGTAGGGTCTCTACCAATTGCCCATAAATTTAAAAATATTTGGGAACCTTTAGGAATTTTGTAACCATCGAATAAAATATCTTGTCGAGATTCATATGGTGCAAATACAATCGGGTATAACCTAAATGTTTCCTTGATAACCATGTCCAAGTATCGTAATTTAGGTATATGCTTCTCCTCAATAATAGTGTTCATACCAACAACACTTTTAATCTCATCTTGTAATTTCTTCATTTTTTTGTGGGTTTTTTAATGAGGGAAGCAAGTGACCGTTTTACTAGGTTTGTAGCACTGTATATTGCTGGTACGACGAGATCTAATAAGACAACGGTTCTTGTATAACCGTTGTCTTTTGTCACACTTTTAACAACGGTTATACCAACAACCGCTGTCTTTTGTCACAGTTTTTACAACGGTTTCGTGTTTTTCAAAACCTTTGTGAATATTTAACAACGATAGGTTGTATATCGGGTCCGCTTTTTTATTTATAATGGTATTGACCATATTTAACCATTGTTAGAGTGCTTAAATGGCGTAGTGATGCGAAACGTTTATCGCATGTCGTATTGGGAAACGTTTTTCCCGAGAGTCTAACCAGGTTTAGACTAGGACCGTATTATATTCGTTCTACCGGGAGGAATTGAGTCGTAGAGAGTAAAAATCTTGCGTAGTTATGATGCTTTACATATGCCGCTCCCGTGAGTGTGATACCTTGATTGTTTGGATGATGTGTGTCTCTTTTAGAGTCTCTTGATTGTATCGGCACTAGAAGGTGAGATGCAAGCCTCTTAGTATCAATACGATCGACAAATAATGAATGTTAATCTTTCTTTCCTTTGTACTCACATGTTTCGAATATGTCGGTTTATATTGCATGTTGTTGCTTATAGTTTCCCAACCACATGATGTTTGGTATGATAGTTGTTTTTGTCATGTGTGTTCATCATTCATCCTTGTTTTCTTATATCGACCTATTCATATTGTCATGTATGTTCACCGTTCATCGTTGCTTTCTTAGATCAAGCTACTCATGTTGATACGTATGATTACCGTTCATTCTTACCTTACCTATCGAGTTATCCATGTTAACATGTATGATCTATGTTTATCCTTACTCTCTCTTGTCATGTTAATTATGTCTTTGTACTCAGTATGCTTTAGCTGGGAGAACCTTGAGTTACTCCCCACTGACTGTGACGGCGTTCATTTTTACATGAATGACAACTATTAGTCGGTGCTACTTGGGGCGAAAACGTGTGAGCTACCGAGCGTTGTCCTTACAACGAATGACTTTCCTCGTTGTAGTTTAGGATCGTACTTAATTTTATAATTGTGTTTCATTAGGGATTAAGATCCCGCTCATCTAGTCAAGTTGTATTTTGTATAAAAGCTTCATTAAACCCAACTTTTTGGTTTATATGGTGACTCCACGGTTTTTAAATATCAAAGTTTTTAAAATCTCACTTTATTCGCTACAAATTTTACATTTACTCTATCGTAAGATCGCGGGGGTTCACAATTTTATCGTAAATATATTATGAAATATAACAATATAAAAGGAAAATTACACAAGTTTTTCATTACAAACATTAAGAACACGTTTGTAGAACAATCTGATAACAATAGCATGAGAAGGATAACACAATAGAGATGGATCATTATTTAATTAATATAGATGGACTAAAACATAATGGAAATGTGCGAGAATATTTTTTGTTTCAAGTGAGCGCATTATATCACAGCAGATATTCGAACCCTCAACTTCATGGTTTAGATAAAAGTACCCTTGTCACTTGAGCTCAATCTTGTTCTCAAGATTAAAACGATATTTAGGGATGAGCACCAAATCATTAACCATAGACATAACAAGCCCAAACTTCTCGGTCATGTCAAAATCTTGAGGAGAGTTACCATGAGGCATTTCCCAATCAAAGGAATGAACCAATTGAGATAACAATACTTTGACATTGAGCAAACCAAGCATACTTCCAGGGCACCTCCTCCGGCCAAAGCCAAACGGTGCGAGACGGAAATCTTGGCCACTAATTGTGTCAATATCATCATTTAAGAACCTCTCAGGATAAAACTCATTACAATTATCAGACCATATAGTAGGGTCTCTAGCAATTGCCCATAAATTTAAAAATATTTGGGAACCTTTAGGAATTTTGTAACCATCGAATGAAATATCTTGTCGAGCTTCATGTGGTGCAAATACAATGGGGTATAACCTAAATGTTTCCTCGATAACCATGTCCAAGTATCGTAATTTAGGTATATGTTTCTCCTCAATAATTGTGTTCATACCAACAACACTTTTAATCTCATCTTGTAATTTCTTCATTTTTTGTGGGTTTTTTATGAGGGAAGCAAGTGACCATTTTACTAGGTTTGTTGCACTATCTATTGCTGGTACAACCAGATCGAATAAGATGGCTTTGATATTTTCCTTTTTAATTTCATTTAACGGTCCATTACTAGGGTGGTGCTCATTATTGTTCTTCATTATTGACAATAGAACATCAACTATATCCCTGTGAGTTCGTTCTTCGTTCTTCGCTCTTCGATTTATCTTCATGCATGCTGATAATCTTCTCTAGTACATCGTCTATAATTACCATAACCTTTTTGATGCGCCGTTTCAGTCCCTATAATTAAAATGTAAACCAAATATTTAAGCCAAATAAAATAGGTAATAATAATTGCAAATTTTAAATACAACATTATTTTTATGGAAAATGAAAGGGCGCCACCGGGTGACACCCAATTTGGGCGTCACCCTCTCACATGGGGTGAGTGAGACCCCTTCAATAAAAAATTCATGTGAGAGGGTGACACCCAATTTGAACGTCACCCGGTGGCTCCCTATTGACCACTGATGAATGTTGATGAAACTCTGCTGGTGGTCTCAAGTGCAAGTAACTTTTAAGACATGCCCCTTTGTCTCATTCATTTGTTTAGGTTTTTTAATTTTTTGTGAGAGATATTTAATCCACCAAAATAAACTAATGATTAGCACAAATGGAGTACTTACATCAGATAAATGAAAGAGTGTTAGCTAGTGTATGTCAACATACATATAAGCAAGCTAAGAATATATAATACGGTAAATGTAATGTAATTCTTTCTATATTCGTATTAATTTGTATATGTAAAAAGGGGGTCTGAAACAAACCTGTGGATCAAAGGGTGCAAGGAAAGTTAAATAGTCGGAAATATTTAGGGTTCCGGAAAGTCTCAAAGTCTCGAGAATAACCGGCCTAAGGGCCAAGTCACGTTTAGGGCTTCCATACAACATTCGATAAATCAACTCCTCTAAAACACCACCAACACTCTCTCCGATATCAACAGCTTCACTAATATTTGAAGAATCCCTCAGAGAACTCACTAGTTTCCCAATTTCCTCCTTCCTCAACCACTCAAATGTCCTTATTTTTGTGGCACTTAAAACCTCCATCACACACAATTTTCTCACATTTTGCCAATATGCGCCATATGGGGTAAATGTGAACCCCTTTAAGCCATATGAAAGATCATGAGATACGTCGGAAACAGGCCTCGATGCAGAAAGTGTTAAGGATATTACCTAAATCTTGTGTCTTGCCTTATTTTCGTCTTCCATATATTTGTCTCTAGTATAGCTTTCCTTATTGTTGTAATTTCTATATTCTTTAGATTGTGTCTTGGTAATTAGGTTAGGGTTTAGCTCCTTTGTTATGTATATATATCGCACACAATTGTAACAATTTCATTCATTCAATATAATTTCCATTAACATTCAATCTTACATGGTATCGAGCTGCAACCGATCCTAATCAACCCTATAATCCTTCGTTCCTTTTTTCCTCACCCATGGCAAACCCTGCCTCCCTTCCAAACACCCATGAACCTCTTGTTCCCCTCCTCCTTGTCAATCTCTCCATGGTTGACAAGCTTACCCCACTCACATACATGCCTTGGCAAGACCATATTGAGTCTCTCCTCTTCGGTTATGACTTGAAAAAATTTCTCGACGGCACTCATCCATGTCCTACTGCCACTATCCTTGACCCCAAAGATACCACCAAAACGAAAACCATTGATAACCCTGCCCATATGACCTGGAAACGCCAAGATCATCTCCTTAAGGGAGCGATTCTTGGCACCCTAGACTCCACAGTTGACTCTCTCGTCATGCGTGCTCCCACATTGCGTGACGTATGGAAAACCTTAGCATCAACATATGCCAATCCCTCCCGTGCCCACATCCTTCAGATTAAAGACCGTCTCAACTCTATTCGTAAAACTGATCAAAGTATCACTGAATACCTTCACTCCATCAAAGCCTGCGCAGATAAACTGGCTGTGCTTGGCAAACCTATGGACCACGAAGACCTCATTGCAAAGGTTGTTCGTGGCCTTGATTACAATAAGTATCACTCTGTCATTGACCCCGTTCAAGCTCGTGACGAACCCATCTCATTTGAATCCTTGCACGAAAAATTACTCAACTTTGAGTTAACCACTGATCAAAATACCTCCCCTTCTCCTTTTCCCGCCTCTGTGCATGCTGCCTATCACCAATCTCGCTCCCATCAACCTTCATATAACCGCCTACCCCCTGTCCCTGCCACCTCTGAGTCTCTGCCTCCTCGCCAAGACCCTCCCTTTAAGGGAAAATGTCAGTACTGTGGTATAACAGGACATGTTCTGTTCTTCTGTCACAAATTCAAATGTGATTATCCTCAGGTTGTCCTTCCATCACGCACCCTTAACCGCGTCCCTCGTGCTTCACCCCAGGCTCAAACTGCCACCACTGCTCCCATGTTCGGCTCTACCTATCTACTGGACAGTGGGGCGTCACACCATATTACCAATGACTTGGATACGCTGGCACTTCATTCTCCTTACAATGGTTGTGATGAACTCCTCATAGGTGATGATTCTGCCCTTCCTATCACTCATATAGGTTCATTCACTCTCCCTTCCTCTTCTTCAATTCCTTTAAAATCCAATAATGTTTTCTATGTGCCTCGTATTTCTCGAAAAATTATTTCAATCTCGCAATTTTGCAAAGATAATAACGCTGTCTGTGAATTTTCCTCTCTTCTTTGTTCCATTAAAGATCCTTAAACGGGGCATCTTCTTCTTCAAGGTCGACTTAAAGATGGTGTATATGAGTGGCGTCCAACCGTCACAAGTTCGCACCTCTGTCAAGTCTCCTCTTCCTCCATCTGGCATCACATGTTGGGTTATCCATCCGAGTCAATTCAAAAATATTTACGTACTCATTTAATTTAAGTATTCCCTTTTGTTCTATCAATAATTGTAATTCTTGTGACATTCACAAGTCATAAATTAGCCTTTTCGCAAAATACAATTCGTTCCACTGCTGCTTTGGATTTAATTTTCAGTGATGTTTGGTCCTCTCCGGTTACATCGTCTGTTGGTTTCAAATACTATATCATATTTGTTGATCACTTTACAAAATTCATATGGCTTTATCCCATGAAATTAAAATCTGATGCAACTCAAATTTTCATTCGCTTCCGCAAACTTGTAGAAAAATTCTTTAATAAACCAATATTACAACTCTACTCCGACAACGGCGGAGAATATATCAAGCTTGCACATACTCTCGCTGACAATGGCATCGGCTAACTTACTACACCTCCTAATACACCTGAGCTAAATGGTTACTCCGAAAGGAGACATCGTCACATTGTTGAAACTGGATTATCATTGCTCACTCACGCAACCATGCCCACGGCCTTATGGCCCTATGCGTTTGCTACTGCTGTCTATTTGATCAATCGTCTGCCAACTCCAACCCTCAAGCACTCCTCCCCTTTTCTATGTCTATTCGGTTTTAAACCAAATTATGACAAACTTCGTGCCTTTGGTTGCCTTTCCTACCCGTGGTTGCGTCCATATACTGCTCATAAACTAGAACCCCGCTCTACTCCCTGCATCTTTGTTGGCTACTCGCCAACTCAAAGCGCTTATTACTGTCTTGACCCGGTCACCTCTAGAGTTTATGTGTCCCGTCATGTCAAATTTGTTGAATCAAAATTTCCGTACTCCATTTTTACTGCTCACCCCACGCCTTTTCCTTCCACTAATGTCCATGATTAGACAACTACTATAATTCCCTCACAAACTGTCCCTGAACCCGTCTCCACAACTCGTCCTGCAACTGCTTCTCCCACTTCCGCTGACAATACTTCTGCAACTCCCACTGTCAACACTCCCGCCACTTCCACTGTCAATACCCCTGCCCCTTCTCCTGCCAATTCCCCTGCCACATCTCCTACAGAGTCGCCCAACAGTCCCATACCACTCCCACCTCCCCCACCACCCCTCACACACCAACATGGCACTCGGCTGTCACATAATATAGTCAAGCCTAATCCAAAATACGCAAAACACGCCACAGTTTCCTCTCCTTCCCGTCTCCCTACCACCGTTAAACAAGCCTTAATTGATCCTCTCTGGCGTAATGCTATGCAATCTGAGTTTGATGCTCTCCAACATAACCACACATGGACCCTTGTCCCTTCCCTCCCTACCATGAATGTGATTGGATGTAAATGAATTTTTCGGATAAAATATAAACCTGACAATACAATTGATAAGTACAAGGCACGCCTTGTTGCGAAAGGATTTCTACAAAGACCCGGGCTCGATTACTCGGACACTTTCAGTCCGGTGGTCAAACCCGCTACGGTACGCACTCTCTTACCTCTTGCTCTCACTAATGGTTGGTGTCTCCGTCAATTGGACATCAATAATGCCTTCCTTCAAGGCGCCCTAACTGACGATGTTTACATGGCTCAGCCACAAGGTTTCGTTAATCCTGACAACCAGTCTTATGTTTGTAAATTATCAAAAGCCATTTATGGTCTCAAACAAGCCCAGCGTGCTTGGTATACCACTCTCAAAAATTTTCTACTTACGTCAGGTTTCATTGGCTCTCTAGCTGACCCATCCCTTTTTTATTTATCTACAAACACTCATAAAATATTTATCTTAGTCTATGTTGATGACATAATCGTCACCGGTCCTAATCCTGCCCATGTTAATTCATTCATTGCTACTTTGGCGTCTAAATTTTCACTCAAGGATTTGGGTGTACTGTCTTATTTTTTGGGTGTCGAAGTCACTCCAAATGCTCATGGTCTACTGCTCACTAAGTCCAAATACATACATGATGTACTTGAAAAATACAAAATGCTTGATGCTAAACCTTATCCTACACCGATGGCTGCATACCCGCCGTTATCTTCCACTGGTGGCTCTCCTATTGATAACCCGAGTGATTATCGGGCTATCCTCGGCAGCCTCCAATATTTGTCATTCACTCGACCTGATATTGCGTTTACTGTGAACAAATTGTCGCAATTTATGTAAGCTCCTAAGGACCAGCATTGGTCCGCTTTGAAACGCTTGCTACGGTATCTTAATGGTACCTCTCATGTTGGTTTACAACTCTTTCGTGCTTCTCCCAATCATCTTCATGCTTATTGTGTTGCCGATTGGGGTGGCGACAAAGACGTCTTTGTGTTTACCACTGGTTACATTACGTATCTTGGTCGGAATCCTCTATCCTGGTCGTCCAAGAAACAACGCGCCCTGTCTCTTTCTTCCACTGAAGCTGAATTCAGTGCCGTCGCTCATACTACCTCTGAATTGGTGTGGCTTCAATCGCTTCTTACTGAGCTTCATTTCATGTCTTCGGATCCTCCGGTCATTTTCTGTGACAATTTGGGTGCTACCCATTACTCGGCTAATCCCGTTTTTCACTCCCGTATGAAGCATGTAGCACTTGCCTTTCATTTTGTTCGCGAACGAGTGCAACTTGGGACTCTCCGTGTGCAACACATTTCGGGTACTGATCAGTTGGCTGATGTTCTTACAAAGCCACTCCTTCGTTCTCGTCATCGTTTTTTGCTTTCCAAGATTGGTCTCGCTTTTGGCTCGTCCATCTTGCGGGGGCTTGTTAAGGATATTACCTAAATCTTGTGTCTTGCCTTATTTCCGTCTTCCATATATTTGTCTCTTGTATAGCTTTCCTTATTGTTGTAATTTCTATATTCTTTAGATTGTGTCTTGGTAATTAGGTTAGGGTTTAGCTCCTTTGTTATGTATATATATCGCACACAATTGTAACAATTTCATTCATTTAATATAATTTCCATTAACATTCAATCTTACAGAAATCACATCATGGTTTCGAAGAAGGCATTCCCCCATTTCGGGTGATGATACCACAATAACTGGCCTGGAACCTAACTCTAGGTACATAATAGGACCATATTTTTTTGCCAAGGTTTGGAAGCTTCTATGTGGGAAAGTTCCTACCATGTGTAGGTGGCCTATGATGGGTAGTTTTGGAGGACTTGGAGGTAAATGTGAAGTATTATTATCAACTTTCTTCATTGATTTTGAGGAAATGGTAATTCTTGTATTTTTGATTTTTTTTTTTAACAAGCTGCATGAAGCTAAAATCATGCCAACCAAGACTACTATAATTGGAATGCCTAGAGAAAACATATTTTGTTGTAATAGATATTGCCCTAGGAAATAAAGAGTGAAGAGAGTGTGAGTGTGTGTTTGATATGAATAATGGTTCCACACATGAAGCTATTTATAGTAATTCATGTGACTAAAGTAGTGTGAATTGCATGATTTTAAAACCAATTCAAGTACACTTGCTTATTCATTAAAGTAAAGTGGTGGTTATGATTAAACTGATGATTGCCTTGTAAACTATAGTATATGGAACATGATCTGTGCACATGTATATTGAAAATTAGGTAGCATGCATAAATTGGTAGGTAGATATTAATTAGTTTAATTGGTAAAGTTATGAGTCGCGACTATTTTGTGAACACCAAACTAAAATCCAGTTATACTTATAAACGTTCTCTATCTTATATAATATAAAGTAGTACTTATTGTGGGTAACAGGTGTATGGTATATGGCAGAGAAAAAATCATTAGCTTATGTTAAATAATGACCATATTACCAATAAGAATAAGTGGTCTTTTTATAAAAAAAATTAAGTGGCTTGGTTATTTTTTCACATAAAATAGTCACTTTTCATCTTAAAATGGTTAAATTTTTAAATGATCGCACCTGTACGACACACTTATAATAATGCAAAGATAATATAGACTATCAATTTATTAGGTGTGAGGAATCTAATCTATTATACAATGTGTATGATCACCTAATAAATACAATGTGTCTTAATAATGAGAAAACAACGAAGCATCTGATCAGTATAATAGACTAAAGACCTTCATTATTTCATACAATTATGTGCTCTACCAAGTATTTCATACAATTATGTGTATCTGATCAATATATTACTCATTTTCTTATATTTAATCGAGCAATTGTTGGGGTAATAAAAAAAACGTTTGGCATTTGTGAAAGTATTAGTTGCAAGTTACATATTTCTGAATGAATCAATCGGTGTACAACCGAGTACATAAATACAAGAGACTCGTCAAAACCCTAAGACGTGACTTGCCTAATACTATACCTATAATTAAGGTAGTCCTATATCTTGTACGGAGTAGAATATATGACAACTATAAAATATAATCACATATTATTATTTCCAAACTTTCCCTTAAGTTGGAGCTCCAGGGATGCCGATGCCCAACATAGATTGTAAGTACGTGTATGGTACTTCTCCCAGCGCCTTGGTAAAAAGGTCCGCTATTTTTTCTTTGCTCCGCACATGTGAAGTAGCAATGGTTCCATCCAAGAGATGCTTACGAATAAAGTTACAATCAATTTCTATATGTTAGGTACGGTCATGAAAGACCGGAATTTTTTGCAATGTGCAATGCTGCACGATTGCCACAGAAGATTTACAGCACACTTGTATGACTAATTCCAAGCGAATTGAGAAAACTATTTAACCAAATTAATTCGTTGGTCAAGGCTGCCATTGCTCTCTACTGGACTTCGGTTGGCGATTTTGCCATAGTACTCTGTTTTTTAGACTTCCCCAATACGGGCATATTTCCCAAACACACAAAATACCCGGTCAAACACCGTCTAGTTAACGGACATGCTGCCCAGTTCTAGTCCGAGTAACCTCTTAATTCCAATCGTTAATTACTGTCAATAATTATCCCTTTACCAAGACTTCCCTTCACATAACGGACAACGCGCGAGGCTGCTTCTAAATGCTCCTTCCGTGGTGCGTGAACGAATTGAGACAAAATGTGCACCACAAAAACCAAATCTGGTCTAGTAATTGTTAAGTACACTAGACGACCAACTATCCTCCGGTACTTCATTGGGTCTATCAGCAAATAACCGTTTGCCAATGATATCTTATGATTTTGTTGAATCAGTAAGTCTACGGGTTTCGCGCTAGTCATTTCTGCTTCTTCAACGATTTCTAAGGCATATTTGCACTGGCTTAAAAACAACCCTTTTGAACCCGAAGCAACTTCTATACCCAAGAAGTATTTGAGCTTTTCTAGATGATTAATGCCAAATTTGGTGTCGAGAAAAAGCTTAAGTCTCGTTCCAGCTTCAATGCTATTCCCGACGTCAATCATGTCGTCCACATATACTAAAACAGCAAGAAAAACGCCTACTTTGTTGTAAACGAATAGGGAGTAGTCGGCCATAGATTGAGTAATTCATAGCTTTTCAAAGAATTAGCCAATTTCGCAAACTAATTCCTTGATGCTTGTTTCAAACTAATTCCTTCTACTTGGAACCCGGGTGGTAATTTCATGAATACTTCTTCATCCAAGTCACCGTGTAGGAAGGCGTTATTGACGTCCAACTGAGTTATGTTCCATTGTTTAGCAACGGAAACCACTAAAAGGCAATAGACACTAGTTATCTCCGCAACTGGTGCAAATATTTCGTGGTAGTCAATACCCTCGCCTTGCATGGAGCCTTGTGCCACTAGCCTCACCTTGTATCGCTCTAGGGTGCCATATGCATTGTACTTACCTCGTACACCCACTTACATCCAGTTAGATGCTTTCCTTATGGTAAATCAACTACTCGCCAAGTTCCATTTGACTCGAGTGCCTCGATTTCTTTTTGCATAACACCTCTCCATTCTGCTATCTTGGATGCCACGTAATAGTTTCGGGGCACGTGAATTGCATCAATAATTACCATAGAGTTCCTGTGAGAAGAAGAAAAATAAGTAGTAGTGATAAGTCCATTTTATATATACTTTTCTACCCTTATTTAGTTAGGTTTTATATTTAATTTGTGCTCTTAGGAGCGATTTATTGAGCTATGTGGATGTGAGATTCGGATTATACACGGGTTTGAAAATCGTTTGGAGTCGCCACCAAATTTAAGGAAATTTGGGAACAATAAATGAGATTTGAGTTCGTTGTCGAAAGTACGTGATGAGAAGTTCGTTAATAAAACACCCACCCCCGCCCGTTGCAATAACGACCTCTACTAAGGACTACGATGGCTAATTGGACAAGACTACGATTTGTTGTAAGAGTATGCAAAACACCATTTTAAACCTATCATGCGAGCTTGGTTTCTAATCGTTTAATGCATCTAATCTACTTTGTCCAAGTGATTTAGCATGTGAGATTGATTTGAACTATAATGACAAGCATTCACAAGCATGGCTTAGATGGGAATGAGGGAGCTGTTGGGGAACTAGCTATTACAACACAGACGATTCTCGTTGACTCAATTTGCAAACAATTGAATTAAAGATACAACTCGATCTAAATAGAATTGCTAGAACACGACACTTGACTTACTTTTGGTACGCCTACCTAGGTGCCTCAAAAACCGTGCCAATGATAAGGCCACGGCTGACATAGGATTTCGTCCTTAGCCTCATTGTTTGTTGCACTCACTTCGATTTAATTGATTAAATACTTCAATTTAACCAATCAAAACAAAGGTTTTGTAAAACATTTTGACTCAAAATAAAGGTCTTACCAGACCCGTATTTTAAAGTACAAATTACATTGCTTTAATAATTATAATAATTACAACGATTAAATAACAATAACAAATGAAATAAAACAGCAATAATTAAAATAAACAAAACAAAACAGACTAAAAATTGGCACGAAGGCCGAGACACACACGGCCCAAGGGGTGGTCAATGTTGACTATTCTAGTCAACGAATGCAATGAATCAGATGCTAAGCATGCACAATTCAACTAGCGAGAAATCGTCATAAGAAAAGTTGAATTCATTTAATTCTTTAAAAAAATTCATTTAAAATCCTATATCGGGTTTTGTATGACCTATGAATGTCTAATTCATTTAACATGCATTCTACATATTAATTAGGCCAAGTTGAGATTTAACAATTGATAAGATACAAATAAGATACAAGTATCATAAATCAATTAAAACATGCGATTTAATCTAATTATTTCATAATTAAAATTAAACCAAAACATTAAACATGTGAAATGAACTAATTACTTCATAATTAAAATATTAAACATGTGAAAACGAATTAAACTAATTAAAATTTCATTTTAATTGATTTAAGGCATGTTATCATCATACAAATACAAACAATTCATTTCATAAACTTAATATGTAATTATTCTAATAAACATGTTATCGTCATAAATTGAACGACAAGCATATGATCAGCATACTATTATTCTAACAGCAATTAACCCATCATTAAGCATCCTAATTATATAACATTAACTAATGAAATGAGAATCAAAGGACGATAAAAAGCCGACACAAAAAAAAAACGTGACATACACGACTAAAGGAGAAAGGAGAGACGGGATTTTGTGCACCCTCAACTTACATGTAGACTTGGACACCACTCAGGATCCCGTATGCAACCTTTGCTTAGAAGGCGTAACTTCGACGATTGTAAAACAAACTTTGAAACAATTTAACGAATACAATTTCGAAAAATAAACTTGCTCGCGTAAAAAGGCACTTCGTGCAACGATTTTCAAATGAAGATTGTGACTTCGTTTCTTACTCAAATCTAAATCTGAAAGATGTTCTGGAACCTTAGACTCCAAAGATTCAAACTTTAGTAAGAAACAGAAGTAAAAAGCATATTGAAATGATTACAAAAGAACTAAAACAGGTGCTATCCACACGAGTTTAAAAACGCGGTTTATGTTGTACTTCGTACAACGATTTTCAAACGAAGATTGTGACTTCGTTCTTGCTCAAATATAAATCCAAAAGATGTTATGGAATCCTTGAAGGACAAATATTGAAACTTTAGCAAGAAACAGAAGTGAAAATGGCTTTAAAATAAAGAGAAACAGACGATAACAGTTGCTGTCCAGAACGTGGGAAGACACGAACAAGAGAGTAAATCGATGCTCTAATGTTCTTCAAATCCTTTATATGAACTTTATTCTTTGTTTCTGGGTATGAAAGGAGTTTAGGATTGCTTTTGTACGTGAGATTGATGGTTGTTTGCCTAGGGTTTCGAGCTCTCAAAACCGGGTGTTTGTCTCTCTCCTTTTCGTCCTCCTTTTGTGTTTGTGAGTTTTTTTTTTCTGTCTCCAAGGGGAATGGGTGCTAGGGTTAGGTCATATAGGCTGCTGAGGAGTTGTTTTTAAGGAAGGATTCGAGAATTTGGTTGAGATATGGAGAGTGGAGGTGAATCTTTCGGTTTTGGAAAGGATAGGGAAAGGGGAAGATTGTGTGAGCTGGTTATGGGTGGAAAATTGTTGGATTCATTAATCTCAATAATTTACATACTCATATATGTTCAAATTTATTTAGTCATAAAATAAATTCAAGATCTTATGCATGCAAACTAAAACAAGATAAGAGAAGAAATCGTCTATCTTACTTTGGGATTTCGGATATTAGGGCACCAACAAATTCAAATATTTGTTAGTTCTTGAGCTTCCTTATAATGGATGAACAAAAGGTCCAAAATAGAACCTCTCCCAAAAGTGAATACCCAAGGAAACCTCTTAATAACTAATATTATTATGATCTAGTAATAATAAAAGTCTAACTTAAAATTTGATACAAAAATAATTTGTATTGCTCTTGAATATTTCAGTCAAGAGGAAAGATTTATGAGGACTTTATTTCTCTAAGTTTTCACAAGGTGTAGAGAGAATTGTTATTTCTTACACTAGAAATTTTTGTTATAAAAAATAAATGAATAATGAAGAGGAAAAACTCTTGGCTTTTTACCATGCAAAACCGGTTGGAGGGGAGGAGGGTGCCCAATGCATGGGCTAGTTTTTCTACCCAAGAAAGAATAGATATGCAAGGCTACTAGTTAGATTTAATCATTGTGTTTTCCACTTAAAATAGAAACACAATATAAACCTTATACTCCCTCCATATTTTCGGCACATATGACATAAAATGGAAGATCCATTTTATTTTGTCATTTGTCAATTGTGACATATGTGACATGTTACTTGACATGTGAAATTGTAATGTATTTTTAACATATTAAAAATCAACATACTCATAAATTATGTCATATACAATATCGACTAGTAATTCATAATTACTTGTACCAAAACGGTTTATCAAATTATAAATTACAACGTCTTGTATTTATAATAAATTATTCATTAAATTTCAATTTCAATTGTTTCATAAACAATAATTTTATCTAAGTAATAAAATAATTCGATTACTTAGACCTTATCCAATTTAATCGAATTATAATGAGACACCTTAATCTTACTCACAAATCATCCGTCAATTTTAAGCAATTTAATTAACTCGTATCGGCGTACGATTAATTAAATAATCAATTAAGAGTATTTCCCTATAGGTATGACCTAAGGGGATCAGCTGATCACCACCGTTGCACGACAGTAATGTCAAACTCTAGTCAGCCAATCATTACCGATATGTGTGGACCAGTTGACTGTAAAATATTACATCCCACATGTATTCTTAAAATGAGATTTAAACATGTGATCATTATGATCAACAGTTGTGATCGCATTATTGTCGGAGGACACATATTCCAACAATCTCCCACTTGTCCTCGACAAGTGTGCGTCACCAATTTTCTTGTCCTATTACTATATCTCCCACTCAATGCAAGGTGTCTTTCAAGTCGTACTTGCAAGTGATCATATCGAGAGTGGTTTCCTCGATCTGGAGAATAACTGATTGACCGGAATTATCTACCATAGATACCTTCCGAGCGTGGCCACGCATTTCCAGTTCATTCCTCCTCGAGTGGCCCTGAGATATTGTTATAACCCTGACAAGGGGTGGACAATTCCTATCGCACTGTTCCCTTCGACTAGCCACAGCCATCATAACCCAAAATATGCCCATTTGACCCCATTTACGAAGGTCGTAATAACATAAATCAAAGTTAATCTGAAACTGTGCCACCTTAGGCGAACAGTCTTTTGTCAAAAGAATCAACTCATTAGAATACTATAGTAGCTCTCGCCACGACCAGGCTATATAAATTTGCCAGAACTCTATAAACGGTCATAAGGCCCGACAAAGTGTTCCTAACAGTCTGCCTATGTGATCGACTAGTCATCTCACATGACTCTATGGAACTTGAACTTGCCATCAATCGCATCACACTCTAGTCACTTCGAGACGTCACCTAATACAAGTGACTATGGGCGAATACAATGTTAATCCGGGTTCACTTTAATGGGGTTCAATATTGTCTCTACAACCCGTTTGGATGTAAAAAAATATAAAAGGAGTTTTCAGATTTAAAAACTCGAACGACAAATGTGATTATCACATATGAATAGTCAATACCTGATTACTACTTCATATTTTTATAATCCATTTTCATCTTATATGTAGTTGTTCATCTCAATGCAATTGAAATGACGTATGACATGACTCATCATGTTAAGCCTATGAGAAGGCTTTGGTTAGTAGGTTTTATCAACTTCTTGTTCCTTACTCAACCTTACTACATACTCGTTTTCTTTTGTAATGTATACATTTGCATTACAAAACTTTCTGAGTACGTGTCTAGATCCAATCTAGACATAAGCTCTCTAGCCTTAGAATAGCTCCCACTGTTTTCACAGTATGCGGGATCCATCCCTCTCGCACATCTCATGATTGCAAGTGTACTCAATTTTCGTTATAAGCATCTCTCATTGTTCTTTATTGCCTAGAACAATTCTAGCAAATCCATTTCTTAAATAACATAGCCACAATGGTTCCTTAACCATCTTTAGGTGTTTTGAATACAGTTTTTGTCTGAAACCTTATATAATCTCAACAGTCATTAGTGTAAGCCCTTACACAAATTTGTGAATTGCATTAAAAACACTTAACTTTACATCCTTAATGCTTCCTCAAGTACTTAAGGATAATCTATATGGCTACTAGGTAACTATTACATAAATTCGATTTGAAACAATTCATCATACTCAAAGTATATGAAGTGTTATACATCATTACTCATTTAATTAATCCGACAGCGGAAGCAAATGGAATCAATCAAATATGTTCAGCTTGATTGAACTAATCATGAATCTTATCAACATAAGACTTCATATTTGACGCTAATATCACGTGGATTTATCTTCATAAAACGGGATATTAAAGATGTATTATATTACTCCAAAAGTCTTAAATCATTCCCAATGATCAATATGTCATCCACATATAAGACTAATTTAAATTACCGTAACTCCCACTAAAATCTATGTGTAAACACAACTTCTCGACTTATCGAGAAACGTTTTATAACATGATCAAAACATTGATTCCAACTCATTGATGTCCTACTTAATACCCTGTCTTAAGTTTCACATTATCTTAGGATTGCAAGAATCTACAAAACTCATGACATGTATTGAATACATTCCTTCTAATTGAAGAAGTGGGTTTTTGGATTCACTCGTTATATGTATATCATCATAATGAAACACAATCTCTAAGAAGATCCAAATAGACTTAAGCGTTTCAACTAGTGCAAAACCCTTTGCCACCAATCAAGCTTTGATATCTAACAATTCACTTGGAATTTCTTTCGGATTTTCATGGCTCTAAGCCTTGTATTGAGTTGTGACTTAAACACTCTCATGTAAGTTATATGTTCATTACTTTCCAGAAGTAATTAACTTGAATCAAACAATTTCTTTGCAAGCTCTTTACTTTCTAAAAGTAACACGAATTCATCATCTTCAACAAGTGATGTGTTCAACCTCTTAGGTTTCGAAGAAACAACGTCATGTAGCCAAGAAAGACCAGTTTTCTTGCAACATACAATTTTTGACACAATTCTTTTGTGGCTCTTGAATATTTTCTCCCACTCTGTCTTCTAGATTTAAACTTATATTCTAGAAAGACAGCTTCACGAGCCAAAAACCCGTTGTACTCGTAATTATAGTAAGGAAAAATAAGCATTTGTTTCTTTTGAAAACTTACAAACATGGTACCCTACCATTTAGTGGAAAAATAATTTAGACGAAATTGTAAAATCCCCAAAAGGATCAAGTAACTCAAAGTAACTTGATTGAAGTCCAAACCATATCGAATAGTGTTTGATTTCTTTATCCAACCATACATTATCCCATGATGCGTGCTAAGAGAGATTAATTTGTGATACTATATCACATTTCCTTTGGCTTATATCAAAGTCTTCACTTTGATAATCCCATCACGACTAAATCGTGATTCTTTGAACTCTTTGAACTTCTTCAAAGATTTTTCTATTTACCTTATTAAGTGAACACATTAGCGTCAACTTAAATCGTTGGTAAAAGAAAATGATCAACCTATTTTGGATCAATGATTTACAACCTCGATCTCCTTTTCAACCAAAAGGCACGAGACATCTTGCTTTGAATACAAGATACGCATATACCATAAGATTAACAATCTAATGGTTTCAAGAGTACTCGATAACTCTTTGCGTTCATCATTCCAAAATTTAAGGTTTAATCCTGGGATACCAATTTGAGTCTTGCATCATCTATATGATGTATCATTCTAGTTTGGTTTAGAATATATTCACCTTGATAATAGGTTAGCCACACATCAAATCGTGGTGTATAGGGTCACAAAAGTGAAACCTCTTTTGTATCTTAACAAGATTATATTCTTATTCAAAGTTTATGCCTTTAATAGTCATAATTAAGTACAACTTTAAACTCAAAAATTAGATTTAGTACACAATGACTCAATCTCTCAACATCATTTGTCGCTAGTCATCATATACTAATCATCCTATGTATCAAATACAATGATGAAAACCACCACCGGTTTCTAATATTGACGGAGTAGTACTAGCAAAATTTATGTCAATCAAATAAATATTTAAAGAAGAAGGTCCCATTAGATGTCCCACAACTAACTTGTTGATTTTTCAATAATTTGGGGTAGTTTCATTTCTAGCGTCCAACAATTAAGACAATGTAAACTTTATTGGTCGGGATTGATAGGTTTAAAATCGTTATTCTCAATAACTCAACTTTTACGATTACCTTGTATCAATTCCATTCTAATTTTACTTCTTAGAACCTTGTCCTTTTCCTAACGGTTTAAGAGAATGCTCCCACTCTTTTCAATGAGTCTTTGCTAAGCAAAATTGAAATTTATGAAGACTACTTTTAAATTTATTCGTTTAGTCTTAAAACTTTTATTGAAGTGGTTGCGGTATTTTGGACAATTACGATTTCTAACAAATCTAGTCACCAAAATGATTTAGCGTACTTAACTTAATTAAGCACATGAGAAACAATTCATTGTAAGTAGATATGTTAGTCAAAAATCAAAAACCCTTTTGATCACGAATAACTTTCATCTATACTCTTCATAAGAGATCCTTCCAATGGATAACATGAGGTTTTTTAGAAGAAAATTCATATTTATCTTTAGTTACGATGTTTTAATGGAGATTTGAAATAAACTCGAAATGATATCGTATAATTTGAGGTCAAGAAATAGAACAATACGATAACGGAATAATGAAAACAAAAACATTTATCGTTATAATAATACTTGTAAATAATTTAACAAGTAAAGCATTTACATAGTGACCTCTACCCAACTATGATAAATGATTCCAAGATCCAAATTCATATTAACTTGGGCACGGTAGGGCCGATTCATCCCTTATCAATATAACTCGGTGGATTAACTCTTTAATCGATTCTACTTTTAGAACTCTTGGTCGATAAAATTACATTAATATTTATCTTTAGCCCAAAACACATCCGACAATGGTCGAGAATACTTTTGTTGAGTTCAACCCAAATTTCGAATAAATGTGTCCATGATCCAAATCCACATCAACTTGAGCACGGTAGGGCCGATTCATCCCTTATCAACATGAATTCGGTGGATAGACATTTATCACCCACTTCCCCTACGTAACAAGGTTTGTACCCCGGTATGGCCGAGCGCACTCCCTCATGAAATAAGTTTTCATGGTTTCTACTTTTTGGTAAGGCTAAGTCTCAATTGTTTATTTTAGCGAGAGGTCATGTCAATTTATTATCTATCACGTTTTAAGTGAACTAAAGCGGTGAACTACGATAATTGTAATTGACACGGTCGATAAACTCGATTTAAAAATGCATGTTTAGTTATGGCGATTTAGCGATGCATGCAACATATAAATAAAATGCAAAGCATACAAATAAAATCCTAGTATGGCCTTCCTAAAATAGTAAATCTAATAAACTATTACAAATTCGGAAACCAACTCCTTTGGTCCCTTGAACTTCGGTCTTGGCACGCATTTCAAGGCAACACTTTCTTTGATGGATCGCCTTCTCCAATGGCACCGTCTTCAAGGAACTCCGGAATAATTAAATTACAAAATGAATTACATAATTTCCTATTATACATTTGTAATTAAAGTAAAAATAAATCTATTAAATTACAAAACGGTGATACGAGATCACAATAATTACAACCGAATCGATATTCCCATACATTTCGGGTAATACCAATTAAAACTAAGGCCATACTAAGTAAAATCACATAATTCAAAATTACATAAAATTAAAATATGACAATCATAAATAAAATGCAGCATTATAATATGTATGAACATGCTAGATTTTATGCTAAATTGCCTTTTAAGAGCCAATATCGTATATTTATCGATTTTCATGGATTTGCGTGATTATAACTTGTTAAAATCACAATAATTACATAAATTCATATTTATGTACAATTTAATTACCCTAACCATCTTAGGACTCAAAAATTAGTCTCCACTAACATTTTCACAATAATTAAACTTGATTTCTTAATATTGTTCATAAATGGACCCAAAAATACAAACTTATGCTATAAACTTCAAATTAAATTATAAAAATTTCAAATAATTTCGAAATTTGAAATTTAAACTCATGAACATTCTGGAAAAAATAACATGACACTCATAATGTTCAAAACTTAGGTTAAAAATTTCGAACATTTATCGAGAAAAACAATGTTGTGGTTTATCGGTTTTAACAATTATGACCATAAAAATATGAGAAAAATTATTTTTATCAACTTTTCACTTTTAGATCTGAAATATATGATAAAATGCAACATGTGACATTTTTCCTTTAGTCATGAAGTATGTTTTATCATTATTACTAATTATAATCACTATTTATGTGATTTTTCATCAAAAATTCATAAATCATGCATAAAGACTTCATTATTGCCAAATATTTTACACACATCTTGTAAAATTACATGTGACAACATACTAAATTTCCATGACCAGATTCGAAATATAACTCATATTAACCTATTTACCCATTTAAATAAGATTTTAAATTGAAAAATCCATATTTCGAGAAAAACAACTCATTTTAACATGAAAATATACACGCCATCAGTAGATAATATATGTGAGAACATATCCAAAAACCACTGAAAAATTCGAAGTTTAGCTAATGTTCGTCCAAAAATGACATTTTTATCATAAAAATCACATTTTAATGCCAATATTATATAAAATGAACAATAAAATCCATAAATAAACCAAAATGTCCTAAAAATCACTTAGGACCAGAAAATTTTAACATGCAAAGTTATTTTTAGGTTTATCTTCATAAATCCAAATTAATTAGTTTTGTAAGTTAATCTTATAACTCGGAAAAACTATAAACCGATTTGCATGCAAACAACCTAAGGCTCTGAAACTACTTGTTGGATTCATTAATCTCAATAATTTACATACACATATATGTTCAAATTTATTTAGTCATAAAATAAATTCAACATCTTATGCATGCAAACTAAAACAAGATAAGAGAAGAAATCGTCTATCTTACTTTGGGATTTCGGATATTAGGGCACCAACAAATTCACCTATTTGTTAGTTCTTGAGCTTCCTTATAATGGATGAACAAAAGGTCCAAAATAGAACCTCTCCCAAAAGTGAATACCCAAGGAAACCTCTTAATAACTAATATTATTATGATCTAGTAATAATAAAAGTCTAACTTAAAATTTGATACAAAAATAATATGTATTGCTCTTGAATATTTCGGTCAAGAGGAAAGATTTATGAGGACTTTATTTCTCTAAGTTTTCACAAGGTGTAGAGAGAATTGTTATTTCTTACACTAGAAATTTTTGTTATAAAAAATGAATGAATAATGGAGAGGAAAAACTCTTGGCTTTTTACCATGCAAAACCGGTTGGAGGGGAGGAGGGTGCCCAATGCATGAGCTAGTTTTTCTACCCAAGAAAGAATAGGTATGCAAGGCTACTAGTTAGATTTAATCATTGTGTTTTCCACTTAAAATAAAAACACAATATAAACCTTATACTCCCTCCATATTTTCGGCACATATGACATAAAATGGAAGATCTATTTTATTTTGTCATTTGTCAATTGTGACATATGTGACATGTTACTTGACATGTGAAATTGTAATGTATTTTTAACAAATTAAAAATCAACATACTCATAAAATATGTCATATACAATATCGACTAGTAATTCGTAATTACTTGTACCAAAACGGTTTATCAAATTATAAATTACAACGTCTTGTATTTATAATAAATTATTCATTCAATTTAAATTTCAATTGTTTCGTAAACAATAATTTTATCTAAGTAATAAAACAATTCGATTACTTAGACCGTATCCAATTTAATCGAATTATAATGAGACACGTTAATCTTACTCACAAATCATCCGTCAATTTTAAGCAATTTAATTAACTCGTATTGGCATACGATTAATTAAATAATCAATTAAGAGTATTTTTCTATATGTATGACCTAAGGGGATCAACTGATCACCACCGTCGCACGACAGTAATGTCAAACTCTAGTCAGCCAATCATTACCGATATGTGTGGACCAGTTGACTGTAAAATATTACATCCCACATGTATTCTTAAAATGAGATTTAAACATGTGATCATTATGATCAACAGTTGTGATCGCATTATTGTCAGAGGACATATATTCCAACAAAAATATCTTCCTTAGCTTGGGGAACAAGTTGGAAAAGATAGGGAAGGAGTAGGGTTTGGCTAGGGCTCGAAAAAAGGGACGGAGGAGTCCCTGTTTTGTGCGGCAAAACAGGGTGTGGGCACGGGTTGGTGGGTGCGGGTTTGACTGGGTTAAGAACGTGGGCATGTGTTGGGTTGATGGTTGGGTTGATAGGTATGGTGATCGGTGTGGGATTGATGGGTTTGGGTGGTAAATTAGGTGGTGTTTGGTTGGGTGTTGGGCTCAGGCAAAACAGAATAGAAGGTGGGGATTGTGCGGGTTTTGGGAATGAAAAAAGGAAGGGAATGGGTGGTGTTGGTGGGGTTCGAACTCGAGACCTGGGGGGATGGGTCAAAGCAAGCATCGAAACTCGTGCCAAAGTCCATCTAAAAACGAGCTAAAAACCGTCTTAAAAATCGAGTTAAAAACCGCTTGAAAAATCTATTTGTTCAAATTAAATAAAGAGATAAAAACATGAAAAACGTCACTATCTCATTTCAAATAAATTTAAATAAAAAATTTGAACGATAATTTATTTTTCAAATAAATTATAAAAGCTTAAATTTTAAATAAACTTGAAAATATGAAAACCAATGAAATAAATTTCATTTATTTCGAAATAATTTAAATTTTATTTAAATTACAAAACCGTCAAACAACGCTTGTCCCGCATCACTTAAACGAAATCCGCTAACAAGCGGTGTAAGTAAACATGTGTCCTATCATCATCGAGTGTTTTGTGGATTTCTGTAAATTCCAATATCGACGGATACGGATATCTACAGAGTCCCTGAAAGGATTCATTAACCCTCAAATTAAACTCTTTAATTATTTATCTAAAATATTCATTGATTTAGATGATAATCTTATGCATGCATAACAAAATATAAATAGATAAGTAAAGAAAAATTTTCCTTACATTGATAAAAATGGTATTAATGGCACAAGTAAGAACAACTTTCTTACTTGTTCCTGAGCTCAAATAAATGGATGATCCTCCTTGTCTAAATATTGTGAGAACCTCCTTTCAATTGCACTAAGATTACACCCAAAAATACTAGTAATAATGACTAGTTATTATGTATTATTGTTCCCTAATTTTAATAATATTATTTCTATTAGGGTAAATTGATAAACACTACCAACTTTAGTCATCTTTTTCATAATCAATACCAACATAACCAATAATTAGTAATCAGTACCAAAATATTAACTTTTTTCTAGTATAGGTACCAAATCGCCTTTGTACTCAATTTTTTTTTCTATTTTAAAGGTGCTTTCATCTAAGAGAGGGAGTTTGGAAGTGGGTGAGTGGAGATTTATACTTGAGTGATGCCTTTTTGGACTTTTTAGAGTAGGTTAAGATGAGATTTGCAGGCGACTTGGTACCTATCGTAGAAAAAAGTTATTATATTGGTATTGATTATTAATTATTGATTATGTTGGTACTGATTATGAAAAATGGTCATTATATTGGTACTCTTTATCAATTAACCCTTTCTATAACTACCTTAGTAATATTATGATGCATATTAGTCTTAATGTGAGTTGATGAAGAGGTTTTTTCATGTGAAAATTAGAAAGAAGAATGAACAAAACAATGTTGCTCACTCCCTTCTTATCTCACGGCACACATGCAAAAGGTGGACCATTTTTGAGTCCAAAAATATATCATTATGTTTATGACAACAAGTAATGACAATATATATAATGGGTCCCATAATTGCTTAGTTAGTTAAATTTACAATTTTTTGTAAATATAAATAACTAATTACCTCTACCTCAAAACATTTATAAACCTCTACTAGTTTAGTAAATTAACATTTAGTCACTAAATTAAATCTTGTTTAATCGTATTACCATAAGATATAATATTTAACTCACATAGATAAGGGATTAATTAATCTGTATCAAATACAATTAATTAATTATCTATTTGGGTTTCATCATTTAGGTGTGACCTTAAGGGATCAACTGACCACCACCGTCAAACGATAGTAATGTCAAACTCTAGTCAGCCAATCATTATGGATTAATGTTGACCAGTTGATTTGTATAAATGAATCATCCCTTTATGTATTCTTATCATGAGTTTCAATAATGTGATCGCTCAATTATTGAAGACACATACTCCAACAATATCCTACTTGTCTGAGACAAGTGTGCGTCACCAATTCTCTTGTCTTATTACTATCTCCCACTCAATGGACGGTGTCTTGCAGGTCGTTCTTGCAAGTGATCATATCAAGAATGGTTTCCTCGATCTGGAGAGTAACTGTCTGACCGGAATTATCTACCATAGATAACTTTCGAGCGTGGCCACGCATTTCCAGTTCACTACTCCTCGAGTGGCCCTGAGTTATTTAAATAACCCTGACAAGGGGATGGACAATTCCTATCGCACTATTCCCTTTGTTTAGCCACAACTCATCATGACCCAAGAGATGCCCATTTGACCCCATTTATGAAAGTCGTAGAGCATAACTCAAAGTCACTCAGAATCTGTGTCAACTTGGGCGAATAGTCTTTAGTCAAAGAATTGAGTCGAAAGAATACTATAGTAGCTCTCGCCACGACCAGGCTGTATATGAATTACCAGAACTCTATAAGTGGTCACTGCCCGGCAGAGTGTCCCTTACAGTCTACCTATGTGATCGACTAGTCATCTCTTATGACTCTATGATACTTGAACTTGCCATCAATCGCATAACACTCTAGTCACTTCGAGACGTCACCTCATATAAGTGACTAGGGGCTAATACAATGTTAATCCAGTTAACTTAAATAGGGTTCAATATTGTCTCGACAACCTATTTGGAAAACAAAGTATTATAAGAAAAGAGTTTTGAATAAAACTCAAACGATGAATGTATTATCACATATGTAAAATTGATACTATATCAATTACTATATAATCTATAATCCATACTTAATATTGTATACATCCATACATCTCAACTCAATTGAAATGGCATGACTTATCATGCTAAGCCTATGAGAAGGCTTTGGTTAGTAAGCCTTAGCAACACATTGCACTTTCCCTAACGTTACTGTGTACTTTTTCCCTTTGTTATGTATAATCTTTATTATAAAACTTTTGAGTACATGTATAAATCCAATTTAGACATAGGCTTTCGAGCCTTGAATAGCTCCCACTGATCTCACAGTGAGTAGGGATAGTACCTTCGGTTATTGTAACGAACTACCATAGTTCCTCCAATTCATAAAACCGAATCCTAATATCATCCCTTCTTTCTTGCATATCTCATTACTGCAAGTGTACTCAATTTCCGTTGTGTATATCCCATTGTTCAACTGCATAGGATGTTTCTATCAGATATCTTCCTTAAATAATATAGCCAAAGACGGTTCTCTAACCTTCCTTATGTGTTTTAGAATATGGTATTTGTGTAACTCCTTGCATACAAATCCATCAATTATTTCTACACACTTATCCTCTCTTATCTATCATTATAGATTCGGATACTAAAAATGTCATGCATCTCTTCGTAGTCTCCCAATCACTTCTTTAATGAAGAGAGTATTGGCCCATCATTCTCAATGAATAAAAATGTTATCTACATATGAGACATAGAAGACATATCATTAGTGCTTCTTGAGTACTAATGGATAGACTATATGACTATATAGTGACTTTCACTTAAATTTGATTTATAACCTTTCGTCATACTCTAAGTATACGAATTATAAGAATGTCGATACATATTAGCTTAATGAATTAATCCTGCAGCGGAAGCAAGTGGATTCAATTTCTACATGTTCAATACCTTTGAACTTGTCTAGACTCTTATCATTATAAGAATATTCATTTAACGCTAATATCCTCTTAGAACTATCTTTATAGGTCTGGATACCTTAGAGGTGTATTATTCCTCTCCTAAGTCTTTCATCATTCGCAATGATCAATATGTCCCATAAATATAAGACTATTAACACCACATTACTCCCACTAAACTCCATGTATAAACAGAACTACTCGACAATTTGAGACATGTTTATCACATGATCAAAACATACAATTCAACTCCTTAACTTCTACGTAAGATTTCTTCTTAAGTTTGTATTCTACCTTAGGATAGTCGCGATTTACAAAACTCATGCAAGATGATTTTAAAATCCAACTATATCAAATCACATCCAAATACAATGAAGCGTTGTTGTTGCGTGCAAAACCCTTTTGCCACCAACCAACCAAGCTAAATAAACATTCTCATGTTTATGCTTGCTTCGGATTTTTGCGGAGTTAAAACTAGATAAAGCATCTTAAGAAGTTACAGGTTTGTTATTTTCAAAAATAACATGATTCCTGTCTACTTAGATTTTGAAAATATTTACTGATTTTTGACCAAGAAGGAACATTTTCCCACATCTTATTCTCAGTTTGTGGCTCTTGAACAATTTCTTCCACTTTGACTATAAGCAATAATCCTCTTTTCTTTGATAGACAGCATCACGAGCCACAAACCCTTTGTTCTCGTGATCATGTAGGGAGAGAGAGTACATGTTTATTATCAAAACAAGTTACAATTCAGGCACCATGCCTAATCATATCTCATATGAAATGTAGATGATTGCTTTAATTATGTTTTGTTTGTGTGGAATAAATAAATACTAGACAAATTGTGATAGAAACTACTTCCAACTTTATAGTAAATATTCAATCATATCTTAATGAAAGTAAACTTCTGATACCATATGACACTCCTTTTGGTGCATATGAAAGTCTCCACTTTATTGTTCCCAATTTGAACAAAGTACTAATACTTTGGTTTTATAATCTCTAGGTTTTGATACTTTTAAACATTCATTGAACTTGTTCAAATAATCTCTCTTCTTACCTCATCAAGTGGATACCAAGTATCTACCTAGCTCGTCGGTAGAAGAGATGAAGAAGTAATACCCTTTTCTGATTGAAATTGTATTCGACCATACACTTCAAAGTGTAAATAGGGCAAATATCTCGCTTTATTCATAATCTTTCTCTAGAAAGAAGTCATGAATTAATCTTGCTTTGAATACAAGATTCGTACATACCAAGAGATTCCAAATCAAATGGTTTGGGACACTAGTCAAAACTAGTTCCTAAATGCAATTTTCAATCAAGAAGTACTTCTTGTAAAATGCCAGGGCTAAGGAATTCCAGTCGGTGATCCCATGAGCGGCTCAGTCCAGATCTCTCTACCACTCCCTTGCAGCATCACGGAGTGAGAATATAAACATAGTCTCCTTTATCTGGTCCTGGGTCACACCGGTCGGTGGGGGTATAGAGCAGCAATAATCGATAAATATCTCCATATGCTTGGCTGCATCTTCATTTGCAGCTCCCCCGAACTGGTTCCTCTCAACTAAGTTGATATAGGAAGGCTTCGGATCGAATTTCCTATCAGCTCCAGGTAATTCGAACCCCTTGTAAATATTTTCAGCTGTCGGCTCAGAATGACTTGCTATAGTTGCTTCTTCAGCCATGACTGGAAATTCTGGAGAAGTGACTGTCTCAGCTGTAGAAATAGAAGCAGGAGATGTAGGTGGATCTTCCTCGAACAGAGCGTTCTCGTAGTAACTTGACATAGTACTCAGCTCTTCCTCTGTCGGCAACACCCTTGATGATCGTCTCAACTCGCGCAAGGATTTCTCAATCTCAGGATTGAACGGTACTAGTTCACCACCCTGTGACCTGCGCATAAGAAGAAACTACAAAAGGAATATAAGAAAAGTTTAAGGAACGGATGTCCCTTAAACTAGGAAAGACCAAATAAAAACAACTAAAAATTAGAACAATTGCCTCCCCGGCAACGGCGCCAAAATTTGATACCCGTCGTTGTGAGTACCAAATCGAACACATGGGAGGCGGGAAAAAAAGAGGTCCTCTCGGTCCACTCTTAACAGATAACATCTTTCGATCTCGCTATAAGTGCCTAATATCACTAATACTGACTCTCGTCCTGAAAAGTGACTAATAATCTAAACTTTACCTATCTTTCGATCTCAGCATAGTTTAGTCATTTTAATTGGTGATCTAAAAACTTTCCCTATCTTTCGATCTAATGGGTCAGTCATATATTAAGCATTCAACTAGTCGCATGCATTCGATTCGTCAAATACAACTTTTAAATCAATTAAAACGAAGGTAACCTTCACGTGGTCAGTCGATCGACCAGGTATGACAGTCGATTGACTGACACGCGATATCAGGCCATGATAATTCTAATGCCGCCTACACTATAATTCCCCTACATCCTAGCACGAATAAATTAGCTACTCATACTAAGAATGATAATAACAATAAGATTGACTATTAAATCTATTGAATTCATGATTAATACGGAATGATAAATAAACAACATAAAACGATAAATTGGCTTTGAATCTAACTAGCAATTTCTATACTATCAACGCAATAAAGATGAACTGAAATAGAACAGAAAGAATACTGAAATTTCAGAGGAATTGTAACGGAATGATTAGAAGTACGAACGAAAATCCGATGCAAACCAATATTCCAAACCCTAATTACTGATAAAACTCAATGTAAAACTTAGATAATAATTCGATAAAAGCTAGATGTCTATTCTGATGATCTAGGTTATGTTATATAGAAAATATGTGTAACACTTATTATCAAAACCTAAACACAATGGGCTTGCTTTTACTCGATCTTTTAATTCTCGTCTGAAGTAGCGGTGTGGTCGATCGACTACTGGGACCGGTCGATCGACTGGGATGCAGTGTACAGTAGCTTCTGGATCCCGTGAGTTGGTCGATCGACTAAGGGTGCTGGTCGATCGACTGCTTTAGCTGGTACTCGACTTCTATAGTCTCGTGGATTTGTCTTTCGGGCCTCAAAATGCGCACCAATCTCGTTCCTTAAGTGAATAATTCACGTCAAATGCAATGCAGGATACTCGGGGACGGATTTAGCTCAATTTCCGTTGAATTCTTCACATTCCTGCAATAATGTACAAAAACACGAAAGTAGACGGAAATAGGGGAAATGGTAGCTTAAACTACACAAATGAGCTCTGAAATGCGTGTAAAATGAGGTATAAAACATCATATAAATGACACGCATCAATGAGTTTCAATAATGTGATCGCACAATTGTTGAGGACACATACTCCAACAGCCCCCACTTTGAATGAGGCTTGGACAAGGCGAATGTCAATGTATACCCCAGGTCCCTCTCGACTTGGGGATTCCACGGGTCGTTTAGAGTCCATTAAACTTGCGTATGTAAGCTCGCCAGCCATAAGAAGAGATCATACCTGAAACTTTGCTATAGATTGCTTCTTGCTTCTGTTGCGTTAAATCATCATTGGTCATCGACCCATAAACATGCATATATTACAGATTGAGCCTTATCCTTAGGCGCCTACGTATCCATTGTGACGGAATCAAATCCGCATCGTAGTTCGACAAACATTGGTCTTGGCATTTTGCTGTATGTGTCCAAATAGTGCTGGTATGCATTCTGCTAACTATACCCAAATGCTGCTGGTATGCGTTCCACTAACTATACCCAAATGCTACTAGTATGCGTTCTGCTAACTATACCCAAATGCTGCTGGTATGCGTTCCGCTAACTATACCCGAATGCTGCTGGTATGCACTCTACTAACTATACCCAAAACGGAACTTTCCGAAAGGAGGTTGCCATCATACTTTGGAGATACTTCTCCCACACTGCCACCCACTAGAGTTAACAATTTTCATGATCATGGCTCACTTGAGCTGTAATTCCTGGTGCCCAACTTTGAGCAGTATTGTTGTATCATCGCTAGTTGTATTCCGCTGGGGAATTTTGTCATCTTAGTAACTCGACACGAATCACTTTTACTTGGTGGAGACTTCTCCGTACATCATTGTGGTGGTCTCTAGAGCTCGGAGAGTGAACAAAGCCCCCAGTTGCATAAGGTCTAAAGTTTCTGACTTTAGGGTGCTTAACTGAAGCGTACCTACTTAAACTTGGACATATATCATAACATAAAGCACATAATGTTATCCCGAACTTTTGAAAATCATAGCTCAAACATGGAGGGGCTCAAGGGCCGAACTAAAACATTGGGTTTCTGACCCGGTTTGCTCATGGAAAGGGACGTCGCCCGGAATTGTTACTTCATTTTGAAAATGGGCTTCACCCGGAACATACATTAGAAAATGGGCTTCGCCCGGAACATACATTCGAAAATGGGCTTCGCCCGGAACATACATTTAAAAATGGGCTTCGCTCGGAACATACATTTGAAAATGGGCTTCACCCGGAACATACATTTGAAAATGGGCTTCTCACGGAGCTGGAGTTTCATTTTGAAGATGGGCTTCGCCCGGGACATTTGGAATTTTATTGGAAAACTATGAGTAAACATGTTTCGAGTTTCTGACTCGGTTGATCGACCCGTAAAACAAAAAAACCGTAAGTGTGTATGGGTTTTTTAATTTGAGTATGGACTTGCTGGGGATAAAAAAATGTAGATAGGCCTTTTTAGACCGTGAAACATAAGTAAAGCCTGTAACAAAGAACTTTGGTGCAACAAACGATAAAGAGATATAAGGAAACCCAGAGGCCCGCGCCCTAAGGTCTCGGCTGAACAGCTCGTGTGGCAAGCAAGGACTTTCCTAAAACCCTTAGAACTCTCTCCTTGTTTTTCCTATATAAGGAGATCATGATAGGAGGTAAATCATAACTTCTTTTCTTTTCTTCACAAGAGCTTTTGCTAAGCATGATTTCTGTTTGAAAAACCATGTCATCTAGGGCCTCTGATTTCAATGGATTGGATTCCCAAATACTTGTTGATACGGGATTGAAACAACTAGTCCCGTTAAGGCAGGTCTTTCCTGAAACTGTCTTTCTTGATGAATGCTTAAAATATTGGGATCCTACCCATCATGTTTTTGCTTTTCCATAAGGAGAGATTTGTCCTTTTCTAGAAGAAATTGTCATTCTAAGAGGTTGGAAGATTGAGCTAACTCCCGTTATTCCTGACTTTCAGAGGGGATGGGCTAACAAGTACTGTGATTTCCTTGGTTTGTCACGGGATGAGGCCCGTGGCTTTGTTGATGGGGAACGAGTAAACTTACTCGCTATTGCTCAGAAGTTTGGTCGTGCTGACGACCCATTGATTCACGTGGCGTTCTGTCGTAGGGCTTTTCGAGTGATTATGCTTTATCTTTATGCTTTTGAAGGATATATTGAGGTACCAGCCTGTTACGGTAAAGCGAAATTCATTCGGAATGTTTAACAAATGGAGTAACGTAGGAGCCCCGCTTGGCTCATTCTTGCTAAAATCATTGCTGGGTTAGATGCTCAAAAGGCCAACCCGAACCTTGCTTATACTGGATCAACCCGTCTTCTACAGGTATGTCTTTTGCTTTTTTCGTTTTTTTTTCGTCTTTTTTTTTTTCCTTTTTGCCCACCTCTTTTCTTTTCAGTGGGTTTTGACATCATTTCCTGTAGTCTGATTCGCTTTCGGTCCTTTTCACAGATCTGGTTGTGTGAGAGACTCGAGTTTATTGATCCACCAAAGGTTCCGGGTGCATATGAAGTGAGAAGCTTCACTTCTTGTCATCGTCAATTTCCTGGAAAGAGAGAGCCTTTCTGGCGACATCGGCTTTCTGCCAATGCTAGGTTACATGTTAGATGGGCTTTGCCCTGGCTTAACCTTACTACAGTTACTAGTTTGTCTGAAAATGATAGAAACAAACATCTCACTCTTTTGGGCTTGGAGGGGTCTACCCGCATCTACCGGACCGTGTTCTTCGACAGGTCGGTCGTCGGCAACGGATTCCCGCTGTTGAGCCTGTTCGTGGCCAAGTTCAAGGAGTGACTCTCGCGAGGTGCAATGCATGGTTAGTGTCCTAGACTCGGAGGACTATCTGGCATATTTCTGAGCCATTTGCTTCTACTTAGGTGTCACCCTCTTTTTTGCATTGGAATATTGAACCTTCTTTCCAGGCCCGGGGAAACCTTTACGAGGATGAAGTCGTTGATTACAAATACCACAAGATAGGAGAGAAGGACCAATAATTCTTTACTGGGACGACCCCGATTTCATCTTGGCCCGAAACAGAGATTGGCTCGACTCCTAGGACTGACATTTTGGTTTCAGATATGTGGAACGGGTTAGGTCCGAGAAGCGAAGGCGGGTTGACACTTGCGGGAAGACTCGGTCCTCGACCTAGTGTGAAAGACAGACTGGGCCCTCTGGAAGAATTGATGATTCCTCCGAAGAAAAGAGCCCGAGTTATGATGGGGGAGACTTTGTCTCGTCGTGGCGGGGCGTGCGGCCCGACTGAGGGTAGCAAAGAGTAGTATTCGACATTACTATCTACTATTACTAATACAAAATAATGGTTTTTGATAAACAATTAGGAGTAGTTTATTTCCTACTTAGATTATTACTAGTTTATTTATTTCCTAATTCTAGTTATAATAAGTAAGGTAATTGTATTAGCTTTAGGAAAGGCAATTAGAGTCGGTTTAGGCAAGTGTTTGGGTGAAATTTAGCTAGTGTTTTAGGTAGGTTTGGCTTGTTTAGCAAGTCGGTCTATTAGTATAAATAGGGAGTTAGTTGTATTGTTTATTTATCGATTGAGAATTAATAAAAATTGAAGCAGAAGCTTATTCGTGTTTGCAAGTTCTGTAAACATAGGATCAACGCATTTTCGTTCCGAAATAGTTCTTGTTTGACGCGTTTTCAAACATTAACTCGATCAACTAGCAATAGGTCTTGCGAAATTTATCACCATTGAACGATCTATAGGTCTAGATCGGTCAAATATCCCATTGTTTCGATTTCTAGACAGATTTCGAAGAAAATATGCTATTTTCATTATTATTCGTTATTCTTTGAAACACTTCGGCGCAATTTTCGTATCATAAGTGGTATGAGAGCTTCGGCTCTTGATTTTCCTAAATCTAGACGGTCCTAGGCGTGTCAAAGCCAAGTTATTAGTTGAATTTCTGATTGCGATTGGAGTTCAAGGGTTAAACTTAAGCAGGTAGTTCGAGGGTTAATTGGTTTTGATCCAAGGAGCACGGTGTTGGAATATGTGTCCTCAGACAATAATGCGATCACAACTGTCGATCATGATGATCACATGTTTAAATCTCGTTTTAAGAATACATGTGGGATGTAATATTTTACAGTCAACTGGTCCACACATATCGGTAATGATTAGCTGACTAGAGTTTGACATTACTATCGTGCGACGGTGGTGATCAGTTGATCCCCTTAGGTCATACCTATAGGGATACTCTTAATTGATTATTTAATTAATCGTATGCCGATACGAGTTAATTAAATCGCTTAAATTTGACGGATGATTTTGTGAGTAAAGTTAACGTGTCTAAGTAATCAAATTGTTTTATTTTTTAGATAAAGTTATTGTTTACGAAACAATTGAAATTGAAATTGGATGAATAATTTATCATAAATACAAGACGTTCTAATTTATAATTTGATAAACTATTTTGGTACAAGTGATTACGAATTACTAGTGGATTTTGTATATGACGTATTTTATGAGTATGTTGATTTTTAATATGTTAAAAATACATTACAAATTCACATGTCAAGTAACATGTCACATATGTCAGAATTGACAATTGACAAAATAAAATGGACATTTCATTTTATTTTGTATGTGCCGAAAATATGGAGGGAGTATAAGGTTTATATTGTGTTTTTATTTTAAGTGGAAAACACAATGATTGAAACTAAATGTAGCCATGCAAGCCTACACTTCTTGGGAAGAAAGTTGGATCCATGCATTGGCTCCCCAATAAGACCCCCCACCGGTTTTTCATGATGAGGACCAATATGGATTCCTCCATTATTCGTTCTCTACAATTCTATTTTTTCTAGTGTGTAAGAAAATACTCTCTACATGTGTGATACATTTTAGAGAAATAAAAACCTCACTAATCTCTCCTCTCTTGGCCGAAAATACAAGAGTACAAAATATTATTTTTGTGTCAAATTTTAGTAAGACTTATATTATTACTAGATCATAATAATATTAGTTATTAAGAGTTTTCCTTAGGTATATGCTTTTGGGAGAGGTTCTAATTTGAACCTTGTTCATCCATTATAAGGAAAGCTCAAGAACTAACAAGAAGGAGATCTTGTTGGTGCCTATTTGGCCGAATTTTTGATGGTGAGAAAACGATTTTCTCATCTCTTGTTATTTAGTTTGCATGCATAAGATCTAGTTTTAATTTTATGACTAAATTAAAATGTCACATATATGAATATGTTGAATTAACGAGATTATATATTGCTAACAAGCGGTATCAGAGCCTTATTGTTTGCATGCAAATCGGTTTATAGTTTTTCCGAGTTATATGATTAACATACAAAACAAATTAATTTGGTTTTGTGAAGATATACCTATAAATAACCTTGCATGTTAAAATTTTCTTGTCCTAAGTGATTTTTCGGACATTTTGGTTTATTTATGGATTTTATTGTTCATTTTAAATAATATTGGCATTAAAATGTGATTTTTATGATAAAAATGTCATTTTTGGACGCAAATTAGCTAAACTTCGAATTTTTCAGTGGTTGTTGGATATGTTTTCACATATATTATCTACTAATAGCCTGTAAATTTTCATAATAAAATGAGTTGTTTTGCTCGAAATATGGATTTTTCAATTTAAAATCGTATTTAAATGGGTAAATAGGTTAATATGAGTTATATTTCGAATCTGGTCATGAAAATTTAGTATGTTGTCACATTCAAGTTTACAAGATGTGTGTAACATATTTGGCTATAATGAAGTCTTTATGCATGATTTATGAATTTTTGATGAAAAATCACATAAATAGTGACTATAATTAGTGACTATAATTAGTAATAATGCTAAAACATAATTCATGACTAAAGAAAAAACGTCACATGTTGCATTTTATCATATATTTCAGATCTAAAAGTGAAAAGTTGATGAATATAATTTTTCTCATATTTTTATGGTCATAATTGTTAAAACCGATAACCGCAACATTGTTTTTCTCGATAAATTTTCGAAATTTTTAACCTAATTTTTGAACATTATGAGTGTCATGGTATTTTTCCAGAATGTTCATGAATTTAAATTTCAAATTTTGAAATTATTTGAAATTTTTATGATTTAATTTGAGGTTTATAGCATAAATTTTGTATTTTTGGGTCCATTTATGAACAATATTAAGAAATCAAGGTTAATTATTGTCAAAATGTTAGTGGAGCATAAGTTTTAAGACTAAACAAATGAATTGAAGAGTAGTCTTCATGAAATTCAATTTTGCTTCTCTTAGCAAAGACTCATTGAAATAAGTGGGAGCATTCTCTTAAACCGTTACCGTTAAGAAAAGGGTGAGTTTAAAGAAGTAAAATTAGAATGGAATTGATACAAGGTAATGTTAAAAGTAAAGTTATTGAGAATAACGATACTAAACCTATCAATCCCGACCGATAAAGTTTCCATTGTCTTAATTGTTGGACGCTAGAAATGAAACTACCCCAAATTATTGAAAAATCAACAAGTTAGTTGTGGGACATCTAATGGGACCTTCTTCTTTAAATGTTTATTTGATTGACATAAATTTTGCTAGTACTACTTCGTTAATATTAGAAACCGGTGGAGGTTTTCATCTTTGTATTCGATACATAGGATGATTAGAATATGACGACTAGCATCAAATAATGTAGAGAGATAGAGTCATTGTGTACTCAATCTAGTTTTGGGTTTAAAGTTGTACCTTAATTAGAAATATTAAATACATGGACCCTAAATAAGAATATAATTTTGCTAAGATACAAAAGAGGTTTCACTTTTTATGACCCCATACACCGCGATTTGATTTATGGCTAGCCCAAAATCAAGGTGATTATATTCTAAACCAAGCTAGAATGATATATCATGTAGATGATGCATGACTCATATTGGTAACCCAAATTTAATCTAAATTCTGGAATGATAAACACAAAGAGTTACCGAGTACTCTAGGAACCATTAGATTGTTAATCTTATGGTATATGCGTATCTTATATTCAAAGCAAGATTTCTAGTGCCTTTTGGTAGAAAAGGAGATTGAAGATGCAAATCATTAATCCAGAAATGTTGATCATTTTATTTTACCGACGATGAAGTTGATAGTGTTCACTTGATAAGGTGCAAAGAGAAGTCTGTGAAGAAGTACAAAGAGTTCAAAGACGCACGATTTGATCGTGATGAGATTATCAAAGTGAAGACTTTGATATAAGCCAAAGGAAATGTGATATAGTATCACAAATTAATCTCTCTTAGCATGCATTATGGGATAATGTGTGGTTGGATAAAGAAATCAAACGCTATTCGATATGGTTTGGACTTCAATCAAGTTACTTTGAGTTACTTGATCCTTTTGGGGATTTTATCATTTTGTCTAAATTATTTTTCCACTAAATCTAAAACGAATCATATGAGATATGAAATGGTAGAGTACTATGCTTGTAAGTTTTCACAAGAAACAAATGCTCATTTTTCCTTGCTATAATCACGAGTACAACAAATTTATGGCTCGTGAAGCTGTCTTTATAGAATACAAGTTTATTTCTAGAAGACAGAGTGGGAGAAAATATTCAAGAGCCACAAAAGAATTGTGTCAAAAATTGTATGTCGCAAGAAACTGGTTTTTCTTGGCTACATGACGTTGTTTCATCGAAACCTAGGAGGTTGAACTCATCACTTGTTGAAGATGATGAATTCGTGTTACTTTTAGAAAGTAAAGATTAGAAAGTAAAGAGCTTACAACTTACAAAGAAATTGTTTGATTCAAGTTAATTACTTCTGGAAAGTAATAAACATATGACTTACATGAGAGTGTTTAAGTCACAACTCAATACAATGCTTAGAGCCATGAAAATCCGAAATAAATTCCAAGTGAATTGTTAGATATCAAAGCTTGATTGGTGGCAAAAGGTTTTGCACTAGTTGAAATGCTTAAGTCTATTTGGATCTTCTTAGGGATTGTGTTTCATTATGATGATATACATATAGCAAGTGAATCTAAAACTTAAGAGAGGGTCTTAAGTAGGACATCAATGAGTTAGAATCAATGTTTTGATCATGTTATAAAACTTTTCTCGATAAGTCGAGAAGTTGTGTTTATACATGGAGTTTAGTGGGAGTTACGAAAATTTTAATTAGTCTAATATATGGATCACATATTGATCATTGGGAATGATTTAAGACTTGGAGTAATATAGTACATCTTTAATATCCAGATTTATGTAGATAAATCCACATGATATTAGCGCCAAATAAGAAGTCTTATGTTGATAAGATTCATGATTATTTCAATCGAGTTGAACATATTTGATTGATTTTATTTGTTTCCGCTGCCGGATCAATTAAATAGGAAATGATGTATAACACTTCATATACTTTGAGTATGATGAATTATTTCAAATCGAATTTAAGTAATAGTTACCAAGTAAGCCATAAAGATTACCCTTAAGTGCTTGCAGAAGCATTAAGGATGTAAAGCAAAGTGTTTTTGATGCAATTTTGTGTAAGGGTGTTACATAAATGAAAATTGACAATTGAGATTGCGCATGGTTTCCGACAAAACCATGATCAAAACACATTAGGATGGTTAAGATACCATTGTGGCTATGTTATTTAAGAAATAGATTTTCTAGAATCGTTCTAGGCAATAAACAACAATGAGAAATATTTACAACGGAAATTGAGTACACTTGCAATCATGGGATGTGCAAGAGGGATGAGTCTTGCACACTGTAAAAACAGTGGGAGCTATTTTAAGGCCAGAAAGCCTATGTCTAGATTGGATCTAGACACGTACTCAGAAAGTTTTGTAATGCAAATGTATACATTACAAAAGGAAAACAAGTATGTAGCAAGGTTGAGCAGGGAGTTGATAAAACCTACTAACCAAAGCCTTCTCATGGGCTTAACATGATGAGTCATGTCATATGTCATTTGAATTGCGTTGAGATGAACAACTACATATAAGATAAAAATGGATTATAAGAATATGAAGTAGTAATCAGGTATTGACTATTCATATGTGATAATCACATTTGTCGTTCGAGTTTTTAAATCTGAAAACGTTTTTATATACTTTGTTACATCCAAACGGGTTGTAGAGACAATATTGAACCCTATTAAAGTGAACCCGGATTAACATGGTATTCGCCCATAGTCACTTCTATGAGGTGACGTCTCGAAGTGACTAAAGTGTGATGCGATTGATGGCAAGTTCAAGTGCCATAGAGTCATGTGAGATGACTAGTCGATCACATAGGCAGACTGTTAGGAACACTTTGTCGGGCCTTATGACTGGTTATAGAGTTCTGGCAAATTTATATAGCCTGGTTGTGGCGAGAGCTACTATAGTATTCTAATGAGTCGATTCTTTTGACTAAAGACTGTTCGCCTAAGGTGGCACAGTTTCAGATTAACTTTGATTTATGTTACTAAGACCTTCGTAAATGGGGTCAAATGGGCATATTTTGGGTTATGATGGCTGTGGCTAGTCGAAGGGAATAAGTGCGATAGGAATTGTCCACCCCTTGTCAGGGTTAAAACAATATCTCAGGGCCACTCGAGGAGTAATGAACTGGAAATGCGTGGCCACGCTCGGAAGGTATCTATGGTAAATAATTCCGGTCAATCAGTTATTCTCCAGATCGAGGAAACCACTCTTGATATGATCACTTGCAAGTACGACCTGAAAGACACCTTGCATTGAGTGGGAGATAGTAATAGGACAAGAGAGTTGGTGACGCACACTTGTCGAGTACAAGTGGGAGATTGTTGGAATATGTGTCCTCCGACAATAATGCGATCACAACTGTCGATCATGATGATCACATGTTTAAATCTCGTTTTAAGAATACATGTGGGATGTAATATTTTACAGTCAACTGGTCCACACATATCGGTAACGATTGGCTGACTAGAGTTTGACATTACTGTCGTGCGACGGTGGTGATCAGTTGATCCCCTTAGGTCATACGTATAGGGACATACTCTTAATTGATTATTTAATTAATCGTATGCCGATACGAGTTAATTAAATCGCTTAAATTTGACGGATGATTTTGTGAGTAAAGTTAACGTGTCTTATTGTAATTTGATTAAATGAGATACGGTCTAAGTAATCGAATTGTTTTTATTACTTAGATAAAGTTATTGTTTACGAAACAATTGAAATTGAAATTGGATGAATAATTTATCATAAATAGAACACGTTGTAATTTATAATTTGATAAACCATTTTGGTACAAGTGATTACGAATTACTAGTGGATTTTGTATATGACGTATTTTATGAGTATGTTGATTGACAAATGACAAAATAAAATGGACCTTTCATTTTATTATGTATGTGCCGAAAATATGGAGGGAGTATAAGGTTTATATTGTGTTTTTATTTTAAGTGGAAAACACAATGATTGAAACTAACTAGTAGCCATGCAAGCCTAAACTTCTTGGGAAGAAAGTTGGATCCATGCATTGGCTCCCCAATAAGACCCCCCACCAGTTTTTCATGATGAGGACCAATATGGATTCCTCCATTATTCATTCTTTACAATTCAATTTTTTCTAGTGTATAAGAAAATACTCTCTACATGTGTGATACATTTTAGAGCAATAAAAACCTCACTAATCTCTCCTCTCTTGGCCGAAAATACAAGAGTACAAAATATTATTTTTGTGTCAAATTTTAGTAAGACTTATATTATTACTAGGTCATAATAATATTAGTTATTAAGAGTTTTCCTTGGGTATATGCTTTTGGGAGAGGTTCTAATTTGAACCTTGTTCATCCATTTTAATCTTGTTGGTGCCCATTCGGCCGAATTTTTGATGGTGAGAAAACGATTTTCTCATCTCTTGTTATTTAGTTTGCATCCATAAGATCTAGTTTTAATTTTATGACTAAATTAAAATGTCACATATATGAATATGTTAAATTAATGAGATTATATATTCCTAACATACGGTTCTAGTAACTTGCTACTCAAGGCGTGACGGTTGCAAAAAAAAAAAAAACAGTTACTGTTCACGTGCGCGGTACTTTTCATCCGAAAAAAAAACTAAAAACATGTTGGAAGTGTTCTTGTTTGAAAGTAACTATGAAGAGAATGTTAAATTTGATCCGACATTGCCTCTTATTTTTGATGATTCTAAGGATGAGGTGAATGTGGAAATTATTCTCGTGCAAGGAGGGTGGAGGGGTAGAAGGCACGAGTTGAGACGGCACAAGAAGATTATAGATGATTATTATAGTTGCAAATCAATAGAGATTGAAGATGATGAGCTGAAAACGAAATTAATGATTTGCACACATGAATTTCTGTTCTTCATCGTCAATTTTGCATCTGAATTTGCTATGATTGTATTCGATCCCGGTGGATTCCATGGTTCTAAGAATCGGAACGATTCTTTTGAAGAAAGGGAGTATGATACATAATAATGGTTTTCCATAAACCATTAGGACTAGTTTATTTCCTAGTTAGATTATTACTAGTTTATTTATTTCCTAATTCTAGTAAGAATAAGTAAGGTAATTGTATTAGCATTAGGAAAGACAATTAGAGTCGGTTTAGGCAAGTGTTTGGGTGAAATTTAGCTAGTGTTTTAGGTAGGTTTGGTTTGTTTAGCAAGTCGGTCTATTAGTATAAATAGGGAGTCAGTTGTATTGTTTATTTATCGATTGAGAATTAATAAAAATTAAAGCAGAAGCTTTTTCGTGTTTGCAAGTTCTGTAAACATAGGATCGACACGTTTTTGTTCTGAAATAGTTCTTGTTTGACGCGTTTTCAAACATTAACTCGATCAAATAGAAATAGGTCTTGCGAAATTGATTACCATTGAGCGATCTATATGTCTAGATCGGTCAAATATCCCATTGTTTCGATTTCTAGACAGATTTCGAAGCAAATATCCTATTTTCATTATTGTCCGATATTCTTTAAAACCGCTTCCGCGCAATTTTCGTATCAATTACTATTACTTTTTGTGTGCTTTCTTTTTTTAGTTGTGTGCGATGGACTTCACCCGGAATAAAATATTGTAACGGATTTTGCCTGGAATTTAGAATATATAAAGACTTATTATTTATTAGAAATCCCCAGTTTTTGCATTAAAATTTTCATTTTTGCTTTACATGTTTCGGTTGTACTCTTAACTAAGAGTTGCCTACGTATCTGCTTTGCAACAGAATCAAATTGAGTCCGTAGTTCTAACATAAAATATTTCATGCAGTGTAAACAACTCATAACTTAGAAACATTTGGAATTCAAAAATTATTTCATAACATTTGAGAATGAGGTCGTCAAGGATAGTATTTCTTCAGCTGGTCCAAATTCCTAGGATTTATGAAGTCATTCCCATCCAAATCTGTTAATCGAACAGCGCCTCCAAACAAAATTTTCTTTATCAAATAAGGGCTTACCTAATTTGGTTTGAACATACCCCTCGGGTCAATTGGTAACAAAGCTCTAACTGATTTGAGAACCAGATCTCCCCTCACTGATTCCCCTTGGTTTCACCTTTTTTGTTGAAAGCCCTCTCTATCCTTTTCTGGTAGAGTTGGACATCGTACAATCCGTTCAAACGTTGCTCATCGAGCATGACTAGTGAATCATATCTTGCTTGAACCTAATCTGCTTCAGGAACCTGACTTTCTAGTAGGATCCTTAGGGACGGTACTTCTAACTCAATTGTTTGAACCGCTTCCATTCCGTATACCAAGTAATACGGGATTGCTCCCGTGGCTGTTCTAATTGAAGTTTTATAGCCCCATAATGGAAAGGGTATCTTTTCTGGCCATTCTTTATAGTTGTCGGACATCTTCCTTAGAATGGTCGTACCTGTCTTATTGGCAGCCTCTACCGCACCATTTGTCTGTGGTCGGTGTGGTGATGACTTGTGATGATTGATTTTATACTTTTCAAGTATAACCTCGGTCTCAGCTTGGAAATGGGTTCCAGGGTAATTGATGATCTCATGCGATACTCCGTACTGGCAAATGACGTCATTCTGAATGAACTGTGCTACTTGCTTTACTTTCAGCACTATGTAAGACTTACCCTCTACCCACTTCGTGAAGTATTCAATTGCAATAAGGATAAAACAATGCCCTCCAGTTTCTGATGGATGCACTTTTCCAATGATGTCGATTCCCCATGTTGAGAATGGCCAGGGTGACATCATGGTGTATAATATAGAAGGTGCCACGTGCTATACATTTGCGAATATCTGACAATTGTGACAGTGCCTGACATATTTGCAACAATCCGTTTCCATCGTTGTCCAATAATAACCAAATATTATGATCTTACGGACTAACATATGGGCATTCATGTGTGGCCCACACTCACCGTCGTGGATTTCTTCCACAACCTTTTCAGCTATCGGTTTATCACTACATCGCAACAAAACACCTTGAGCCGTCTTCTTATACAACTGTCCGTCGTCGGTTTTAATGAACTGGGCGGATAACATTCGTAGGGCGCGTTTTCCACGCGTGCCAAGTTTGGGAAGATACTCTCCTGTTTCCTTGAATTTCAAAATGGCTGTGTACCCGGTTTCGGTTTCACCTTCCTCGGTATCATTGATTTCATTCACATAGGCAGGTGATGATCTTCGTTCAACACATATTGGCACTCTGTTTATATGGTCGGTAATGTTGATCAAGGTAGCTAACTTGGACAATGCATCTGCAAATTGGCTTTCCTCTCTCGGGAGGTGAACATATCGAATGTCTTCGATGTATTTTTCCAATTCTTCGATTCTGGTTTGATACGGGGCTAAACTTTGGCTCTTAATTTTCCATGACCCACCCACTTGATTGATCACAAGGGACGAATCTCCATGAACTATCAACTTCTTCACACCCAGGTCTAGAGCACTGCGCAAACCAAGCAAACATGCTTCATATTCAGCGGTGTTGTTTGTGATATTGAAATCCAATTTGATGGACACGGGCGAGTGTTCACCTGTTGGAGAGATAAGGAGTATACCTACTCTATATCCCATATAGTTTGATCCACCATCGAAATACATATCCCATATGTCATTCTCGACGTGTACCACGTTTTCGTCGGAAAAAGACCAAGTGTCAATGATTTCTGTTTCTTCGATTGGGTTGTCGGCGAGGAAATCGGCAACCGCCCTTCCCTTGATCACCTTCAAAGGAACATATTTGAGATCGAACTCTGATAACATGAAGGTCCATCTCGACATTTTTTCATTTAGCATTGGTTTTTCAAACAAGTACTTGATCGGATCCATTTTTTAGTAGACACTCACACTGTAGCTGAGCATGTAATGTCTTAATTTCTTCGTTTCCCAGACTAGGGCCAAACACGTATTTTCAAGAGGTGTGTACTTTACTTTATAGTCTAAAAACTTTTTACTGATGTAGTAAATAGCCCTTTCTTCTTTGTCAACTATTTTGGGCTAGCATATCCCCCATTGCCGAAACCGTAAGATATAGCGATAATGGCAGCCCGACTACTGGTGGGCTCAAAACTGGTGGAGAAGACAGTACTTCTTTTACTTTATCGAATGCGGCCTGACACTGGTCATCCCACATAACATGTTCTCCGACCTTCAGTTTCTTAAAGATCGGCTCACAAATCATCGTCAACTTCGCAACAAAACGGCTTATGTATTGAACACTCTCTAGGAAACCTCGAATTTCGTTATCGGTCTCGGGATGGAGCATTTCCATAATGGCTTTGATCTTTGATGGGTCTACTTCCATGCCATGGTGGCTAACGATATGACCCAACTGTTTACCAGAGGTGACCCGAAAGCACACTTTTGTGGATTCAGTCTCTTGTTGTACTTTCGCAATCTTTGAAAGAATTTTGGTAGTGCTCCAAGATGGCCACTACGTTATTTTGATTTGACTATCACTTCATCGACATAAACTTCAACTTCTTTGTGCATCATATCATGTAGCAACGTCGTTGCTGTTCTCTGGTACGTCGCCCCGGCATTTATCAAACCGAAAGGCATTACTGTGTAACAATAGGTTCCCCATTGTGATGTGAATGTTGTCTTACTCATGTCTTCCTTAGCCATCTTAATCTGATTGTAATTGGCATATCCATCCATGAAAGACAGTAATGCATGATTCGCGCGATTGTCAACCAAGATATCAATGTGAGGTAATGGAAAGTCGTCCTCCGGACTAGCTTTGTTCAAGTCTCTAAAGTCCACGCACACGCGAACTTTACCACCTTTCTTTGGTACTGGCACTACATTGGCGACCCAATCCGAATATTCCGATACTTTGATAAACCCGGCTTTGAGTTGTTTATCAATTTCTTCCTTAACTTTTAAAGACCATTCCGAACGCATTCTGCGTAGCTTCTGCTTCACTAGTTTGAACCCTGGTTTGATCGAAATCTTGTGTTCTTCAATTTCCCTATCAATTCCCGGCATATCTTTGTAAGACCATGCGAAAACATCTTTGAACTCAAATAGCAAGTCAATGAACCCTTGTCTTTCTGCGGGATCTAAGGTACTTCCTATCTTAACCTCATGTGGTTCTAAGGTGGTTCCCACGTTGATGGTTTCGGTATCTTCGATCACCGAGTGTCTTTGGTCATATTCTTCTAACCCTTTAATGAATTGTGGAGGTGGTTCAAACTCTTCTTCATCTTCTTTAACATGTTCGCCTTCGGCCTCATTCTCAATGTCACTACTAAAACAATTATTTTCAAAAATTGAATTGCAATGTAAATAAAACAAGTCGTAAGCAAACCGGTTCATCTTATTATTAATTTGAAACTGCCCGAAATGCGCTAACATTTGGGCCAACTGATCAGAGGTCAGTGGCGAGACAACACAGGTATTCGGGACTGGCCCCGAGATACCGGAATTAGAAAGGGGTGCATTGAAAGGAAAGACTTGGACTTAGACTCAGACTCGGAACCGTCATCCAGTTTGAACATTTCTCCCTCTCCCGTGGTAGCTTGAAGAGGAGTCCTCTATTATCAGTCCATTTAACAGTTTTCCGCCATCGAGAAATAGTCCTCTTAGGATCTACATCAGTGATGAGGGTAGATGGATCGAATCTGTCACTTCGAAAAATCATACTAACCAAGTTTTCACTCGGTGTTGCCCTTTCTCGTTCTTCTCCGAAGAGAAGGCCCAATGCCTTCCAGTCTTCGATAAGGGTCGAATCATTCTTTTCTGGTATTACTGCCAGCACGTCTTCGGGAATGTAATGACTGTCTTGGAATATTTCAATTCCGGGAACTATCCTTTCTTCCCATCATAAATGGGTTCGAGAAAATCCAAACATGGTTCGTCTTCTCCGGCCCTCACGAAATACCAATTTAGTGTCAATAGGTACGGTTCCATTTCGATTTCTAGGTCTTCGATCGAGTTCTTCTTTTTCAAAAGATCTTTCTCCATGGGCTTATATCCAATCCGAAATGTTGTTCCTTTCGTGTTTCAGGCGGCCCGAACCAAATCAATACTCGAATTAAAATCCCCTGCACAAACGAGGACTCGACTCACAGATTTGATTTTTGACTCCGACGTGACTCAAAGGCAGAACCTAACCCGGGAAACGAAATAAGTGGCTCACTTATAAAGGGTCATAAGGGAGAGGGGTCTAGACATGACAAGGACTATGACCCGACTCAAACAACTTCTTGACTTGCACCTGACATCGCATTGGTGTGGTTAACCCGTCATTGAACCAACTTGGCTCATGGGTGCATTAAAAACGTCCTAAGTGGTCTAATCTGGGACATTTGGTTGTTTGACTTTGACCAAATGGTCTACATACTTGACTTGGACCCAAGAGATAACTTGGGTAGCCCACTAGGGTTGTCTTCTTAACATGGTTCACTCGAACTCCAGACATGACAAGACTTGACTCGAAACATATTCTATGTTCGGGAAAGGTGAAAAATCGTTTCGGAATTGATTTGAAAATGGATGATTTGAAAATGAGATTTCAAATGGGCAGCATGCCGGCTATAAAAAGCTCATTTTGGTTAAAAACCTATATCTATTTCAGCAGCATTCCGAGTTTGAAAACATGATTGATTTGAAGACGGTTTTTGAAAAAATGGTTTTGACAAAAACAGTTGAAAATTTTGAAAAACATGGAGGATGATCATGTAGCACATAAGCATCCGCATATTAATCGTGCATGAACTTAGACTCTTCTAAGTCTCGGTCGGTCTTCTAATGGGGTCTATGCCAATGACCCACCTTATCAAAGAAAGTCAAGCCTTCCATAAGCAGAAGTGTGCAATAACGGCCTCTACTAAGGACTACGATGGCTAATTGGACAAGACTACGATTCGTTGTAAGAGTATGCAAAACACCATTTTAAACCTATCATGTGAGCTTGGTATCTAATCGTTTAATGCATCTATTCTACTTTGTCCAAGTGATTTAGCATGTGAGATTGATTTGAACTATACTAACAAGCATTCACAAGCATGGCTTAGATGGGAATGGGGGAGCCGTTGGGGGAACTAGCTATTACAACCCAGACGATTCTCGTCGACTCTATTTGCAAACAATTGAATTAAAGATACAACTCAATCTAAATACAATTGCTAGAACACGACACTTGACTTACTTTTGGCACGCCTACCTAGGTGCCTCGAAAACCGTGCCAATGATAAGGCCACGGCTGACATAGGACTTCGTCCTTAGCCTCATCATTGTTTGTTGCACTCACTTCGATTTAATTGATTAAATACTTCAATTTAACCAATCAAAACAAAGGTTTAGTAAAACATTTTGACTCAAAATAAAGGACTTACTAGACCCGTATTTTAAAGTTCAAATTACATTGTTTGAAATAATTACAACGATTAAATAATAATAACAAATGAAATAAAACCGCAATAATTTAAATAAACAAAACAAAACGGACTAAAAATTGGCACGAAGGCCGAGACAAAAACGACCATACGTGATACGGTCGTTATGTACCAAAAATAAATACCTAAGTTACTACTAACAGAAGTCAGCGGTAAGTAGGGTCGATCTCCACAGGGAGGCTAAGTTGCTATCTATCTGTTTAACTCGGTGCATCGGTGTCACAGAAATGGGGGTTTGATTTGATTTAACTAACTAGAGACTAAGCAAGGGAAATGAATAAGAAAAATTAACAATAGGAGAAGGGTAGTATGCTAAGAGTCGGTCCACCGTGGCAACTATCAGATCTTATACTATCGGGAATACTGAGGCGATTAGACTATTGATAAGAAGAGCTATGGTCGTCACCTTTCGGTCCTTAAACCGCCCTAGAGCGTAAACAGCTTAACTTTCGCCCTCACTGCAATACCCTATTGTAATTAAGCAAGCCTTCCCTTCCAATCTTTCGATCTAGGTCGGGGTTAACTAAAATTATTGGTCTCCTGCATGCATTCATTCGACCGGATAATAATTAAATTGCCTAATACAATTCCTATCGCAAGACTAATCTATATAAGTCAATTAAAACATCGCTACCACGGCTTCCCTAATCCTAACATACTAGGGGATTTAGCTATGCATAATTAAATAGAGAACAAGAAATAAAGGAGAAGTAAACATTAAATAAAAGTAAAGAGAATAATGGGAAAGAAGAATTACTGAATAAATGATCCGGAAAAACAAGGAGAGAATGTAACAGTGTATAGAGAAAAGGGGAAGAGCAACGTGATCCTTCGATCATTACAAATGACATACTAACTCCTATTTATAAGAAAATAGGAGTATAATTAAACCTAATGACGGAAAATAACTAAAAAGCCCAGCCCGTCAGCAAAATCCACTCGATCGAGTAACTAAATCACTCGATCGAGCAAAGGCATAAAAGGAACTGGTCGATCGAAAGGAAAAATAGTCGATCGAGTACTTATCCATCCTAAACCACTCGATCGAGAAGAAGTGGCTCTCGATCGAGCAAATGGGCTCTCGATCGAATAGATATAGTTCTCGATCGAGCACTTCTCAGCGCGTAATTCCTGCTTCGCGCACTGAACTTCAAACGGCTGCCATTTCTTCGTTACTTGGTCAAACAGGGTGATTGCGGTGGCATTGGAAAGCTAAAAGGACAAACTTTCATCTCCAATTGGAATCACCTGAATATCTGTTGTAGAACTCGAGATATGTCTCTTACAAGCAGGAACTAGCAAATTGAAGCACTCTCTTGGCTCGCTTAACTTCCTTACTCCAATGCGCATCTCAAAATAGCTTCATTCCCACTCCAAATTCACTCATCTCCTAAATGCATGCGTAAGGACATGTTTTAGGCTTGATTTAGCTCATCTTCGGTTAATTCCTGCAAATAAAACAAAACAAACCAAAGTAGCATATTCGGGGCATTTCGTAGCATAAAACCACGATAAAAGCATAGAAATACGTGCATAAAATAAGCTAAAAAGACTATATAAAATGCACGTATCAAATCTCCCCAAACCAAACCTTTACTCGTCCTCGAGTAAACTAAATGCAGACTATTGGAACGGAAAAAGATAACTCAGAGCTAGCCTCAAATGCCCACTTAAGCCAATTTAATGCAAGCAAACTAACACTTATAGCTAAACAGTCAAATGCAAACGAGTTATAGGATGTTTATAAAAGTAGCTGAACCGTCGACCTTGCAAGACCTTAAACAATGGACTCTCACGGGTCACTCTCTCTCATGAAGCAAAGGGTGAACATATATATGTAAGAGAAAGAAAGAAATATAGTCGCTCACCTAGACTACGACCCACATAAACATGCATGCAACTAATATGATACACAATTCTAACTACCAAACATACATTCCAACCAAACAAGGTCCTGTCACAGCCGAGGGCTTACAAAAATATGGTAAGATGAGGCAATGGGTAAGAAAAGGCAAAACATTTATGGGAATGTGGAGGTATAGGCGGCCAAGCTAGTACCTAAACAAAACCATATGAGACATATCCATTTCCAACTCAATTATGAACTAAATACAATGCCCTTCACTTGGCATAAAATCTCACCAAACCAAACTGAACTAACTCCTCAAAAGATATAGATAAAGCATAGGAGTGAAACCGACTAACAAACAACATCTTTTTTTTTCTTTCTTTTTCGAATTTTTCTTTTCATTTGTTTTCTTTTTCTTTTCCTGTTTTTTCGAATTCCTTTTTCAAATTCTCTTTTTTTTTCTTTTCTTTCAACTTTTTTTTTCATCAACCTTCTTTCTTCTTAGATTACCAACTCCGAATCAACAGAATACGAGCCAAACTCGGCGCAATGAAATATATACCGCAAAACAAACACTAAACTAGCTTGATAAGGCAGGCTAGATTTGGGATGTAGGTAAGGGTCAACAGGCAAATTTGGCTAATGTGGAGTTTATGGGTAGAAATGAAAGAAAAGGGAAAATGTAAGCACCTCCCTGCATGTGACACCAACCACTAACCCGAATGTATGCAGGCAAAAAGCAATTGAATTTCATATACGTGCAAATTGATGATACATGTTATGCAAGGAGTATACTACTCACAATCCTACATGAAACTGGTCACAAATAACACCAGTTTATATGGCTCTAAATCTTAGAAATTATAAGTAGGTTGCCAAAATTTCAGGTCAAGTCTATATGTTCAGCTAAATTAAACATTAACTCGTAGATATGCAATAAGACAAAGCTAATAAGATAACAGTTCAATGCAAGGCTTAAGCAAAAAGACAGATATAGTGCAATTTCATCATTGAAATCTACCGTTCCGACTCAACCTATATGCTAAAATAAACATGAAATTTTTTGAATTTTTATGAATTTTTTCAATTTTTATGTGATTTTGAATTTTCAACAAAAATAAACAACAATGCAAACATAAATTAGACGTGATAACTGAAATGCAATGAAAACAACATGCAGACACAGATATGGATGCATAACCTCCCCAAACCAAACTGTACAATGCCCCCATTGTACCAAAACATGGAAAGGAAAATGCAAACTAAAGGAGGAAGAGAGTAAAAGCGAAAAAACTCACAAGATAGCGCGAATAAAGGGACCTCCCCAAACCGACCATGAAATGGGAGGTCACTAATAGCTCCGAAACATCGTCACAAGAAGCTATCCAAGCAATGGGCGTCCAAAACAGCTCGATCGAGAGGAATAGTGGTCGATCGAGTAGAAAAGCGGTCGATCGAGTAAATTTTTTTTTTTTTTTTTTTTTTTTTTTTTTTTTTTTTTAAATGAGCAGAAAGTTACTCGATCGAGTAACTCGAACGCGTAATTCAACCAAGAAATTAAATAAAATGCGAGAATAAAATCGTCGGGTTGCCTCGCGGGTAGCGCTTAGCTTCATCAGTCCCACTCGACCTTCTTCTTCTCACCCAACACCACAAATCATTGGTCCACTACTAGGCCTCGATCGAACGCGGTAGCTTCAAAGAATCGTCAAACGGACATCCGGTCTCCACACTTGGCAATGTAAGAACAACGACTTCCCACAATCCGGTCCCAATCTATCACCTCATCACGCAGCTTTTTCCTAGACGGTGTAGCTTTATCAACACCTCCTCCTGGGTCGTCTATCCAGGCAGTTCCGGATTTCAAACTAGGAGTACCCATCTCACCTCCCTGGTCTTTGAACTCGTCGCGACACAGTAGAAAGAGAAACAAACAAATGTTCCTCCAATTTGCTCCCGAATGGGGCGGAGGTGTCATAACGGCAAAGAACAATATGTGACTCAGAAGGACTATCGGACGGTATATCAAAGGACTCTTCATGAGGGACATCATCACATGGCGTGATGTGTATGGGTTCCCTAGGGTCATCGACTTAGTAAACACCAAGTCCTCCCCTCCGACCTAAAAGGTAAGTGTCCCAACCCCGACATCGATAATTGCGCCAAAGCATGCACAAAAATGGTCTTCCCAAAATAACGGGAATGTCACGGTCCTCGGGTATATTTAAGACAATAAAATCTACGGGAATAAAGAAATTCCCGATCCTAACAGGTACCTCATGTAAAGCTCCTTTGACCCGAACATAAGAATGATCACTAGTGAACAGTCATTCTAGCGCGTGTAAACTTAGTCAAACCCAATTTCAAGGCAAGAGACAAAGGTAAAATGTTGACACTAGAATCGAGGTCACATAAAGCATTATCAAACGAATGGGTCCCTATTGAACATGGTATAGAAAAACGACTGGGTCGACAATTTGGGTGGAGTCCCATTTCAAGAAGTGCGCCGCACTCTTGATCATAGAAACATTCATTACCGTCTTAACATTACTAACATCCCTCTTAGACCAATCAATTTGATCAAGAAATTCAGAATAAGAGGGTACCTGAGCAATCATTGCATTGTAATGATCAGCGACATTAAGATCTCGGATACGGTCCAAAAAATTGCAATCACGGTATGGTAGCGACGATTTTGATAAAGGAACTCAAATGCGAATAGGATTCAACCGTACGTTCCTTTGTATCGTCACTTGGAATAGGCGTTGGTGACGATTTAACAGTTTCCGCAGCTTCTGGGGTTGATCGAGCATGTCTATTGGTCGATCGAACTATTTCCCCTTCGTCTTCACTCGATCGAGCGTAATTGTTGCTCGATCGACCAGCTTCCCCTTGAATTCTACTCGATCGAGCGGAGTTACGGTCGATCGAGCACTTTCTCCTGGAAAATCACTCGATCGACCAATGTTGGTCACTCGATCGAGTGATTCCTCTTGTCTGGCTTAAATCTGCGCATTGGCTCTTGAAGTACGATAGGAATTCGTCGTCCGAGTCATAGAAATCATTCTCAACATTGGGTGACACGGGTTCTTCATGAGACGGAATGGTGTCGGTGTTGATAGCATACACTGTCTCACATTGCTCTTGCTCGGTAATTAATTGATCACACCGAGCCTCTAGCTTCTTCATACGGCTATCAAATTCCGCACTAGAATTATGACACTGTAGTGCAAGTGCCAATATCAGTGACTTAACTTCTTCAGCCTCATCATTCCTAGCATGTGGAGGAATTGGTTGCGGTGAGAAAGAATAACAAGGCGGTGGGTAGCCTTGTTGCAGCAACGGTTGTGGTCTAGGCCTCGGTGGAGGAGCAACTTCATAGTGATTACCACAACCCCAAGATTCTTTCCTCTCCCAATTAGTAGATCTTTCAGTTTGAGCTTCAAACTGAGCAATAAGTCGAGAGACGGACGTCATCTTGGCAAAAGGGTCGAAGGTACTCAAGCCTTCCCTTCGACAATCTCTTTCTAAAATCTGTCTAATAGACCTGTAAGACCTATCAAAACAGCACTAAAGAAAAAGATAAGAGCGGCCTCAAGGTACTCAGTCTTCCCTTGAGGCGGAAAAACAGACAAAATTTAAACAGGTTAAAAAGCGTCGCCTCCCCGGCAACGGCGCCAAAATTTGATACGGTCGTTATGTACCAAAAATAAATACCTAAGTTACTACTAACAGAAGTCAGCGGTAAGTAGGGTCGATCTCCACAGGGAGGCTAAGTTGCTATCTATCTGTTTAACTCGGTCTGTCAGGGTGTCACAGAAATGGGGGTTTGATTTGATTTAACTAACTAGAGACTAAGCAAGGGAAATGAATAAGAAAAATTAACAATAGGAGAAGGGTAGTATGCTAAGAGTCGGTCCACCGTGGCAACTATCAGATCTTATACTATCGGGAATACTGAGGCGATTAGACTATTGATAAGAAGAGCTATGGTCGTCACCTTTCGGTCCTTAAACCGCCCTAGAGCGTAAACAGCTTAACTTTCGCCCTCACTGCAATACCCTATTGTAATTAAGCAAGCCTTCCCTTCCAATCTTTCGATCTAGGTCGGGGTTAACTAAAATTATTGGTCTCCTGCATGCATTCATTCGACCGGATAATAATTAAATTGCCTAATACAATTCCTATCGCAAGACTAATCTATATAAGTCAATTAAAACATCGCTACCACGGCTTCCCTAATCCTAACATACTAGGGGATTTAGCTATGCATAATTAAATAGAGAACAAGAAATAAAGGAGAAGTAAACATTAAATAAAAGTAAAGAGAATAATGGGAAAGAAGAAATACTGAATAAATGATCCGGAAAAACAAGGAGAGAATGTAACAGTGTATAGAGAAAAGGGGAAGAGCAACGTGATCCTTCGATCATTACAAATGACATACTAACTCCTATTTATAAGAAAATAGGAGTATAATTAAACCTAATGACGGAAAATAACTAAAAAGCCCACCACAAATCAAAAAATCCACTCGATCGAGTAACTAAATCACTCGATCGAGCAAAGGCATAAAAGGAACTGGTCGATCGAAAGGAAAAATAGTCGATCGAGTACTTATCCATCCTAAACCACTCGATCGAGAAGAAGTGGCTCTCGATCGAGCAAATGGGCTCTCGATCGAATAGATATAGTTCTCGATCGAGCACTTCTCAGCGCGTAATTCCTGCTTCGCGCACTGAACTTCAAACGGCTGCCATTTCTTCGTTACTTGGTCAAGCAGGGTGATTCCGGTGGCATTGGAAAGCTAAAAGGACAAACTTTCATCTCCAATTGGAATCACCTGAATATCTGTTGTAGAACTCGAGATATGTCTCTTACAAGCAGGAACTAGCAAATTGAAGCACTCTCTTGGCTCGCTTAACTTCCTTACTCCAATGCGCATCTCAAAATAGCTTCATTCCCACTCCAAATTCACTCATCTCCTAAATGCATGCGTAAGGACATGTTTTAGGCTTGATTTAGCTCATCTTCGGTTAATTCCTGCAAATAAAACAAAACAAACCAAAGTAGCATATTCGGGGCATTTCGTAGCATAAAACCACGATAAAAGCATAGAAATACGTGCATAAAATAAGCTAAAAAGACTATATAAAATGCACGTATCAATACGCACGACCCAAGGGGTGGTCAATGTTGACTATTCTAGTCATCGAATGCAATGAATCGGATGCTAAGCACGCGCAATTCAAATAACGAGAAATCGTCATAAGAAAAGATGAATTCATTTAATTCTTTAAAGAAATTCATTTAAAAACCTATGTCGGGTTTGTATGACCTATGAATGTCTAATTCATTTAACATGCATTCTATATATCTGTAAAGTAAGGACTTTGTTAGCAGCTGGTTTTCAAGGTAATCAGTGGCTAGCAGATCCTAAGGGTTACTCTATTGCTTCCGGATATCAGTGGATGCAGGGTACACCCCCCTGTCTAGTGGTTCAAGGATCTTTGGACTGGACGGGCTCTTCCCAAACATTCATTCATAAGCTGGCTTATTAAACATGAAGCCTTGAACACAAGAGTAAAGCTGTATGCTTTGGACCTGTGTGAGACTAACAGGTGTGTTCTGTGTGAAAGGGAAGATGAAGAGCATGGACATCTTTTTGGGAGCTATATATATAGTTCCAGGGTTGTTGCTCTAATGGATGCTTGGTCACAGGTGGCTCTGAGTACTGCCATTGGTGTATCAAAGCTGTAGAAGAAGGCTTACAGGATGATAAGACTGGCATGCTGGTATGTAGTCTGGATGGAGAGGAATCAGTGCAGGATTGGTCTTAAATTGAAACGACATGCTCATGTTGCAGAGGAGATAAAATATCTGGTGAAGTCAAGATTGCAAAAGGTTGTTGCCAGGCCTATTCTAGTAGGAGACTAGAAGATAGAGTCTGGCTTGAAAAGTTAGGAATTTGTATTTGATGAATATGCTTTAATTCCTTAGAGTTTTTAAAAATGCACTCATAATGTACTATCTTGTTGATTGATGATTAATCAAAGCTCACATTTTACCAAAAAAAAATTAAATCATGCGATTTAATCTAATTATTTCATAATTAAAATTAAACCAAAACATTAAACATGTGAAACGAACTAATTACTTCGTAATTAAAACATTAAATATGTGAAAACGAATTAAACTAATTAAAATTTCATTTTAATTGATTTAAGGCATGTTATCGTCATACAAATGCAAACAATTCATTTCATAAACTAAACATGTAATTATTCTAATAAACATGTTATCGTCATAAACTGAAAGACAAGCATATGATTAGCATAATATTATTCTAACAGCAATTAACCCATCATTAAGCATCCTAATTATGTAACATTAACTAATGAAATGATAATCAAAGGACGATAAAAAACCGACAAAAAAAAAACGTGACATACATGAGTAAAGGAGAAAGGAGAGACAGGATTTTGGGCACCCTCAACTTACATGTAGACTTGGACACCACTCGGGATCCCGTATGCAAGCTTTGCCTAGAAGGCGCATCTTCGACGATTGTAAAACAAACTTTGAAACAATTTAACGAAAACAATATCGAAAAATAAACTAACTTGCTCGCGTAAAAAGGCACTTCGTGCAACGATTTTCAAACGAAGATTGTGACTTCGTTTCTTACTCAATTCTAAATCTGAAAGATGTTCTGGAATCCTTAGACTCCAAAGATTCAAACTTTATCAAAAAAAAAAGCAAAAATCAATTTGAAATGATTAAAAATGAACAAAAACAGGTGCTGTCCACACGAGTTTAAAAACGCGGTTTATGTTGTACTTCATACAACGATTTTCAAACGAAGATTGTGACTTCGTTTCTAGCTCAAATCTAAATCTGAAAGATGTTATGGAATCCAAGAAGGACAAAGATTCAAAATTTAACAAGAAACAGAAGTAAAAACGAATTTAAAACAAAGAGAAATGGACGATAACAGTGGCTGTCTAGAACGCGGGAAGACACGAACAAGAGAGCAAATCGATACTCTAATGTTCATCTAATCCTTTGTATGAACCTTATGCTTTGTTTTTAGGTATGAGAGCATTTTAGGGTTACTTTTGGAGATGAGATTGATGGTTTTTTGCCTAGGATTTTGAGCTCTCAAAACCGGGTAATTGTCTCTCTCCTTTTCACCCTCCTTTTGTGTTTGTGAGGTTTTTTTTGTATCTCCAAGAGGAATGGGTGCTAGGGTTAGGCCAGATGGGCAGCTTTGGAGTTATTTTTATGTAAGGATTCGAGAATTTGGTTGAGATATGGAGAGTAGAGATCAATCTTTCGGTTTTGGAAAGGATAGGGGAAGGGGAAGATTTCGGTTGTTATGGGAGATTGTGTGAGATGGTTATGGGTGGAAAATATCTTCTTTAGCTTTGGGAACAAGTAGTAAAGGTTAGGGAAGGAGTATAATTTGGCTAGGGTCGAAAAAAGAGACGGAGAAGTCTAGGGCTGTTCACTCAGTGGTCCGGACCAAAGACCTGACCGGACCGGACCATTTGGTTCGGACCAGACCGGACCGAATTTTGTTTGCTCCAGTCCACGGTCCACATATTTACTCTACTTTGGTCTTCAGTCCGGTCCTGGACCAAACCGAATAGACCGCGGACCGGACCGTGGACTAAAGTTATGTAAGAAAAGAATTTTTAAAATTGTAATATTATTGATTTTATTTTCTACTTTATTTACACGTATTATAAGATGTGTAATTATGTAATTAAATCTAGAAAGAAAATAATGTTGTCTATTTTGATCATTACGATTTCTCGAATTCTAGTTTTATATGCTAAAACTTGTCAATGACAATAATATTTGGTCCACTTCTGTCCATTTGGTCCGATCCGGTCCGGTCCATGCGTTTTTATGGTCCAGACTGGACCGGACCAATATTAATATGGTCCGGTCCTCGGTCCACCTCTTAACACTTCTTTGGTCTTCGGTCCAGAGAGTTTGGTCTGGTTCGGTCCTGTCCCGGACCAATGAACACCCCTAGAGGATTCCCTGTTTTGCCGCGCAAAACAGGGTGTGGGCACGGGTTGGTGGGTGCGGATTTGGCTGGGTTAGGGACGTGGGCATGAGTTGGGTTGGGTTGATGGTTGGGTTGATGGGTATGGTGACGGGTGTGGGATTGATGGGTTTGGGTCGTAAATTGGGTGGTGTTTGGTTGGGTGTTGGGCTCGGGCAAAACAAGAGAGAAGGGGGGGATTGTGCGGGTTTTGGGAATGAAAAAAGGAAAGGAATGGGTGGTGTTGGTCGGGTTCGAACTCGGGACCTGTGGAGATGGGGGATGGGTCAAAGCAAGCTTCGAAACTCGTGCCAAAGTCCGTTTAAAAGCGAGCTAAAAACCATCTTAAAAATCGAGTTAAAAACCGCTTAAAAAAATCTAATTTTCCAGATTAAATAAAGCGATAAAAACAAGAAAAACGTCACAATCTCATTTCAAATAAATTCAAATAAAAACTTTGAACGATAATTTATTTTTCAAATAAATTATAAAAGCTTAAATTTTAAATAAACTTGAAAATATGAAAACCGATGAAATAAATTTCATTTATTTCGAAATAATTTAAATTTTATTTAAATTATAAAACCGTCAAACAACGCTTGTCCCGCATCACTTAAACGAAATCCGCTACCGAGCGGTGTACATAAACATGTGTCCTATCATCATCGAGTGTTTTGTCGGAATTTCTGTAAATTCCAATATCGACGGATACGGATCTACAAGATAATATCGCCTTTTGTAGTATTCTTGTATTTTATTGTCTTATTTAGGAATTGGAGCGGTTTTCCGTCATTTTCTTACGCTTTCGGAAATCCCGAGTAAGGTGGAGCTAATTACAAGTATTTAAGCTAAAGATGGCGGACCATATTATTTGGTGGACAAAACAAATACAATGAAGCTCAAAATGAAGATTAAAGAGCAAGCTTATGATTCCATATTGAATTCTATTATGCATTTAGTAGAGGAATTAAGAGGTATTAAGAGCAAAACATTGGATTCCTTGTGCTAATTAATCAAGAATTGAAGAAAAATTAAGAGTATGGATTGGATGCCATATGATCTCTAAAATGCTTTAGATGAACTCATAAACATGCAAGCATTGGATTCCGCATCACCATAAAGCAAGAAGCTACTAAGAAATTAAGAGAAATATCATCAATCACCACGTCCCCGATTGGAGTTTGGTGTCCCCGATCGAGGTGGCTCTTTTCTAGCCCGTTTACGTTACTCCCTTTGGTCCTATATTAAGGGTGTTGTATCCACACACTTACACAAACATTTTTCCATACGCTTTAGTCTTAGTTTTTAGAATAAAATGTAGTTTAGATTAGATTTCCTTTAAGCATTCCTTTAATTGTTACAAATATTTCTTTAAGCATTTCAATTTATATTACAAGTTCATTTACAAGTCATTTCCATTTGTTTTTTCTTGTTCTTCATTTCCTAGTTCATTTCCTTTGTTGAGGTAATTCTATCATGTTTACTTTATCATTTGTCATTAGTTTAGTTTACATTATGCAAGAGTAGTTTACTTTGTCTAGGAAAGAAGGAAAGCCATGCACAAATAGTTTTTGCAATTGTTGAATTAGGATGTTATAGTAATCGATTAAAAGTTTCTATTAAATGTTTGCTTTGTTTTGTTAATCTTTGATAAATGATCACTATCTTAGAATAAATTTGTTAATTCATTTTTATAAGTCGAGAGGCACGAATTTGAATTAGACTAATCATGTTTTAGTAGACGACCTAGTCATAACGAGAGTTCGCTAGGACCTAATCTATGGTTTATAATGAGGCCGACAGGTGGTTGTCTTTAAGCTTAAACAATTAACGATATTAGCAACTCCTATGTTTAGTTTGAGCATTTACATAATATGCATGTGTGATCCGACCTCTCTAGACTCTTCTTTTATTGTTTTTGTTTACATACCAAACCATAAAATCAATCGATAACCGACATAGATAGAATTCACCTCATAACAACTTATATAGCAACTCCCGTCTCCTCGTGTTCGACCCCTATTACTACATTCATTTGTGTCTAGGGTATTTATCTTTGATTAGGTTTGCGACATCCTATCAAATTTTGGCGCCATTGTCGGGGAGCACGGTTTTGTTTGCTAATTAGTTGTTGAATTCTATCTTATTTTATTTTGCCTCGGGGAACACTTGTTCCTTGGGATCTTCTCATGTTTCTTTGTAGTTTTAGTACCTATTTTCTAGGTAATAAAGGTTGGCCTTTCATAATGAATGACAGATTCGTCACACAACTCATAGATGAGCCTTTTCATGACTATCTTGCCCGGTTTTACTATTTTTGCGATGGTCTCATCTCCCTTGAACATGTTCTTGATGGGGATTTCTTGGGTCATTTCATGCTTGATGGCACGGATTTTGAGACCTGTGAATTGGCTCTAAACTTGAGTAATGGAGTATCTACTACATGATCGGGCCGAAACTTTGGAATTTCTTTGATTTTATGGCTAGCCAAAGTCAATTGCGGGAGGTAGAACGCCAATTCAATGTGTGGCGTATCATAGAGGAGCTCAAAGTGCATCAAGCCCGTTTGGAACAACTTTCTCAAAAGGAAGCGAGACAATGTGAGCTTATTACCTCTCCTTATGCTTTCCCAACCTCCCAATGTGAGTCTTTCCCCCCTAACAATTTTGAATTATTGGATGACGATGACGATAGACCGACTTTCTTGTTTGAAATTCCCCCTATTGTCGTTCCAATTAATCATTTCGTGGAGGAGGTAGTTGACACACGTGCCATGGATGATGTTGGGCCCGATTATCATGAAAAGGATAAGGTGTTACCCAATTCATTTGAAACCTTTGAAAATCCTTCACATGGGATGTAGTTGACCCATTTAAGGTTGATGGAGGACTTAGTGATGCACACTTAGAAGTAAAGTGGGAGGCACCCCCTATTTTTGATGAGTCCTACCACCTTGAGTTTTCATACCACCAATTTGAGACCGTTCATGATTATGGTATTTGTACTAACGATTTATTTTATGGTCTTAAGCATAATGCTTCATCTCTTACTGACGAGTGGAGTAGTACCACTAGTAGAAAAAACCCATATCGTGTCGCTACTATCATGGCGGTTTTAATAGAAAACGACGTAAAAAGGAAAAAAATTGGCGGGAACGAATCTTTTATCCAATAGAAGGTCTATTATGACGGTTTTAATTAAAAAGCGACGTAATAAAATATTTTATTTGTGGCGGTTTCAAGTAAAAACCGCCACCATAGGTCATTTGTGGTGGTTATTCGTACAACCGACATAAATAATGACACTAAAGATTGTGATTTATTAGCACGCTTCTTCATCAAAAACCGTCACCACATTCCACAGGGGTTTTGTGGCGGTTTTAACCAAAAACGCCACTAACGGACTGTTATGGCGATTTTAGATACAACCGAAGCCGTAGGATTTTATAATAACATATCAAAGGATATTTTGCAATCGCGTAAACTATCTCTAAATTGAATATTTCGCCTCTACATATACCCTAAACCACAAACCCCACGACCATGCCCTCAAAAAGCACCACACGCCGTCTTGTGTTGACCACCACTATCCGTGTTGTCCGGCAATGATCAGTACCCACACCACTGTCCACCACCAATACCCTAAAAAACTGTAAGGCTTTCCTCGTTCATCTAAGTCAACACCCATAAAAACACCTTACCAATAACCGCGCGCACCCATCTTTGATCCTACAGTGGCGGTTCCCTAGCGACGTGATTGCCCTCGCATCCTGAGATACCGAGAATTTCTGGATCCGCTTGAGCAAGGCAACAGCATCCGAACCCAGCTCCCCATGGGATGGGAAAGAGAACGGAAGGAAACCATAACCCGTTGCCTCGCACAAGTCCCCGTACTTAGCACACTTATGCTGAGCAGCATCAGCAACAACCCGGCCAGGCACAAAATCCGTCATCCCAGTCTGAGTCAAAGGAGAAGACCCTGTCAAGTCAACGCACACATCACATCCTCTGTCCCAAGAATAAAGCAGCAAATCCGCAGGACGAAGAGAACCCCCATGGCCGTCAACCAAACCGATATCAACCTCCCTTCCCGCAGAAATACCAGATCTATAACAGATGTCGAAAAGAGTGTCACAAACGAGGTTATGCCGATGTTTAACGCCCACAGTAGCAGTACAAGAAACAGCGTGGTCCCCAAAAACATCATCATCAAAAACCCGAGAGCAAGCTGGACAGGGCCTAGAGACCGTGAATAACGGAACACCCAGACGATACCCAAGCACACTACGGTAAGTCCTCCCGTTCATAGTCTGACCCAACCCCGAGATAGGAACCGCACACAACCAATCAGAGGAGTGGGAACCCTGCTGAGACTGCCACAAAGCAAGCTGGCGAGGTGTCAAAGAGAAAACAGACCCTAAGGCAGCAGCAACCGTCGCGAAATAAATATCTGCCAATTTCTTCATAAGTTTGGGGGCAGCGATTTCACTAGGGTTACCTAAAATACCAGAGCCTGTAGTCGCAGTAAAATCCCGCGCGGCATCAGCAAAAGCAGGGCCGGCAACTACAATACCAGAAGGACCGAGTAGCTTAGCCTGCAAATCAGCAGACTGCAAACGGGACGCAATAAAAGCATAATATAAAACATCCCCCGCCGCATAGACACCAAGACCACCAAGATGGAAAGGGAAAGTAGCAAGGCGCCACTGCCAATCCCCAAAACCCGAGCCAGACGCGGTGACGATGCGTTCCAAGCTGGAACGAAGAGCAGAATCAAAAAGAAGATGGACGGACCCAAAAACACTAGGGGAGCAAGTACGAAAAGAGAAATAGAGCTTAGAAATACCAGTACAAGATCGAAGAAGAAGCAACTCACATTGCGGGTCCTCAATCCTCGCAACCAAGTCCATTAGCTCAATGGTCTTAGTTAATCTCCTCGCCACAATCTCACTGCCAAAACCAGGGCAAGTACTGACAGGTCCACCCAAAATTGTAACACCCCGCACGGGCCGAGCAATAGAAGGGGGGAAACCCCAAGGAGCCGACTCTGAGGATCCTCAACAGGCCAAAAGACCTCCGTCTTGGAGACATTAAGGTGCAGTCCAAAACGGGGGCCATCCGCCATAATCAAATCCAAGACCTTCCCCACCTCCAAAGTATCCCCTACAATGATGCCATCATCCAATTACCATGCCTGCATAGTGAGGTCAAAAGTGTCTCGGATTTTGCATACTAAGGGATGCAAAACCAAAGCGAAAAGCAACGGCCCCAAAGGTTCACCCTGCTGGACACCCTGACAAGACCACAAGCAATGCTCCACATAAAAAAGACGGGCAGGACTGGAATAACAAAACTCCACCCAACGGGAAAGAACCGGGCAATGTCGGCGGACTTCCTAAAGCATGGTCGTACGATCAACAAGGTTGAAAGCATTCTGGAAATCAACCAGCAACATGAAAAGTCCCACATCACCCCGAGCCTCAACGAGCCAATTATAGGCATGTAAGATAGCCTCTCCTCCACCGGACACACCCACCCCAAACTGTAAACTAGCAAAGTAAGACGACAAAGAAGGACCCACCATAAAAACACCAACCTTAGAGACAAGCCGTCCCCAGACAGTGCTAACAACAATAGGACAGACCCCCCCCTCCCCCCATCTGGTTTAACAAGCGGCGTGAGAGGAGCACTGGCAATGTACTCACCCAAAGCAAGAGGGCAGCGACCCTCAAGAAAAAGATTAACCACCCTAGTAATAGAAGTGATCAACTCATCGGAAATAGCAACAGCAGCGCCACTCAAACAATCCATAAGGTGCTGGGCACGAAAACCATCCCTCCCACAAGAAGTACCACGAGGGAAACTCTGAATCATATCCAAAACCACTGGCTCAGAGGCAACCAGAGGATGATGATCCCCAGGTAAAGGAGGCAATGAAGGAGGTGGGGCGACATGATGTTTCTAACGCAAGGCCACAAGAGTGGCATTGGAGTAGGGGACGACCCTAGAGGAAGAAAGCACCCGAACAGCAGCAGTATAGTGACCATCAGAAATCTTCCGCCGACATTGACGGAGGTTATGCTCACCCAAATCCAGATCCTCCTCCACATTAAACAAAGAAGGACCCTCATCAAAACACTCCTGCAACAGCTGCAAACCACTCCCAGGTACCCCCCAAGCTAGGATAGCCCGAGCAATACTCTCCTCCTGACGATGGCGTCAAATAGAAGTCTTACACTCAACATTACTCCGAGGAGCGAAAGTCTTAAGCAGACACAGTGGTTAAATAAGTAAACGAATCAAGCGGGACAGATCACTAGGGGAATCAGCCACATCATCCAGAGCTTCATTCAAAGCCCGAGCAAACCCAAGACGACACTTAGGAGGAATAGATTTTACGGTGCGGAGGCCCAAAGACAATAAACGATCAAGAGAAGATATAGACCATTGAACAAGCTCAACAACATCATCAGAAGAAACCGAAGTAGAGGGAGCCAAAGGTCTTGGAATACCATAAATATGAAAACTTTAGAGGCCATCAACACGCTCCGGAGGCAGCACAATATCACCCCGACTATGTCGACATCTAGCACGAGTGGTACGGGTCATAAAACACCCCCATCCGTCTCAAAGTACTCTCAGCATTGGAATAAACAGTCAAACTATTAGTAAGAGTCTGACGCGTAAGGTCCAACGCACCACCATGACAATGTCGGTCCAGTAAATGTTTCTGCCATGCCGCCTTAGGTAGGCCCTTACCAAAACCATCCCGACACGCATGAAGACCCGAAAAAGGACCATGGTACCGCACAAGCTCAGGCATGAAAGGACAAAAAACCCAACACCCTCCTCGCACACAGCGGCGTTGAACGGCCAAGGACGACCAACACACCAACCAAAACGAAAATGGTTGACAAACAGCCCAAAAAAACCGTACAACCCGAACTCCCAACAGCAACCCGCACTACAACCTGAACCCACACACATAGAGGCAGAGGTGGCAACGGCCGAACACCGGACAAGAGCAGCAGACCACCGTAACAAGGCTCAAACAGTGAAGAAAGTAACGGAATAAAAAAAAAACAAGAAAAGAAATGAGACTCACCGGTGGAAGGACAATGGCAACGCCGTCAACCACCACAGCAATGGCCGGTGACTTGAAATCGGAATGCCAAAGGGTGTCGGCGCAGGTCGACAACCGTCGCAGAACAGGCGACAATGTCACCTGAAATGATAAACGCTGCACGAATTACCCCTCACAACAGCAAAAACCACCGCAGGAACCACCGACAACAACTGCCCCTGACCGGCGACGTGAGGTCTAACGATCGACGTGGGGTGGTTGTTGGCAGCGAACGGCGGAAGAAAAAGAAACGGAAACCGATGCCCTAATCTAAACGATCCCACAAAACAACCCTAACAGCGCAAAACTTACCCCACAACCACCTATAACCACAGCCGTTGCCGACGACGAGATTGCCGGCGTGAGAGGACGGTGACAGTGGTGACGGTGGTGGACTAGGGGCAGCGTAGGTTTGCCATTGTTGAATCGCTGATGAGTCGCATTCCCCTCTCCTCTCTCCTCTCTCAAATTATTATTATTATTATTATTATTATTATTATTATTATTATTATTATTATTATTATTATTATTATTATTATTATTATTATTATTATTATTATTATTATTATTATTATTATTATTATTATTATTATTATTATTATTATTATTATTATTATTATTATTATTATTATTATTATTATTATTATTATTATTATTATTATTATTATTATTATTATTATTATTATTATTATTATTATTATTATTATTATTATTATTATTATTATTATTATTATTATTATTATTATAAAAAAAACCGCAAACTTTTATTAATCAATCTAAAGTTTACAAGAAATTGGTGGGCATCCGAGATACAATCTGGTCTCCCACCCCCTTAGCATTAGCAAAGCTATGTCGAGTAAAATAAAAGCGGCAAATATGAGCTCCGCACCGAGACAGAGAATATTTCAATCCGCTTGAGCGTGCAATGTCACCCGCATCCAACTCCCCAAAGAAGAGAAAGAAAAAAGTAATAAATTATAACCGATCGCTGAACACGAGCCCTGATACTTAGCCCATTTGCGCCGATCAGCATTAATCACCTAATTAGCATTTATGGTGAACCGTGGTTCGTGGTGACTACCTTGTAATAACTCAAATTAGTATTAGAATTATTATTAGTAATGTTCTTCTTCTTAATCATCATTATTATTAATATTATTATTAATATTATTATTAATATTATTATTATTATTATTATTATTATTATTATTATTATTATTATTATTATTATTATTATTATTATTATTATTATTATTATAAAAAACCCGCAAACTTTTAGTAATCAATCAAAAGTTTACAATAAATTGGTAGGCAGCCGAGATATAATCTGGTCTCCCACCCCCTTAGCAATTGCAAAGCTAAGTCAGGTAAAAATAAAAGCAGCAGCGCGAGCACCGGCATCATGAAATAGAGAATATTTCTGAATCCACTTGAGCATTGCAATGGCATCCGCCTCCAACTCCTCCAAAGAAGAGAAAGAAAAAGGTAAGAAATTATTACTAATCGCTGAACACGAGCCCTGATACTTGGCCCATTTGCGCCGATCAGCATCAATCACCTAATTAGCATTTATGGTGAACCGTGGTTCATGTTCATGGTGGCTACCTTGTAATAACTCAAATTAGTATAATTACTAGTATTAAAATTATTATTAGTAATGTTCTTCTTCTTCTTAATTATTATTATTATTATTATTATTATTATTATTATTATTATTATTATTATTATTATTATTATTATTATTATTATTATTATTATTATTATTATTATTATTATTATTATTATTATTATTATTATTATTATTATTATTATTATTATTATTATTATTATTATTATAAAAAAACCGCAAACTTTTATTAATCAATCTAAAGTTTACAAGAAATTGGTGGGCAGCCGAGATACAATCTGGTCTCCCACCCCCTTAGCATTAGCAAAGCTATGTCGAGTAAAATAAAAGCAGCAGCGCGAGCTCCGGCACCCTGAGACAGAGAATATTTCTGAATCCGCTTGAGCAGTGCAATGGCACCCGCATCCAACTCCCCCAAAGAAGAGAAAGAAAAAAGTAAGAAATTATAACCGATCGCTGAACACGAGCCCTGATACTTAGCCCATTTGCGCCGATCAGCATTAATCACCTAATTAGCATTTATGGTGAACCGTGGTTCGTGGTGGCTACCTTGTAATAACTCAAATTAGTATTAGAATTATTATTAGTAATGTTCTTCTTCTTAATCATCATTATTATTAATATTATTATTAATATTATTATTATTATTATTATTATTATTATTATTATTATTATTATTATTATTATTATTATTATTATTATTATTATTAATATTATTATTAATATTATTATTATTATTATTATTATTATTATTATTATTATTATTATTATTATTACTATTATTATTATTATTATTATTATTATTATTATTATTATTATTATTATTATTATTATAAAAAAACCGCAAACTTTTATTAATCAATCTAAAGTTTACAAGAAATTGGTGGGCAGCCGAGATACAATCTGGTCTCCCACCCCCTTAGCATTAGCAAAGCTATGTCGAGTAAAATAAAAGCGAGCCACGAGCTCTCAGCACCCTCGAGACAGAATATTTGAATCCGCTGAGCGGTGCAATGGCACCCGCATCCAACTCCCCAAAAAGAAGAAAGAAAAAAGTAAGAAATTATAACCGATCGCTGAACACGAGCCCTGATACTTAGCCCATTTGCGCCGATCAGCATTAATCACCTAATTAGCATTTATGGTGAACCGTGGTTCGTGGTGGCTACCTTGTAATAACTCAAATTAGTATTAGAATTATTATTAGTAATGTTCTTCTTCTTAATCATCATTATTATTATTATTATTATTATTATTATTATTATTATTATTATTATTATTATTATTATTATTATTATTATTATTATTATTATTATTATTATTATTATTATTATTATTATTATTATTATTATTATTATTATTATTATTATGATTATTATAAAAAACCCGCAAACTTTTAGTAATCAATCAAAAGTTTACAATAAATTGGTAGGCAGCCGAGATACAATCTGGTCTCCCACCCCCTTAGCAATTGCAAAGCTAAGTCAGGTAAAAATAAAAGCAGCAGCGCGAGCACCGGCATCATGAAATAGAGAATATTTCTAAATCCACTTGAGCATTGCAATGGCATCCGCCTCCAACTCCTCCAAAGAAGAGAAAGAAAAAGGTAAGAAATTATTACTGATCGCTGAACATGAGCCCTGATACTTGGCCCATTTGCGCCGATCAGCATCAATCACCTAATTAGCATTTATGGTGAACCGTGGTTCATGTTCATGGTGGCTACCTTGTAATAACTCAAATTAGTATAATTACTAGTATTAAAATTATTAGTGTTTTCTGTAAATAACCCCCTTATATATACGTTTTTTTACAAATAACCTCCTTATATGTCCATCTTTAGTAATAACCCCCTTAAATCCCACTTAATCCTAAAAATTACCCCCAAAACTGAATTACGCTAACAAAACTTAAAAAACCCGATCTAATTACGACATTACGACACAAACTTAGGTAACATACCTAAACTACCCTTTTATTACTTTTTACACTACCTCAAACTAATTAACAAAAAACGTACTCCATTCTAGCCAATTCGCTCGATCGCTTATTCGGTAAGACATTGATCTCCAATTATAAACCCTAGTTTTAATTCATCTCCAATTCCTCTCTTAATTCTTAGCAAAGGTTTAGTTGATTCTTAATTGTGCGGCTTATACAGGTTAGTATTTCCGATTCCTCCCTCAATTTTTTGCGTTTTTTCTACGGTGTTTAAATTTGTTTGCCCCATAAATTTCTGCACTTTTGTTAGGAAAATAGGATGATGGAACACAAAATAAACACTTGGTATTCATTGTCTTTGAAGCCCAAATGAACAAAGAAGCTTGTAGTGTACTTAAAATCCTAACACAATTAGTAGGTGTTAATAGTGTTTGCTGGGTTTAATAGTATTTAAATTTTTAACTTGTTGATTTTGATATTCATTTTTTATGTAGGATGTGTGAAACTATTAACAAGTGAAAAGGATGAAGAAGGCTAACAAGTTGAAATTGAAGTCGAAAAACTGGATGTTACTTGTTGGAGAGGAAAAAGGGAGAGCAACGATAGAAAAGGGGAAAGAGTGCAGTGGAGTAATTCAATTGAATTGAAGATGGAATACCTTTTTTGTTAATTAGTTAAGACTTGAGGGTAGTGTAGATGTAATAAAAGGGTAGTTTAGGTATGTTACATAAGTTTGAGTCGTAATGTCGTAGTTGGATCAGGGTTTTTAAGTTTCGTTAGCGTAATTCAGTTTTGGTGGTAATTTTTAGGATTAAGTGAGATTTAAGGGGGTTATTACTAAAGATGGACATATAAGGGGGTTATTTGTAAAAAAACGTACATATAAGGGGGTTATTTACAAAAAACACAAATTATTATTAGTAATGTTCTTCTTCTTCTTAATTATTATTATTATTATTATTATTATTATTATTATTATTATTATTATTTTTAAATATAAACCGGAACTTTTATTAAAAATAATCAACATTATTATTATTATTATTATTATTATTATTATTATTATTATTATTATTATTATTATTATTATTATTATTATTAAATATAAACCGGAACTTTTATTAAAAATAATCAACATTATTATTATTATTATTATTATTATTATTATTATTATTATTATTATTATTATTATTATTATTATTATTATTATTATTATTATTATTATTATTATTATTATAAAAAAACCGCAAACTTTTAGTAATCAATCAAAAGTTTACAACAAATTGGTAGGCAGCCGAGATACAATCTGGTCTCCCACCCCCTTAGCAATAGCAAAGCTAAGTCAGGTAAAAATAAAAGCAGCAGCGCGCGCACCGGCATCATGAAATAGAGAATATTTCTGAATCCACTTGAACATTGCAATGGCATCCGCCTCCAACTCCTCCAAAGAAGAGAAAGAAAAAGGTAAGAAATTATTACTGATCGCTGAACACGAGCCCTGATACTTGGCCCATTTGCGCCGATCAGCATCAATCACCTAATTAGCATTTATGGTGAACCGTGGTTCATGTTCATGGTGGCTACCTTGTAATAACTCAAATTAGTATAATTACTAGTATTAAAATTATTATTAGTAATGTTCTTCTTCTTCTTCTTCTTCTTCTTCTTCTTTATTATTATTATTATTATTATTATTATTATTATTATTATTATTATTATTATTATTATTATTATTATTATTATTATTATTATTATTATTATTATTATTATTATTATTATTATTATTATTATTATTATTATTATTATTATTATTATTATTATTATTATTATTATTATTATTATTATTATTATTATTATTATTAGGGTTATTCTACGGTGTAGCCCTGAGTTTTTGAGTTTTCTAAGTTGTACCCCTACTTTTTTGAAATTATATGTTATACCCCTAAACTCTATATTATAGTCTATACTCTATAACATGACCTTATTAATTGTCTTTGTTAACGTAATTCGTTAGTTGATCGATTATTTCACTCATTCGTGCACTAATCACTCCGTAACCCGCTTAATAATCAACTAACATTTCCAAATATGCTCAAAACTTTCATTTTATTTTTTTTCTTCTTTAAATAGGTATTAAAGATAATTGGTAATTGGTTAAAGTTAGTTTGTGATTATTTTCATAAAAGAAGATGATATGATGTTAATCAATGAGATTTGAGGTTAAAGTACGATTGTTTGAGAGACATCGAGTGAAGAGAGAGTTGAGTGAGGTCATTATGCGGATGAAGTAAAGAATTCAGGGGTACACCGTGAAATATAAAAAAAGCAGGGGTACAATATGGAAAACGCAAAAACTCAAGGATACACCATAGAATTTCCCTTATAATTATTACTATTATTTTTTTTTTAATTATTTTAAAAAAAAAACCGGAACTTTTATTAAGAATAATCAAAAAGTTTACAACAAATTAGTGGGCAGCCGAGATATAATCTAGGCCCCCACTCCCGTAGCGATAACAAAGCTAAGTCTAGTAAAAATGTAAGCGGCCATGCGAGCCCCTGCATACTGAGAAACAGAGAATTTCTGGATCCGCTTGAGCAAAGCCACAACATCCGTATCCAGCTCTCCCAGCGAAGAAAAAGATAAGGGTAGGAAACCATAACCCGCCGTCGTGCAGAAATCCCGATACTTGGCACACTTTCGCTGAGCAAAATCAGCAACAACCCGACCCGGCACAAAATTGGACAACCCAGTCTGAGACAAGGGGGATGACCCCGTCAGTTCGACACACATCCCGCCCCCTGTCCCAGGAATAAAGAAGCAGATCCGACGGAAGAAGGGAGCCACCATTCCCATCAACCAAACCGATATCAACCTCCCTACCGGCAGAGATCCCCGGCCTATAGAAGATGTCTAATAAGGTGTCGCAAACGAGCTTATGCCGATGATTAACGCCCACAGTACCAGCACAGGACACAGCATGATCGCCATAAACATCCCCATCAAAAACCCGAGAACTAGCAAGACAGGGCCTAGACACCGTGAACAACGAGACGCCGAGTCGATAGCTAAGCACACTACGATAGGTCCTCCCATTCATAGTCTGCCCCAGCCCATAAATAGGAACCGGACGCAACTAATCAGAAGAGTGAGCCCCCTGCTGAGATTTCCACAATGCAATCTGACGCGGAGTCAACGAGAAAACAGATTCTGAAGTAGCGGCAACATTCGTGAAATATATATATCTTCCAATTTCTTCATAAGTTTAAGAGCAGCGATTTCACTAGGATCACGTAAAAGATCAGAACTTGTAACCTCATTAAAATTACGCAAGGCATCATCAAAAGTAGGGCCAACAGCAATGATATCAGAAGGACATAGGAGCTTAGCCTGTAACTCAGCAGACTGCAAACGGGACGCCTGAAAAGCATAATGCATGACATCCCCAGCCGCATAAACCCCGAGCCCACCAAAATGAAAAAGAAAGGTGGCAAGCCGCCACTGCCAATCCCCAAAACCCGGTCCAGATGCAGTGACAATACGCTCCAAGCAAGAACGAAGTGGCACATCAAAAGAAAGCTGGGCCAACCCAACGACACGGGGTGAGCAAGTACGCAGGGCAAAGTAGAGTTTAGAAATACCAGTACAGGCCCGAATCAAAAGCAACTCACACTGTGGATCATCAATCCTTGCCACAGAATCCATAAGCTCGATGGTTCTAGTCACTCTCATCGCCACAAGATCGCTACCGAAAATAGGACACGTACTGACAGGACCACCCAAAACAGTGACACCATGTAAAGGCCGAGCAATAGAGTGGGCGAAGGCACCAGGAAGCCGACTCCTAGGATCCTCCGTAGGCCAAAAGACCTCGGTCTTACCAACATTAAGACGGAGGCCAACGCGAGGACCATCTTCCATAATCATATCCAAGACTTTTCCCACAACCAAAGTGTCTCCATCAATAGTGCCATCATCCAAGTACCAAGCCTGCAAACTCAGGTCAAAAGAGTCCCTGATCTTGCACACTAAAGGATGCAACACCAAAGCAAAAAGCAAAGGGCCCAACGGATCGCCCTGCTGAACGCCCCCCCCCGATAAGACCATAAGCTATGTTCCCCATAATACAGCCGGGCAGTACGAGAGTAACAAAACTTCACCCAACGGGATAGGACCGGGCAGTGACGACGAACCTCCTGAAGCATGGTCCCACGATCAACTAAGTTGAACGCATTCTGGAAGTCGACCAGCAACATAGAAAATCCCTCCTCCCCACCATGAGCCTCAACAAATCGATTCAAGGCATGCAGAATAGCCTCTCCTCCACTGGATACCCCGACCCCCAATTGAAGACCAGCAAAATAATCAAGCAAAGACTGGCCAACCAAGAAAGCACCAACCTTAGAGACAAGGCGCCTCCAAATAGTGCCAACAGCAATAGGACGTATACCGCCACCTGGTTTAACAAGAGGCGTGAGCGGAGCACTAGCTATGTACTCACCCAGAGCCTGCGTACACCGACCCTCAAGGAAAAGATTAACCACCCGAGTAATAGAGGCGGTCAAATCATCAGAAATAGCCACATCAGCTCGACTCAAACAATCCATAAGGTGCTGGCCACGAAAACCATCCCGTCCACAAGATGTACCACGCGGGCAACTCCGAATCATATCCAACACAACAGCCGGAGAGGCAGCGAGGGGATGATGATCAACAGGTAAAGGGAGCAAAGAGGGAGATGGGCCGACGGGGTGCTTATCCAGCGAAGCCCCAAGGGTGGCATCAGAGTAAGGGTGGTCCGGTTTAAACTCGTCGTCAAAAGCTACCAACCAAAACAATATTTATAACTTTACAAACTACTCTTAGTAAAGAGGTAAGTAAAAGTCAGATCCCATGGGATGGGTATTGATGTAGGATTTTCAATTGCAAGTAGCTATGTCTTAGAGTGTCACAAATTATGGGTTGAGATGAGATGTGGTCTAAACTAATCAACAAGATGAAAGTAAATTAATGAAAACAAAGTAAAGCAAATAAAAGGGGTTTGTAAACAATTGATTAAAAGCACTTGGGTGTCATGGGTTCATTGGGGATTCATGGAAATAGATTATACAAACATGTTCTCAAATAGATGCAGGCACTTATTGTTGTGATGGGATCGAGTTAGTGTATATCTTACAATCCTTAATAGAATTTGGGTCCCAGAGCCGAGTCGTCTAGACTGTACAACCCCTACAAGTCGACTTAGTCTCCTCCTATTCAACTCTTATGCATGGTCTAATGAGGCTCGAGTTGGTTTATGTCTTACAAGCCTCATTGAAAAGATAGAAGATGAGTAAAAAATGCAAGGATTCATAGGCTCGCATTTCATCAAACATAAAATGTGCATAGGTTGAAATCACAACAAGCAAACAAATTAATTATGAATGTAACACCCCGTATTTTATAATAATATTTTATTATAAAAGTATTTTATTAAATTGATTATTTCGGAGTTTATTAATGTATCTTGAAAATATATATATTTAAAGCTTCCGTTCTCTATTTTATTATTTCTCATTTTAATCTGCTTTTGATTGGGTTAAAATGTCTGTGCACGATTTTTCTATTTTAATTTAATAATTACTTTCCTTCTATAAGTCCTCCAAGCGTTTTGGTATGGTTCAATCCAATTTGTAATCAGATAATCCATTGTATGAGATAATGGACCAAAAGCCCATTAGTTAATCTCCTTATAAATAGAATTAACCTAGCAAGCAACTAGGTCAATTCACTTATTTTGATTCCACGCAAAGGGTGCCTCACGCCCATTCCCTCTTTCGTTTGTTTTCTCTCCTGTCTCCCTTTTGACTCCATCGTTGTGCATCTTTCCTTCTTCTCAATTCAAAAGAAAAATATATTTTCACAATCCTTGCTCTTACCTTTACAATAATTTATTTCCCAAATAATTTTATGGGAATTATTTGTATGGACCTTTAGACCTACCTTTAAGGTCTCTTATTTTTAATGGGTAAAGAAGAAGAAGAGCCTTTTTTGGTGTTTTCATGGATTTGGATTCGTGCATTCTTAATGTCAATTTTGGGGACGTTGACACGTGTGGAGACAAGGATTTGATGGTCGTGTCTTTCATGAAGGTTTTCATAATTGCGAAAAAGTTAATTAGATGTTTCTCTTTTAATTGTGTTTATGCCAATTGATATAATTACTATGATTTAATGATTGTTTTACATGATTGGTACATGTTTGATTATTTGTTATCATGATTAAATATGTTTTGCATGTTTGTATATGTTTTTATGCGTTAATTATATGTCGCATGTTGCTTATGCGTTAAATATTGGTGTCATGAGCGTAATTAGGTTTACGAGTGAACCCTAATGGCGGCATGATAGGCGGCCAAGAGTGCTCTCCGAAGTTATAGCTAAAGCTAGTATAACCTTGATGATGATTCAAGTGTTATAGCTAAAGTTAGTACAACTTTGGGTTGTTACTCAAGTTATGGCTGTTTGAGGTATAACCTTGGAAATATGAATTCAAGGATATAACATTGAAGTGCGAGTCATGGTTATAGCTGTAACTAATGTAACCCAGGGACTATGGCTTAAGGTTATGGTTGACGCTTTTGGGATTCAATAATCTCATATGTTTACATATTCATAGTATGATAATTTAATTTAATCATAAAATTAAAACGGATCTTATGGATGCAAAACGATTACAAGTATAAAGAGAAAAATCAATTCTTACATTGATAATTTCGGATAAATGGGCACTAGTAAGTTCATCTTCTTACTAGTTCTTGAGCTTTCCAAAATGGAAGAATAAGATTCAAGTTGAGAATCTCTCTTAAGGAATTATATCCAAGGTAATACCCTTAATAATTATAATCAATATGAACCAGTATTAATTAAAATCTTACATAAACTTGACATAAAATATTAATTTTGTTCTCTCTTATTTCGGTTAAGAGGAGAGGATATTTATGAGTTTTCTTTCTCTAAAATGTTTCACAAAAATGTAGAGTGTAGTTGAATGAATAATACACTACAAGAATATCAATGTATGTAGTGTAAAATAAGAGAAAACCCTTTTGTTTTCTCTTCAAAAAACCGGGTGGTAGGGGTGGTTTTTTAGGCCAATGCATGGTCTTGTTCTTCTCAAGAATAGACTAGATATGCAAGGCTAGGTATTAGGTTTAATCATTATGTTCTTATTTAAAATAAAACACAATATAAACCATAAACCCCTCCAATATTTCGGTACACTTGGATAAAATGGGTAGTCCATTTTATTTTGTCATTTGTTAATTTTTGTCACATGTTACATGACATGTTACAATGTAATGTATTTTTAACATATTAAAAATCAGCATATTAATAAAATATGTCACACACAAAATTAACTAGTAATTCTTAATTACATGTACCAAAATGGTTTATCAAATTATAAATTTACAACAACTTGTATTTATAATAAATTATTCATTCTGTTTCAATTGTTCCGTAACAATAATTCAATCTAAGTAATAAAACAATTCGATTACTTAGACCGTATCTCATCTAATCGAATTACAATGAGACACATTAATTTTACTCATAAAATCATCCGTCAATTTTAAGCAATTTAATTAACTCGTATCAGCATACGATTAATTAAATGATCAATTAAGAGTATTACCCTATAGGTATGACCTCGGGTATCAATCGATCACCACCGTCGCATTACGACGAAGAATGTCAAACTTTAGTCAGCCAATCATTACCGATATGTGTGGACCAGTTGACTGTAAAATATTACTTTCCCTCATGCATTCTTAAATATGAGATTTAAAAATGTGATCATCATGATCGACAATTGTGATCGCATTATTGTCGCGGACACTAACTCCAACAATCTCCCACTTGTCCTCGACAAGTGTGCGTCACCAATTCTCTTGTCCTATTACTATCTCCCACTCAATGCAAGGTGTCTTTCGGGTCGTACTTGCAAGTGATCATATCGAGAGTGGTTTCCTCGATATGGAGAATAACTGATTGACCGGAATTATCTAACATAGATACCTTCCGAGCGTGGCCACGCATTTCCAGTTCATTACTCCTCGAGTGGCCCTGAGATATTGTTTTAACCCTGACAAAGGGGTGGAAAATTCCTATCGCACTATTCCCTTCGACTAGCCACAACTCATTGTAACCCAAAATAAGCCCTTTAACCCCATTTACGAAGGTCGTAGGAACATAAATCAAAGTTACTCTGAAACTGTGCCACCTTGGGCAAACAGTCTTTAGTCAAAAGAATCGACTCATTAGAATACTATAGTAGCGCTTGCCACGACCAGGCTATATAAATTTGCCAGAACTCTATAAGCGGTCATTAGGCCCGGCGAAGTGTTCCTAACAGTCTTCCTATGTGATCGACTAGTCATCTCATATGACTCTATGACACTTGAACTTGCCATCAATCACATCACACTCTAGTCACTTCGAGATGTCACCTCATACAAGTGACTATGGGCGATTACTATGTCAATTTAGTTGACTTTAATGGGGTTCAATCTTGTCTCCATAACCCATTTGAATATGACAAAGTAATGGAAAAAATAAAAGACAAATGTGATTATGCATATGAACAAATAAAACAACTCATTTTATTTCATATCAAAATCTAACATAAAACTAGCATGCGTTTAAGTCCCATGGACGCAACATGTCCATCATGCTTAGCCTGCGATAAAGGCTTGGTGAGCGGATCAGCAATGTTATCATCCGTCCCTACCTTAACAATCGCAATTTCCTTCCTTTCAATGAAATCTCTAATTACACAGAATTTTCTAAGTACATGTCTAGATCTATTACTAGACTTGGGCTCTTTAGCTTGGAAGATAGTCCCATTGTTGTCATAATAGAGAGTAATGGGATCATTGGCGGTAGGCACTACTTTTAGCCCTTCCAAGAATTGCTTGATCCACATAGCTTCCTTTGCAGCTTCTGATGCTGCTATGTACTCAGCCTCCGTTGTAGAATCCGCAGTCACAGCTTCCCTGAATCTTCTCCTGCTAACGGCACCACCATTGAGCATGAAATTAAATCCAGCTTGTGATTTCATGTTATCTCTGTCTGTTTGAAAACTGGAGTCCGTGTAACCCTTAACACAGAGCTTAGAGTCACCTCCAAACATTAAGACAGAATGCTTAGTCCTTCGCAAGTATTTAAGGATGTTTTTGATGGCAATCCAGTGACTCTCACTAGGATTTCCTTGATATCTACTCGTCATGCTCAAAGCATACGAGACATCTGGACGAGTGCATATCATGGCATACATGATTGATCCAATGGCAGAAGCATAAGGGATCAACATCATGCGTTCAACATCTTTGGGTTCGGTGGGTGATTGAGACTTGCTCAATATGGTCCCACTAACCATAGGAACCAAGCCTCTTTTGGATTGGTCCATGCTGAAGCGTCGAAGAATCTTATCAACATAATATTCGTGACTAAAACCATAAACTTGAGTAAAACCTTTTGCCACTAGCCTAGCCTTGTAGACATCATCATGTCCTTCTATGCCATTCTTTATTTTGAAGATCCATTTGCACTGAAGAGGTCTTGCCCCTTCAGGCAAATCCACCAAGTTCCAGACTTGATTTTCATGCATAGAACTAATTTCGGATTTCATGGCCTCAAGCCATAAAGCTGAATTGGGACTAGAGATTGCAGCTTTGTAGGTGGCCGGTTCGCCACTTTCTAAAAATAACACATCGAGGGTCCCATCCTCTTCGATAAATCCAACATATCTATCAGGATGGCGAGAAACTCGACCCGACCTCCTCGGTTGAGGAAAAACAACAGGATTAGACGACGAAGGAACGTCTTCTTGCGTCTCTACTTCGGTTTGTGGCTTTTGAACTTCATCAAGTTCAAAATTTCTCCCACTCTGTCTCTTAGAAATAAACTCTCTATCTAAGAAGACAGCCTCACTAGACACAAACACTTTGTTTTCTTGAGGTTTGTAGAAGTAATATCCTCGAAAGGTAATGGGGTAACCTACAAAGATGCATTTTTCGGATCGTGGGGCAAGCTTGTTGTCGGTCTTTGCCTTGACGTCAGCATTACATCCACAAATCTTCATATAGGATATATTAGGAACCCTTCCTGTCCACATCTCATATGGAGTCTTTTCGGTTGCCTTTGTTGGACTTTTATTCAATGATTTGATTGCGGTTTGGATTGCAAATCCCCAAAACGAGTCAGGTAACTCGGTTTGACTCATCATGGATCGAACCATATCTAGTAGGGTTCGATTTCTCCATTCGGCAACACCATTAAGTTGTGGTGTACCGGGTGGAGTGAGCTGCGACACAATGCCACAACCTTTCAAGTGTGAATCAAATTCATTACTAAGATACTCTCCACCACGATCGGATCGTAGTGCTTTTATCTTTTTGTTCAATTGGTTTTCTACTTCATTTTGAAATTCTTTAAATTTCTCAAAAGCTTCACTCTTATACTTCATTAAGTAGATATACACATATCTACTTAAATCATCGGTGAAGGTTATGAAGTAGTCATAGTTTCCCCTAGTGGTGATGGTCATTGGTCCACATACATCGGTGTGTATAAGTCCCAATAGTTCACTAGCTCGAGTCCCTTTACCACTAAAAGGATTACGAGTCATATTTCCAAGGAGACAAGATTCGCATATACCATATGATTGAAAATTGAATGGTTTAATAACATTAGTGGAAACTAATCTTTTAATGCGATTCTCATTGATATGTCCCAATCGACAATGCCAAATGTACGATTCATTTGGATCACTTGATTTGAGTTTCTTTGATTGTATATTATTGATGTCTTTACTTGGATTAGAAGTTTCTAGAACATAAATGCCATTAATAGAAGAGCCTCGGCCTATGACCAAGTCATTGCTTGAAATAATACAACAATTGTTATTAATGGCAATATTAAAACCCTCTATGTCTAACATAGCAATTGAAATAATGTTCTTAGAAAGAGAAGGTACATAAAAACAATTATGAAAATACAACTCAAATTCATTTGCCAAAGCAAGCACATAAGTTCCCTTGGATGTAGCCGCTGCCCTAGCTCAGTTCCCAAGACGGAGATCAACATCGCCCTTTCTTAGCTTTTCCACGTTTCTTAACCCCTGTTAATGATTACAAAGGTGAGAGCCGCAACCGGTATCTAATACCCACGTTGTGGTGGAAGTAAAATTTACAGCAATAACATAAATTTCAGAAGGAATTTTACCGAGTGGAATAACAAATCCGTCCCTAATATTTCCCAAATATATGGGGCAATTCCTCATCCAATGTCCCATGCCATGACAATAATGGCATTCATCATCAACTTTGGCTCCTTTGGTAGTCCCACTAGCCATCTTGTTCCCATTGTTGAATCTTCTACCTTTCTATCCCTTCCTTTTGAACCATTTTCCTTTAGTTGCAAGAGCTTTCTTGCTAGGACTCCCACTAGATTTGGCATCCCTTTCTTCCAAAGATAAGGATTTCATAGATTTAGCGAGATGGTCTTCCCGAGACACATTCACAAGAGATGTAGTCTTAGTAGGAGGTATGGTGGAAGTAATGAAATTAAGGTTTCCATCGGAACCGATCCCAAAATGAAGCTCTCTAGTAGTATTGAGATTGTGGTTGGAGCAAATATCGTCAAATAAGTTATGACAAGACTCAATGGTAATAGGTGTAGTTGCTTTAGAAGGATCCATTGCAATATATAAACTACAAATATGGAGGTAAATGAAATGTTAACATTTGTCATTTGATAAAATTTGCAAACATTTTAAACAAATTTTTAAACATTTATATAGTGACCTCTACCCAACTATTATAAATGATACCGAGATCCAAATTCATATCAATTCGGGCACGGTGAGCCGATTCATCCCTTATTAATATAACTCGGTGGATTAACTCTTTAATCAATTCTACATTTAGAACTCTCGGTCGATAAAATTACTTTAATATTTATCTTTAGCCCGGAACACATGCGACTACAGTCACGAATACTTCCATTGAGCTCAATCCAAATTTCGATGTAATAACGTTTTACTACCCCACTTCGCCAATGTAACAAGGTTTGTATTACGGTAAAGCCAGCTCAACTCCCTTACGAAATTGGTACTTCATGGGTTCAACTATTTGGTAAGGCTATTTCTCAATTATTAATTTGTGAGAGGTCACGTCAATTTATTATCTATCAAGTTTTAAGTGAACTAAAGCGGTGAACTACGATAATTATAATTGGCACGGTCGATGATTCGATTAAATAAAATGCATGTTTAGATATGGCGATTTAGCGATGCATGCAAACATATAAATAAAATGCAAAGCATAAATATAAAGTCCTAGTATGGCCTTCCTAAAATAGTAAATCTAATAAACTATTACAAATTCGGAAACCAACTCCTTTGGTCCCTTGAACTTCGGTCTTGGCACGCATCTCGAGGTAACACCGTCTTCTTGAAACTCCGGGAAATTACCAAATAATAAATAGAATTACATAATTTCCTATTATACATTTGTAATAAACATTAAAATCTATTAAATTAAAAAACGGTGATACGAGATCACAATAATTACAAACGAATCGATATTCCCATACATTTCGGGTAATACCAATTAAAAACTAAGGCCATACTAAGTAAAATTACATAATTCAAAAAATATATAAATCAAAATATGACAATAATAAATAAAATGCAGCATTATAATATGTATGAACATGCTTAATTTTATGCTAAATCGTCTTTTAAGAGCCAATATCGTATATTTTATCGATTTTTATGGATTTGCGTGATTATAAACTTGTTAAAATCACAAAAATTACATAAATTCATATTTATGTTCACGTTAATTACCCTAACCATATTAGGACTCAAAACTGAGTCTTCACTAATATTTTGACAATAATTCAACTTGATTTCTTAATATTGTTCATTATGGACCCAAAAATACAATATTATACTATAAACTCCAAATTTAAATTATAAAAATTTCAAATAATTTCAAAATTTGAAATTCAAACTCATGAACATTCTGGAAAAATACCATGATACACGTAATTTTCAAAATTTAGGTTAAAAATTCCGAAAATTTTTCGAGAAAAACATCGTTGCGGCTTATCGGTTTTATCAAATATGACCATTAAAATATGAGAAAATTAATTTTCATCAACTTTTCACTTTTAGATCTGAAATGTGGGATAAAATGCAACATATTACGTTTTTCTTTTGTCATGAAATATGTTTTAGCATTATAGGCTAATTTAAGTCACTATTTATTGAATTTTTACTCAAAAATTCATAAATCATGCATAAGAAGTTCAATTCGTCTAAGATTTTTACACACACTGAGTAAAAATGCATGTGACAACATATAAAATTTTCATGACAAGATTCAAAATATAACTCATATTAACCTAATAAACCCTTTAAATTCGATTTAAACTTATAAAATCCATATTTTATGCAAAATAACTTAGTTTTTCATGAACTTTAACATGCAATTAGTAGATAATATATGTGCAAACATATCCAAAAATCACTTAAAAATTCGAAATTTAGCTATTTTTCATCCAAAATGACATTTTCCTCATAAAAATCACATTTTAATGCCGATAATATATAAAATGAATGAAAACAACAACAAATATAAAAAAGAAACAGATGAGAGAGAAAGTTAGAGAGAGAAACCCTAATTAATTCTTTGATTGTTCCTGATTCCTGCAATAGCTAGATCACGGAAATCAAATAATAATTCTAAAAAAATCACAAAAAATACAAATAAACAGAACGGTAAACAAATATTAGTAGAAGACGAAGTTTTGGATGAAAGTGATGTGGATATTCCTTTGAATGATAAGCCGGCAACACGATGTTTGCTTCCTTACGATCTCGACTTGGATTTGGATAAACCTGTGGCTGCTGAGGCGGTCTCTCAGTCTGAGGATGGGAATTGGAGGGAGGTTTTGTCCCGGAAAATCAAAAAGACGTTGAGTAAACCGGTTTCTCTAGCTAACCCTAAGGTAATGCTTCAACTTTCTGACGAGGATGTAGCATCAGAAATTAATTACTGGAAATCCTCGGTCTTCTGCTACATAGTTGAAGCTAATCCTCCATGGAATGTAGTCGAGGGTTTTATCCGACGGGTTTGGTCGAAACTGGATATTGATAAGGTGTCCTTTATGTCTAATGGAATTTTTCTTGTGAGATTTAAAATGATTGAAATGCAACAAAAGGCTTTACTGTCTGAACAATTGATGTTCGATAATAAACCAGTTGTGGTCAACGAATGGAAATAGGAATCTGAGTTGGTTAAGCATGAATTATCTGATATTCCCATATGGGTCAAGTTGTCAGGATTAGAACTGAAGTTTTGGGGGAAAAGTGCCTTGGCTAAAATTAGTGGACTAATTGGTGAATTTATCCGATGTGATGAGGCTACTCAGCAGAAAACATTGCTTAGTTATGCAAAGGTGTTTGTGAAGGTGAAACCTAATAAGCAGTACCCTAAAGGAATTGAGTTCTTAGATGAGAAAGGGAATCTTCAGCAGGGTAAGGTGGAGTATGATTGGTTACCCATAACCTGCACCAGTTGTAAGGGAATGGGGCACTTAGCTTCTGCGTGCAGGAAACCTGAGAAACCTAAACTTGCTCAAAAGGTGGCTAAGCAAGTATGGAAGCCTGTTGCCAGACCTTAGGCTGCTCCCATACCTGCTCCTGTTCCTAGTCCAAAACAACCTATTGTGCAGGATGTGGTTACTCCCCAGGCTCCTATTACTCCAGCTAGAATTGTTACCAGAATGAACTCCCAAGTCCATGGTAATGAAACTGAGCTGGGTAAGTCTACTTTCATGGAGGTTTTTAGTGCTGCAGTCCATAAATCTGTTCTGATGGCAAAGGGTGGAATTAATAGTAGAAGGAGTATTGGTAACAGAATTGTTAGGGAAGGATCCACTTCTAGGGTGGGTAATGGATAGATTTGGCTTTTGGAATATTCGTGGACTGAACAACCTTCATAAACAAAAAGAAATAAAGTGGTTTTTGCATTCTAATAAAATAGGGCTGTTTGGTTTAGTAGAGACTAGGGTTAAAAGTAGTAATTGGAATAAAGTTAGGAATAATATTTGCTCTAGTTGGGCTATTTGCACTAATAATAGTTTGCAGAAAGGTGGTAGAGTTTGGATATTGTGGGATCCTAGTTGTTTTGATGTGAATGTGCTTGATGTAACTAGTCAAACTATTCACTCGTGGGTTCATGATAAAATCTCTGGAAGGAAATTTTTCTTCACTGTTGTGTATGGTTTTAATCAGATTGCTAGGAGAGAATGTCTTTGGGCCTCTTTAAAACAGTATAGCAGCAGTTGTGGAGAAGCTTGGGCTGTAGGTGGTGACTTCAATAATGTGCTTCATTATCAGGAAAGGTTAGGATCTGATGTTACTTCTGCTGAGATCAACCCTTTTCAGGATTGTATCTCGTGGTGTCATTTGCAGGACATTCCTGCCATTGGATCACTGTTCACTTGGAATAACAAACAAGGGGTTGATACAAGAGTGTACAGTCGTATTGACAGGATGTTGATTAATTCTGAATGGCTTGCTAATTATCCTAGTGCCTTTGCCAACTTTCTACCTGAGGGACTCTATGATCATTGCCCTTGCATTGTTCAGTTTGAGGGTGATACTAGAAGGAGTAGGGAACCTTTTAAATACTATAATATGTGGTCTCTGAGTCCTGGCTTTGCTGATATGGTTAATGATTGTTGGGGGCAGGAAGTTGATGGTACCAAGATGTTCCAGGTGGTGTCTAAATTGAAGAAGTTGAAAGGGCAGTTGAAGAAACTTAATAAGAATGAATTCACTGATATTGAAAATAACAGTTCTATTACTCTTATGGCTCTGAATCAAATTCAGAAGAATCTCAGGGCTAATCCTATGGATCCTGATCTTATTGCTGCTGAGAGGGCAGTAGCTCAGGACTATGCTCTCATGTTGAAAGCCAAGCATATGTTCTTGATGCAAAAATCTAAAGCTGAGTGGGCTGTGGAAGGTGATGATAACACGGCTTACTTCCATGCTAGTATAAGAAGTAGACGTTGCAGGAATAAAGTTATTCAAATTGAGGATATGAATGGGGTTTGTCAGAAAGATGGGTCTGCCATTAATGCTGCTTTTGTTGATTATTTCATAAATATTCTGGGATCTAGTAAAGAGGTCAGTGATGTTCATTTTCCCACTGTTAGGAGAGGGAAAGTGGTCACTACTGAGATGCATTCTATGTTGCTTAAACCTGTGACTGCAGAGGAGATAAAGAGAGCTATGTTCTCTATTCCAGGGACCAAGGCTCCAGGCCCAGATGGGTATTCAAGTCAGTTTTTCAAGGACAGTTGGGAGATTACTGGTGGGGATGTAATTGAGGCTGTTAAGTATTTCTTTCAGCATGGAAAATTATTGAAGAAAATTAATAATACTGTGCTGACTCTAGTGCCTAAAGTTGAAAGACCTAATTCTGTGGCTCAATTTCGCCCCATTGCTTGCTGTAACACGGTATATAAATGTATAGCAAAGCTCTTGAGTAACAGATTGGGTGAAATTTTACCTTCTATTATCAGCAGTAACCAAAGTGCCTTTGTCCAAGGTAGGGATATTGTGGAAAACATACTGATTTGTCAAGATTTGGTCAAGTTATATGGGAGAAAGTCTTGTTCACCAAGGGTTATGATTAAGGTTGACCTCCAAAAGGCTTATGACAGCATTGAATGGGAGTTTTTGAAGAATATGATGAGGGCTTTGCAGTTTCCTGGAAGATTTATTCAGTTGATTATGGAGTGTGTAAGCACTCCTTCCTTTTCTTTAGCTCTCAATGGGGAATTCTTTGGATTTTTTAAAGCTAAAAGAGGGATTAGACAGGGGGACCCCCTATCTCCTCTTCTTTTTACCATTTGTATGGAATACTTGAGTAGGGTATTGTTGTGATTCAGGACAAGGAGGGGTTTAAGTTCCATCCTTTATCTAAACCTTTGAAGTTATCTCATTTGTGTTTTGCGGATGACTTATTAATGTTCTGTAAAGGGGAGCAGGATGTGGTGATAATGATGCTTAGGGCTTTTGAAACTTTCTCTAGAGCCTCTGGACTGTGCATGAATAAGAGCAAATCTTGCATTTACAGCAATGGAGTGCCTAGGGGGACTCTTTCTGATATCTTAAGTGTAAGTGGCATGGTGGCAGGTAACCTTCCTTTTAGGTACCTTGGGGTACCCATAGCTGCTAAAAGACTCTCTGCTCTTGATTGTTCTATCCTTGTTGATAGAGTGTGTGAAAGAATTCGAGCACTTGGTTCGAGGAAACTGTCTTATGCAGGTAGGCTTGTTCTAACAAAGGCTGTTCTAAGTACGTTGCATTGTTATTGGGCGAGAATATTCATTCTGCCTGCTAGCATACTTAATAGAGTGGAAGCCATTTGTAGAAGCTTTCTTTGGAAAGGGAAGGAAGCTGCAAATTCTCCACCTTTGGTAGCCTGGGGCACCTGCTGTAAGAGTAAACAGAATGGGGGACTTGGAGTTGTTGACCTGAGAAGATGGAACAAAGCTGCTCTAGGCAAGTATGTGTGGTGGATCAGTCATAAAAAGGACCATTTATGGGTTAAATGGGTCCATGCCATATATATCAAAAATGCTGATTGGATGTCTTATCAGCCTAAACCTGATTCTAGTTGGTCTTGGCGCAAAATCTGTAGTGTCAGGGACTCTCTTAAAGCTGGTTATCAGGGGGTATGGTGGTTGAAGAGTGATAATTATTACTCCATTCAGCAGGGGTATCAGTGCTGGGTGATGCAGAATGCCCTCAGGAATGGGTCAAGTTTGTTTGGAACAATCTCAGTGTGCCTAAACACTGCTTCATCGGGTGGTTAATTGCCCACAAGAGACTTCTCACTAAAGATAGGCTATGTAGCATGCAAATTTGTTCTGATAAACTCTGTGGTCTTTGTGGTGTTGCTGATGAAGACCATAATCATCTTTTTTTTCAATGTGACTTCAGCAAGAGTTGCTTGCAGTTGGTAGATCAGAATCTAGGCATCAAGGTTCCTACTGCTGATGTTGTTAACTGGTGGCTGCATATTCGAATCAAAAGTTTGTTAAGGAAAAAGATAGTTGCAGCTGTGATTCAAGGGTTACACTATAAGATTTGGGAAGCAAGGAACAAATGTAGGATTGATAATGCTGTAGCCAGACCTGATTTCATTGCCAGGCAGATTAGAGAGGAGATTAGTACTCGTGTTCTTCGTTGTTGTACTGCTAAGAATAGGGATATGGTTAGACATTGGCTGAATATGTAGCTTTGTCTCCTGCCCCTTATGAGTTGATGTAATTTGCAAGTTAAATTTGGTTATAATATACTTACATTTTTACCAAAAAAAAAAAATATATAAAATAAACAATAAAATCCATAAATCGTCCCATATGACCTAAAATACATTTAGGACCAGAAATATTTAACATGCAAAATTATTTCATGATTTATCTTCATAAATCCTAAATAACATGTTTTATATGTTAACTAATTAACTCGGAAAAGAAAACCCGATTTTGCATGCAACAACCATGTGCTCTGATACCACTTTTTGGGATTCAATAATCTCATATGTTTACATATTCATAGTATGATAATTTCATTTAGTCATAAAATTAAAACGGATCTTATGCATGCAAAACGATTACAAGTATAAGGAGAAAAATCAATTCTTACATTGATAATTTCGGATAAATGGGCACTAGTAAGTTCACCTTCTTACTAGTTCTTGAGCTTTCCAAAATGGAAGAATAAGATTCAAGTTGAGAATCTCTCCTAAGGAATTATACCCAAGGTAATACCCTTAATAATTATAATTAATATGAACTAGTATTAATTAAAATCTTACATAAACTTGACACAAAATATTAATTTTGTTCTCTCTTATTTCGGTTAAGAGGAGAGGATATTTATGAGTTTTCTTTCTCTAAAATGTTTCACAAAAATGTGGAGAGTAGTTGAATGAATAATACACTACAAGAATATCAATGTATGTAGTGTAAAATAAGAGAAAACCCTTTTATTTTCTCTTCAAAAAACCGGGTGGTAGGGGCGGTTTTTTAGGCCAATGCGTGGTCTTGTTCTTCTCAAGAATAGACTAGATATGCAAGGCTATGTATTAGGTTTAATCATTATGTTCTTATTTAAAATAAAACAAAATATAAACCATAAACCCCTCCAATATTTTGGTACACTTGGATAAAATGGGTAGTCCATTTTATTTTGTCATTTGTTAATTTTTGTCACATGTTACATGTTACATGACATGTTACAATGTAATGTATTTTTAACATATTAAAAATCAACATATTAATAAAATATGTCACACATAAAATTAACTAGTAATTCTTAATTACATGTACCAAAATGGTTTATCAAATTATAAATTTACAACAACTTGTATTTATAATAAATTATTCATTCTGTTTCAATTGGTTCGTAACAATAATTCAATCTATGTAATAAAACAATTCGATTACTTAGACCATATCTCATCTAATCGAATTACAATGAGACACGTTAATTTTACTCATAAAATCATCCGTCAATTTTAAGCAATTTAATTAACTCGTATCGGCATACGATTAATTAAATGATCAACTAAGAGTATTACCTTATAGGTATGACCTCAGGGTATCAACTGATCACCACCGTCGCACGACAACAAAGTCAAACTCTAGTCAGCCAATCATTACTGATATGTGTGGACCAGTTGGCTATAAAAAATTACTTTCCCTCATGCATTCTTAAATATGAGATTTAAACATGTGATCATCATGATCGACAATTGTGATCGCATTATTATCGGGGACACTAACTCCAACAGATGCTAGTATAACTTTGAGTTTTGTGTCAAGGTTATGGTTGAGGTTACTATAACTTCAAAGGTATTTGTTGAAGTTATAATCGAGGTTAGTATAGCCTCACATCTAAAGTTCATGATATGGCTAAGGTTACTATAACATTGATCATTAGTATTTGTTTCATATGTAGAGTTGTACCCAGTTGTAGTATAACATTGTGTTAGCTTATGTCTTTGGTTACTCTATTCATATGATAAGTAGTACAGTCGGTTACACTATTCTAGGGTTTGAGTCGTGATGTTTGTTCATGCATTGTTGGTGCTGTCAGCTATATTGTGTACTTGTTATTTGGTTGGTTGTATAGATGACGATAGTATCAGTTATATACTATCGGAATAAACAAACGCTACCCTTCAGGGATTCTTATGGTCTATGGTTGGGAGGGGGGGGGGGGAAGCAGAGGCACTTCGTTATGCGCTCTATTCCCCAAGTGTCGTTCGGTGTAGCAGAGGCAGTTCGTTATACACTCTGTGTTTCACCAAGAGGTCTGGCCAGGTCTTAAGCATGTAGGCAGTGGTTATACGCTACACGTAGTGTGTGTGCAGTTCGTTATACGGTCTACAGTGGATGTAGTTCGTTATACGGTCTATTCCGATAATGGAGGCAGTTCATTATACGCTCCATATCTATAGGCAGTTCGTTATACGCTCTAGTGGTTAGAGGTAGTTCGTTATACGCTCTAACAACATTCATTCTATACATTGTGTTTGTTGCTAGGGGCAGTTCGTTATACACTCTAGTAGCTGGAGGCAGTTATTTATACGCTCTATTAGTCAGAGGCAGTTCGTTATACGCTCTGAAGGTTGTTTAGTTTGGTTGTGGTTGCACTGAGTTTGATTGTCCTAAGTTTTTACATGGTGTGTCGTAGCATGGGTTGTTGTCATGTGTCGTCTCATGTGGTTTAATTTGGAGTTATTAATTAGGTGGTTGTCGTAATATGTCCTTGTTGATGGTAAGTGGGTGTTGTGTCTTCATGAGTATAGATGATCTCACATGTTTACTGGTTCTGCATTTCATTTGTTATTGATTGTTAGTTAGTTATATTCAATTGTTGTAAACATGACTGGGAGAGCATCTAGTTACTCCCGACTGATTTTCGACCCCGTTCTCAGGTTGTTCAGGTTGAACGCTTGTTGCTGAGTGGTTGGGCTTCCTTGGGGAATGTGCGAAGCGAGCTTAATAATAAAATAAGAGTTTGCTTTTAAGTTTTAAGAACCCTTTGAATAATGTATTAGTTGTTTTGATTTTAGTAGCGAACCGGATTGGTCAGGTGTTTCCGCCACCTTGACCCTTTTATCAGTATCGTACTCTGATATTTACTTTATATAAGTTTTTCCTTTGTTTTATAATCCGGGTTGTTACAGTTGGTATCAGAGTGAACAGGCTCCCAACTCTCGCGTAGTTAATGACTAAAATAAATTGACTTAGTAAATGAGTGAGAGTAAATGGGGTATAAACAATTAAGGACTTGTTTTTTTATGCCTTAATGTTTACATCGTTATTAATTGTATTACATGTTTGGTTTATGTCTTAGTGTTTATCGTTATTAATTTTATTAAATGTATAGTTTATGTATTGTGTTGTTTATGACTTGATATTTTGTTTCGTCATTAATTGTATAAATTGTCTTGTTCATGTATGACTTTTCGAGCATTCTTTGTTGATTTTAAAGTTGGTCATTTGTGAAAATGTCATTTGCATGTTATGTGTCATGCATTTTGGTTATATGTCGGTCAAAACTTTTAATCCTTGGCAACCCGAGATTTACTCTTATCGTACTTTCATCCTTTTTGGATTATTTGGTGGTGTCGTCCTTATTTGAGGTGATTTATAGGTTGATCCCCTTGTGGTTTCTTGAGGCATCAAGTTAGGTTTGACTGGAAGATTGGGATGTTGAAATATGAAAGAAAAGAGTGTTTGTTACTATGAGTTTGGTAACAAGGAAGTTTATTTTGGGATTTGAGGTTATTGAGATGAGGTTTCTTTTGGGACTAGGGGTTGTTCATGAAATAAAGTTTCCCTTGGGATTAATGGTTGTTAAGATGAAGTCTTATTTGGGATAAGTGGTTGTTATGTTCTTTTATGTGCTGGAGAAAATCCTTATTGATGATAGAGAGTGGATGATATGTGGCATAAGACGTATAATTGTGGTTTCGTAGTTTCAATAGAAGTGAGAGGCATGATGAGTATATCCCTCTTATGGTATTATTTGGGAATGTTGAGACTTATGTTCTTAACAGTGAGAATTATTGAACTTTGTCTTGTGTTAAGGGAAGAGTTATGCGAGTTATTTATGGATCAAGATTAGAACAATGGAAATGAATTTAATTTTAACGTGGAGTTAGGATTGAGCACGTTTGGAATTCTAAGGATTTTATATATATATGCTCGTCTTTAAGTGGAATATCATTTTGAGGAGTAAGGATCGTAAATGGCATTGAGTGAGTTATAAGGGAATCTATGAGTTATCCGCCGAGAAGTTATTTAATGATTTTATCTTTTTAAGGATTGATTGAAAGAGAAAAACTGTAAATTATAGACTTGTGAGATGTTTATGTTAAAGTGTTCTAGCATTGACTTAGTGAATGACCATGTTGACGATGATTATAATGGATTGTGGTATTTATCTTTTGAGGGTATACAGAGTTCCTAAGGTTTTATTCGTTACATATGATTAGATGAAGGCCTTGAAAGTTGAAAGTCTTGAGAGTTGATGATTTAAGGAATATAGAAGTATAACGGGCAGTTATATAGAAATTTGTTGGTCCTGAGGTATTATGGAGATATGACAAAAGGATATTTTGAGACGTCGTTAGCTTAAATGATGATTGTACGCTATTGGTAAGACCTTGGTTATCGTGCTTTATTTATCTTATGTTAAGGTGTTGTCTTCGGTTAAATACAATTGTTTTGAGTCGTCTATCTTTGTCATCCTTGCACGTGTTAACCATACCTCTTCTACTTGAGCTCTCGGACCAAAGGTTTCTTTTATCTTGGTCCTCTATCTGTTTCATCTATTATTGCTCTCTATTTGTTCTTCATTTCAACTCCATTCCATTCTTCTTTAAACTGTTTTAATTATCCTTTTCGCATTGATTTCTCTCTAAGCTTTTACTTCCTAAATTATGTGTTCTTTTGCCTTGTGGCATTGCATGGAAATGCGTTATTCTGGTTTACAAGTTATTTATTCTTTCATGGTAACTTTAAAATGTTTGAAATCTCTTTAGAGTTACTTGTGATCATCTCGTAGTGGAAGCTTTGATCCTTTGGCGAGCGACGTCAGATACTTCGAGTTTGATGTTTGGTTATTTGAGGTTGAGAACATAGTAACACAGTAGGATGTGAGTGTGAAGTGGGATAACATATAGAGTTTTGGAGAATGAGTATTAAAGGTATTATAGTGAGCTTAGAAAGTTTGAGGATGTTATTATATTAATGGTATATATATGTTTGTTTGTTCTATCTGGGTTAAAGATATTTCATTTAAGAGTATGAGGATTTAGTTGAAGGACATAGGTTTTACGCAATCTTTTGGTGGACTCTTATGTTAAGATAATGCTCATGGATAGTAGACTGTAACATCAAATTGAGGTTATAAGCTTGTCGTTATGTGAGCACAGGTGATGAGAGTTGTATGGTGCTGTTATTATGCGTTGATGGAATTGTGTTATCGATGGCAAGTGTGTTGTGGTACGATAGGTACTAGCTTATCTAAAGATTTATAGTTCCTTAGGTGTTTAAGAAAGTCGTGGTCATAAGTGTTCAAAGGAAATGATTGAGTCTTGCGAGTGCAACTGATGATTTTGTCATGAGATTGAGTTTGGATATAATTTTGACGGTTTAGTCAGAGTTTGAGGTGACTTTTGAGATTGTAAAGTGAATGGAGATGATAATAACATTGAGGATTTGGGATACTTTTCTTTGGTTTGAGTTTTAATCTGGATCAGAGTGCGCAGCGGTTAGAATTCCGAGATGACTTTTGTTGATGATCACTTATAATTCTTACCTTCTTTGATCTTATCTTTGAATTTCAAGTTTCAAGGACGAAACTTCTTTTTAGGGGGTTGGATTGTAACACCCCGTATTTTATAATAATATTTTATTGTAAAAGTATTTTATTAAATTGATGATTTCGGAGTTTATTAATGTTTCTTGAAAATATATATATTTAAAGCTTTCGTTCTCTATTTTATTATTTCTCATTTTAATCTGCTTTTGATTGGGTTAAATTGTATGTGCACGATTTTACTATTTTCATTTAATAATTACTTTTCTTATATAAGTCCTCCAAGGGTTTTGGTATGGTTCAATCCAATTTGTAATCAGATAATCCATTGTATGAGCTAATGGACCAAAATCCCATTAGTTAATCTTCTTATAAATAGAATTAACCTAGCAAGCAACTAGGTCAATTCACTTATTTTTATTTCCTATAAAGGGTGTCGCACGCCTATTCCCTCTTTCGTCTGTTTTCTCTCCTTTCTCTCTTTTGACTCCATCGTTGTGCATATTTCCTTCTTCTCAATTCAAAAGAAAAATATATTTTCACAATCCTTGCTCTTACCTTTACAATAATTTATTCCCCAAATAATTTTATGGGAATTATTTGTATGGACCTTTAGACCTACCTTTAAGGTCTCCTATTTTTAATGGGTAAAGATGAAGAAGAGTCTTTTTTGTTGTTTTCATGGATTTGGATTCGTGCATTCTTAATGTCAATTTTGGGGACGTTGACACGTGTGGAGACAAGGATTTGATGGTCGTGTCTTTCAAGAAGGTTTTCATAATTGCTAAAAAGTTAACTAGGTGTTTCTCTTTTAATTGTATTTATGCCAATTGATGTAATTAATATGATTTAATGATTGTTTTACATGATTGTTACATGTTTGATTATTTGTTATCATGATTAAATATGTTTCACATGTTTGTATATGTTTTTTTGCGTTAATTATATGTCGTATGTTGCTTATGCGTTAAATATGGGTGTCATGAGCGTAATTAGGGTTTACGAGTGAACCCTAATGGCGGCATGATAGGCGTCCAAGAGTGCTCTCCGAAGTTATAGATAAAGCTAGTATAACCTTGATGATGATTCAAGTGTTATAGCTGAAGTTAGTACAACTTTAGGTTGTTACTCAAGTTATGGCTGTTTGAGGTATAACCTTGGAAATATGAATTCAAGGTTATAGCTGAACCTACTATAACATTGAAGTGCGAGTCAAGGTTATAGCTGTAACTTATGTAACCCTGGGATTATGGCTCAAGGTTATGGTTGACGCTAGTATAACTTTGAGTTTCGTGTCAAGGTTATGGTTGAGGTTACTATAATTTCAAAGGTATTTGTTGAAGTTATAGTCGAGGTTAGTATAGTCTCACATCTAAAGTTCATGTTATGGCTAAGGTTACTATAACATTGATCATTAGTATTTGTTTCATATGTAGAGTTGTACCCAGTTGCAGTATAACATTGTGTTAGCTTATGTCTTTGGTTACTCTATTCATATGATAAGTAGTACAGTCGGTTACACTATTCTAGGGTTTGAGTCGTGATGTTTGTTCATGCATTGTTGGTGCTGTCAGCTATACTGTGTACTTGTTATTTGGTTGGTTGTATAGATGACGATAGTATCAGTTATATACTATCGGAATGAACAAACGCTACCCTTCGGGGATTCTTATGGTCTATGGTCGGGGGGGCAGCAGAGGCAGTTCGTTATACGCTCTGTTCCCCGAGTGTCGTTCGGTGTAGCAGAGGCAGTTCGTTATACACTCTGTGTTTCACCGAGAGGTCTGGCCAGGTCTTAGGCATGTAGGCAGTGGTTATACGCTACACATAGTGCGGATGCAGTTCGTTATACGGTCCATAGTGGATGCAGTTCATTATACGGTATATACCGCTTATGGAGGCAGTTCGGTATACGCTCCATATCTAGAGGCAGTTCGTTATAGGCTCTAGTGGTTAGAGGCAGTTCGTTATACACTCTAACGACGTTCATTCTATACAATGTGTTTGTTGCTAGGGGCAGTTCATTATACGCTCTAGTAGTTGGAGGCAGTTCGTTGTACGCTCTATTAGTCAGAGGCAGTTCTTTATACTCTCTGAGGGTTGTTTGATTTGGTTGTGGTTGCACTGAGTTTGATTGTCCTAAGTTTTTACATGGTGTCGTAACATGGGTTGTTGTCATGTGTCGTCTTATGTCCTTGTTGATGGTAAGTGGGTGTTGAGTCTTCATGAGTATAGATGATCTCACATGTTTACTAGTGTTGCATTTCATTTGTTACTGATTGTTAGTTATATTCAATTGTTGTAAACATGACTGAGAGAGCATCTAGTTACTCCCGACTGATTGTCGACCCCCTCCTCAGGTTGGGGGAATGTGCGAAGCGAGCTTAATAATACAATAGGAGTTTGCTTTTAAGTTTTAAGAACCCTTTGAATAATGTATTAGTTGTTTTGGTTTTAGTAGCGAACCGGATTGGTCAAGTGTTTTCGCCACCTTGACCCTTTTATCAGTATCGTACTCTAATATTTACTTTTTATAAGTTTTTCCTTTGTTTTGTAATCCGGGTTATTACAATGAAAACATATTATATTAAGCATAAATCAATTTCCATGTTTGTTTCCCCTAATTCCCCATTAACCCTAGCTAAGGAACTACTCACTCATGATCCAGTTTAGCATGCTAATAAGGTTGTCAATCATACTAACAAAGCAAAACCTGATGAATAAATGATGTGATTAACAATAATTAAACAAGGGTAAAAAGGAATTATACCTATGGAGATGATTCAAATAATAAAGTAAAGAATAATAGAAGTTCTTGATGATTGATGGAAAGTTGTGAATCCTCCCATAAACCCCAATAATCTTCTAATTACCCAAATAAAACTAAGAACAATTGAGAGAATTAAGGAAAGATTAAGATGTGATTAATTGAAATGTGTATTACAACTAAATTCAGAGATGATTAAGGATTAATTAAGAATGGATTAAGAATTGATGATAATCTAGGTAGTACAAAGGGGTATTTATACTAAAATTAAATACAAGGATTAGGGTTACTAAGGGCTTAAATGACTATTAAGACCCTCAGAGAAGCTTGAGGAAATGCAACTCCCGAGGGACATGCGGGGATCATGCTTGCAACTCCCACCAGGATCTGCTCATCCTCACCTGAAGCATGGGTTGTCCTGTAAGGAGATCCGCTCGGGCTGGCAGTCGGGACGCTCGCATCAAGCTTTGGTACGCTCGGATTCTGCTCAGGGACGCTCGGATTGTTACTCTGTCCGCTCGTCCTGAGCTCGGGCCGCTCGGATCGTTGGACACGATTCTTCTCTTTTTTGGCTCCTTATCAATCCGCGGGGATTGTGTTGGGGATGCAAGGATCTTTTCATCATTGCCCATTTCACTCTATTTATTTGCTTAAGCCTCTAGTTTCGGTCTCCTCTTCGATGCTTGGTCATTAGATGCAATCCATTTAGCTCCATTTCGCGCCATAAATGCAAGGTTAGCAATCCTCTCTTACCAAGGGCACAAAACCTCAAAAGAATATGCAAAATGGGAAACTAAAGATAAGAAATGACCATAATATATGCTAAAAAGCATGGGAATGAGATTAATTCGGGGACTAAATGTGCTCAAATATGAGTCACAACAAACATCCCTAAACCGAACTTTTGCTCGTCCCGAGTAAAGACGTGACTAAAACCATGACCTTTATTTCAACTAACCTACTAATATAGCCTATATGAGACAATTAGCGGGTCTCACTCCGCCCCTTCAACTCATAACAAGACATCCATGAGGTAAGACGCCTTCTTGCAAGGTAAGGTGGGGCTTGCCAAAATGGAGATACATCCAATCATTAAGCACACAAAAGACAGTAATGGATGCATCTACAAAATAATAGACACTTTCTTTATCCAAGTGGCGGAAATTATCTAGAAAGGAAGTAATCTAAGGGTACACACTCCATTATAGATATGGTTTCTTCAAGTTACTAAGCCTAGAAGGATACCAATAAATCACCTCCAAGTTGTGTCAAGCTAGGGTACATTCATCCTCAATTGCTAAATGCTTTTGTCAAGAGTAGACTCCCTATGATGTTAGAAACACTGTAGGATCGCGGAATTCCCCCTCTTGCCTAGACAAGAAGAAGGGTCGCCCCCTCTCTACCATGCACAAAAGTGGGTTCAATGGAAAAAGGGATCAACATGCTTTTGAGTTTCATAGTGGGAGTTTGCTTTTGGTTTTGTTATTCTCCCCAATTTCTTGTGGCATTTGACATTTTTTAGAACAATTTTCTTTGCCATTTCTTTGATGTTTGGCAATTTGATGCTTCACAATTTTCAATTTTGCATTTTTTTTGAACATTTTCAAAGTCACCTCAATTTGTAGCAAGAGTGCTTTTATTTGAAGCATAGGAGTTCTTATTTTTGTACTCCTCTTTTCTTTGATGCAAATTTGTGCAAACTTCTTGATTTTCATTTTGGTACTTTAACTCAAGTTGAAAAAAATTTTGTGCCCATTCCCTTTTTATTGACAAAAATGATGATAGAAGTGGAAGATGGTTGCATGGTTTCAAGGGTCACCTTGGAATAAACGGTAGCCAAGGAGTCATCACATCACAAGGTACTCTTGACTAGGCCTTAGTTCATGGGTCAAAGGATACTAGCATGACAGATCCTAGAGTGTTTTGGAGGTATTCTAATGAGCAAAGTCTCAAGAAGAAAAAGTATCTACAAGGGCCTTATATACACTTGTCAAGTTTCCCAAATAGATGTTTTCACAAAATGTTTCCTAAAATGCAACTACATGCCATGATGCAACTAACATTTATACAACCTAATGCAAATGCTTCTATCAACTAGTATGTCATATAAACTACATGCAACTCCTAAGATCACATTGGTTTGTACTGCATCAATCAAAATAAAGCCACATAGTCATTAACATAGAGAGGAAAAAGGAAATTGGAAAGATCATACCATGCGGTCTTCATATTCCTCATGCCTCGGATGTGGCGTAGTCGATCCAATGTGATAGGAGGACAAACAAACACAAGTATATACACAATATACAATTCTATACTACAAAGGAAAGGACATGTTTTTGGATTTTAAAATTTTTAAAATTTTTATGGTTTTTGTTTTTGTGAAATGAAATAACATGTTTTTGAGTTTTTCAAAAAATTTCAATTTTTATCATTTTTGATTTTAAAAGTTAAGTTAGAATTTTCCATCCCCACACTATTATGGGCATTGTCCTCAATGGCCAAAATGATAGGAAATTATGCAATACAAGCTAAATAAATATGCATGATTTCTACACCAATATGCAAACTATATGACATATATACATAAGTGATGCATTCTAATCTATACTATATGATGCATGCTTTTTATTGTTCGGAGAGCTAATTTGAATTAACTTGCATCCCTTGTGTTTGAACTTCCCCAAACCAAGGAAGACCCTATTTCTAGTGTAAAAATAGGGGGAGTTCATTCACAAGGAAAGTATGCAATGCTTGAATCCTAATTATCATTTTGGATTTTCAAAGCCGGAATAATAAATGAGGCACCTCAATGGAACCGAGGTGGGAGTCCTTTAAATATTGCTAGGACTCAAAAAAAATGCTCAAGATAAAGATTAAAAACATGATAAAGAGACAAAGCTAAAGGAGGTGTAGGAAACTCACAATGGAATAGGTTGAAGTCAAGTAATCAAACCCGCATGTGTGGTATCCTCCAAATAGCCTTGTCACCCTCAATTGTCGGTCATTGCGACATCCTCATCACCGGCATTATTGTCGTCGTCATCATCATCATTGGAATCATCAATTTCTTCATTATCTTCTTCATCATCCACCTCCATTGACTCGGAGGATTCACCATTTCCATCATCAACTTTGGAACTTGAACCTTGCTCTTCTTCTTCTTGGCATGAATCATTACCTTCCCCGTCTTCATAAACAACAACCTCCTTTCCATTAGCCACCCGACTATCCATTTCGGCATCTTGAGAAGCACTTGGGAAGAATACCTCCCTATCCGTCCAACTAGGCAAAGGACATGAAGGATCAAGAAGTCCTTTCCTAGCTAGATGTAGAAGGGGTGGATATTGGGCACGGTAGGCATTCACCCGATCTTCATGAGCTTCTTTATGCATTTGTTGCATTAGTTGGGTCAAATAGTCGTTGCCTACCATGACCTTAGAGCCACTCGGTTTGAATTGTTGGTAGGCAAAGGATATGGTGGAGTCACAATGGTAGAGGAGAAGGGCTTTGCAATTGGTTCCCTATGTTGTTTAATTATCACTTCGGCTTCCTCGGAGACGGGTAGCACGTAGTTTGGGCTACGGACGGACATGCGGCAAATCTTGCTAGGAAAGATAAAGGACTTAGCTTCTTTGATGAGCCACTCATCTTTGTTGTCAAGATTGTCATTCTTGACCCAATGGAATTTGTTGATCATAGTGCTCATATCAAGGAGGTTGCTCCCTTTAACCGGTTTATAGGTGTTATCTTTGTTGAAATTCGGGTTAAAGTGCTTAGCAAGCCTCGTTACCAAGCCGTCGTTTACGATGAAGGCCGCCCCATCTTTCCCATTATCAATCTCAAGCCACTGATCAAGCAATAGTTGAAGAATGTTGTACTTTTTGGTGAACTTTCCATTGATATTCATGAAGGACTCAAGGTAGACAAAATCAATTTCGGTGAAGTGATTGGTGCCTTTTCTAGCAATCAAGGTATTGCCCACAAACTTGTGCCATACTCTTATGCCCGGATGATGAACATATAAAGCATGACACTCCTAGAAAGAGTCAAATTTCCGACCGGTAATAGCTTTCCAAGGGGTGAGGCATCATATTTCAAAGGCTTTTTCTCATAATGATGATATTGTAAAAGACCAAACACTTCACCAAAATCGGTTAAAGCCATTTTTCTACTCTTGTTCTCAAGACGGAATTCAACATAATATCGAGTCTCTATATTAGATACCTACAAAGAGCTTATGAACTCCATGGTCAATGAAGGGTAGGTCAATTCTTCCACTTCAAAGAGGGCTAACAACCTTATGGACTCGAAAAATGCTCTAGTTCTTTCAAGCACACCCAATTTTTCTAAAGTGTCTTGACATATAAACTTGGTAGCCACAATAGTCTTTATAGTAAGGGATAAAAATGCATTCCTATGAGCATCAGTTAATAAAGTTTTCTCCGGAAAATTTGGCAATTGTTCTATAACCGGAGTAGGTGTGGTAGCTTCCTCAACAGGAGTTGCGATTTCTTGGATTTCCACCCTTGGTTGTGTCACTACCAAAGCCTTATATGCAAGAAGAGCTTGTTGTCTCTTTGATAAATTTGGAGTCTTTGGTGCCTTGGTTCCGCCTTTGGTCCTCGCCACTGTGTTCTCCTTCTCAAATTGGTATCAACAAACCAAGATTTTGCTTGAATGTTGCTTGCTTCCTCAAACTTCAATCAATTCCTCAATCAATTTGGGATTTTCGAATTTTTTGGCCAAACCCTAGAAAGTTGATTCAATTTGTGAGGATTTTGATGTTTAGATGGTCTTTTATTGATAAAGGAGTGATTTAATCTTGTTTTGAGTAAGTTTTGTTTGAACGGTGGTGAATTTTGTTGAGAAATTGGTGTTTTTAAATGAGGGGATTGAGAGTTTAAGTGGGAGAAAAGGTGTGTGTTTGTGTTTGTGAAAGATAGAAATGAATTGGGAATAGAGAAGCGAAGTCCCATGTTTTGCTTAAGTAGCAGCTAGGGACGCTCGGATCCGTCACGGGACGCGCGGATCGTCTTACAAGACATCCTGAAATTGCAAACCACTGCCAGGACGCGCGGATCAGTTTCAGCTTGAGCGGATTCTTTCTGGGACGCTCTGATTCACCTGGGAAAGTGCGGATTTACTTACAGCGTAATTTCATAGATTGGGAGTCTTTCCAGGACGCGTGGATTGATGCCAAGACGAGCGTCCTAAGGATGGGGACGAGCGTCCTGAGGATGATCTGCTCAGATTTTCTTATAGGGCGTTTTCTTCAATTCAAACTTTCCCAAGACCCGGGTCCTAAGGCCAGGACGCTCGGATGCATGCTGGAGATGCTCGGATCCTCTTGGGGACGCTCGGATCCTCTCCAGCTCCCACGAGCTCAGGTCCGCTCGTGGGGATTCCTTTTCCCATGTCATTCTTTCTTCTTCTCCTTTATTAAATGTTGTGGGTGCACTACAAAGGCTCGGTTAGCCTAGGCATTTGTTATCCCCAAATTTGTTCAAACACTACACATCAAATCACGTTAAAATACCTCCCTCCCTTGCTCTCATGTCAAAACTCTTGATCAAAGCATAAAAATGCAAATCCAAAAATGAGAAAAATGCAATAAAGGAAAGAAAATGCGAGATAAGGGGTTAGAATATTTACAAATGGTGGTTTAGGGAGGACTCCACCAAACTCTCATTCTTGGATGAGATGTCAAGTGGGCGAAGCCAAGGTTTTGTTGATGTTGCCCAACACCTTGTAGAAGTAGTCGAAGGCTTGCTCATTTTCATGATAGAGGTCTTGGGTAGACCTTTGCACATTGTTCTCTTCATTGTTGTAGTCATCCAAGTCAAAGTTATGACAAGGATCCACAAAGCCTTGGTCTAAGGTCATAGCATTGCCAATATAAGGATTGACCAATCCTTCAAGTTCATCATCCCATAGACCGCAAACTTCACTAGCTTGTTCCCCAATGATGTCATGAGTTGACAAGGGCAACTCCTCTTTCTTGTTGTCTTAGCCATTGAGGCCTTCTTCCTTACTTGTCATGATGGGCGAGCTATTCAAGCTCTCATTGTTGTTGAAAATTCATTGCTTTCCGAATAGAGCTACTTGAAGGTCATCTACTTTCTTCTTCCATATGGGTGGTGTTTCTTTACCCATGGCTTGATCTTTGCATAGAGATTTTAACTTCTCCCTATCACTTTCTCGGCTATAATGATCGACCATGAAGCATGGCTCATGTAGTCGGGGAGCTCTCATTGTTTTGTCAAGATTGAAAGTGATTGTCTCATCCCCTAACTCAAGTGTGAGGTCTCCATGTTTCACATCGATTACCGCTCCGGCGGTATGCAAGAAAGGTCTTCCTAAAATGATAGGAATGTTGGAGTTCTCCTCCATGTCAACAATGACAAAGTCTAACGGGATGAAGAATTTGCCAATTCTTACGGGTACATCCTCCCATACTCCTAAAGGTACCTTTGTTGATCGATCCGCCTGATACCGTCATTTTAGTACCAAAAATAAATACCTAGGACAACTAACAGAAGCTAGCGGAAGTAGGGTCGATCTCCGCATAGAGGCTATTATATCTATCTGCTAATCTAAGTTTGTTTAGTAACAAACGGGGGTTTTGAATTTAATTTCTAAACTAAAAGTGATTAAGGCAGGAGAATAAGGCAAAAGAGAAATAAAAACAAAGATGAACAAAGTATGTGATCAGATAAGGAGGAATATGCTAGGAATTCAGTTCACCATGGCAATTAATTAACTCAGTCGTAAATAGTTCAGACGATCTAATGTGAGAAGGGTAAGGGAAAGGTCCTTCCGGTCCGCTATCCGCCCTAAATTACAACTAACTTAACTTCCGTCCTCATTAAAGTAGTTTACTATTCATAATAGATCTGTTCATTCCAATCTTCCAATCTAGGATTGAATTTAACCAATTTAACGGGTTTAGAAGCGTGCACTCAACTAAACGATGTTCTCACAATTAATCCTCTAACCTATTCACACCATCATCAACTCACTACCATGGCTCCCCTAATCCTAACATAAGGTAATTTAGCTACTCATGTTGTCAATGACATAAACAATAACAACATTGAATAAACTAGAGGAAGACATAATAAAGAGATTAAAAGAATGAAATTGCATAAATTAATGACAATGATTAAACAGAAATTAGAGAACTAATAATTAAGAGCAAGAAGATTAGATTGAGTAAAAGGAGTAGGGAAATATTACAGAGAAGCGAATCCGGCAATAATAATGAGTTAATCGTCGCAAAAAAAAAGAAGCAGTAGTAATTAAGAGAAATAAAGTAATTAGGCATAGTGTAGAATATGTTTTAACCTAATGACGTCTTCCTTATATAGGGAAGAGTTTTTATTAAACAATCTAAGATAATCACGGATTAGTAACCCGTGTAAACAAGCAAAGTACTAGATCGAGGCTTTTGAAACCTCTCGATCGAGTAATTCTTCAGCATATCCTCTCGATCGAACATAAATGGCTTTCGATCGAGAGCTTCTAATTCAGCCCACTTCGATCGAGCTCAGCAGGGTCTCGATCGAACACCTTGAACCGTCAAAACCACTCGATCAACCAAGAAAGCACTCGATTGAGCAGTTAGCCACTGAAAACAGGTCGCACCCCGTTTGGTAAGCTTTTAAGGACTCCCTCACGCTTCCCGAGGCACAGCATTTCCGCTCTAAATCTTCCATCTCATTAAATGCATGCTGGGAGGAACGAATAAGGCATGATTTCACCATTTTGAGGTCCGTTCCAGCAAATGAGACAAAACAAACCAAAGTAGCCTATTTGGGGCATTTTGCAATATAAAACAATGAAAATGACATAGAAATGCGTGCAATAAGAGGCTAAAAAGACTATATAAATTGCACGTATCACCGCCATTTGAAGAATGATGTTGGTGCATTTGAGCTCTCCCATTCCTAGCCTATTACATACCGAGTATGGAATCACACTTACACTTGCTCCAAGGTCACATAATGCTTTGTTGATTGTAGTGTCGCCAATGGTACATGGAATAGAAAAACTTCCCGGATCTTTTAGCTTTGGAGGGGAACTCCCTTGAAGAATAACATTACTCACTTTGGTGAAGGCAATAGTCTCTAACTTTCGGATGGATTTATTCTTGGTAAGAATGTCTTCCATGTACTTTGCATAGGCCGGAACATGATTGATCAATTCCGTGAATGGGATTGAGACTTCTAAGTTCTTCACAATTTCCATAAACTTTCCAAATTGGTCATCAAGCTTAGGCTTAGCTTGGCGACTTGGGAATGGAAGTCTAATCATAATAGGCTCTTTTTCCTTAGCCTTCTCTTCTTTCTTCTTCTTTGAAACTTCATTGGTGGTAGGATCTACCTCCTTAGAGTTCTCCACAACTCTTTGCTTGTCACTAGCATCCACAATATCTTCATCAATTGGCCTCTTCGGTCCCTCATATCTTGTACCACTCCTCAAATGGATGGCACTAACCGTCTCATGTCTTGGGGGATTACCTTGAGGCGGTAATTGCCCTTTTGTCTTTGAGACCTAGAAGATGCTAATTGAGTCATTTGAGTCTCTAACATTTAGGTGTGGGCAAGAATGTTATTGATGGTGATCTCTTTAGCTTGGCTATCTTTTTGCATTTGGGTGAAAAATTCTTGTTGGTTGTTTTGCATTTGGAGGACCGCTTTTTGAACATCAAAGCTTTAGTCATTTGATTGGTTGTTAGAAGGTTGATTTTGGTAACATTGGCTTTGGTTGAAAAAGGGTCTTTGAGCTTGGTTTCTCATTGGCGGTGGGGTGTATGTTTGTTGGGGGTTTTGGACATTTTGGCTTTTGTATGAAAGATTTGGATGGAATTTGGTGTTCTCATTATAGTAGTTGGAATAAGGGGTGCCACTCTTGTATGCTTGGAAAGCATTAACTTGTTCATTTGTTCCCCTACATTCATTTTGATCATGCCCCAAGGTTCCACAACTTTCACATACTTCACTTGGGATTGAGAATGATGCAACCATAGCATTAACATGTTGTTTGGGTGATTTGGAAGCTTCGTCAAGCTTAGCCATGGCCTTCTCAAACTTCAAATTGATGGTGTCGATATGAGCACTTAGTTGAGCGCCCAATTGAGTGATGGAATCTACCTCATGCTTTACTCCTCTTGTGGCCTTTCGAGGCCTACTATATTGGGAATTATGAACTGCAATCTCTTCGATTTTGGCCCATGTTTGTTTGTCATCAACTTCGGTAAACATCCCATTGGATCCCATATTAAGAATATTGTGGGAGTCTTCATATAGGCCATTCCAAAATTGTTGCACAAGGAACCACTCACTAAGTCCATGGTGTGGACAAGAACGACAAGTGTCCTTAAATCTCTCCCATGCTTCATATAATGATTCCTCATCTCTTTTCTTGAATCCGGTGATTTGGGCTCTCAACTTATTAGTCTTCTCCGGAGGATATAATTTCTTGTAGAAGGCAAGTGCTAACTTCTTCCATGAATCAATAACAAGGGTAGCTTTGTCTAGGCTCTTCAACCATTGCTTTGCAGTACCGATCAAAGAAAAAGGAAACAATACCCATCGGATTTGGTCTTGAGTAACTCCGGTTTGAGAAATTGCATCACAATAGTCACAAAAAGTCTTCATATGTGAATGAGGGTCTTCACTAGGCATCCCTCCAAATTGAATTATCTCAACTAATTGTATGAATGCGGATTTGGCAACGAAATTACCGGTTAAATGTGGTGGTATAGGAGTACCGTTTGGTAGGTTCTCCTCGGTTGGTACGGAATGTGATGAAAATTTAGGCATTGTAGGTTGATTTTGTGGTGGGTTTTGAATTGGGTTATCCTCTCCTTCTCTTGCAAAAAGGTTGACAAACTCAATGTTATTTGGTTGAATGTCCACAATGTTATTTGGTTGAATGTCACCAATACCTACAACTCTTGAAGTACCTCTAGCAACTCTTCTATTGTTGGTTAAGGTCTTTTCAATCTCGAAATCAATAGGTAATAAATTACCTTGTGATCTCCTAGTCATTCAAAATATCAAACAACTTGAAAATAATAAGAACAACCTTGAGGATATTGACTTCCCCAAGGTAAAGAAAGACAAAACTAAAAAAAATTAAGGAAAATCAAATCAATTGAACACCGTCCCCGGCAACAACGACATTTTTGGTCCGGTTAAAACTCGTCATCAAAAGCTACCAACCAAAACAATATTTATAACTTCACAAACTACTCTTAGTAAAGAGGTAAGTAAAGGTTGGATCCCAAGGGACGGGTATTGATGTAGGATTTTCAATTGCAAGTAGCTATGTCTTAGGGTGTCACAAATTATGGGTTGAGATGAGATGTGGTCTAAACTAATCAACAAGATGAAAGTAAATTAATGATAACAAAGTAAAGCAAATAACAGGGGCTTGTAAACAATTGATTAAAAGCACTAGGGTGTCATCGGTTCATAGGGGATTCATGGAAATAGATTATATAAACTTGTTCTCAAATAGATGCAAGCACTTATTGTTGTGATGGGATCGAGTTATTGTATATCTTACAATCCTTAGGAGAATTTGGGTCCCGGAGCCGAGTCGTCTAGACTGTACAACACCTACAAGTCGACTTAGTCTCCTCCTATTCAACTCTTATGCATGGTCTAATGAGGCTCGAGTTGTTTTATGTCTTACAAGCCTTATTGAAAAGATAGGAGATGAGTAAAAAATGCAAGGATTCATAGGCTCGCATTTCATCAAACATAACATGTGCATAGGTTGAAATCACAACAAGCAAGCAAAATAATTATGAAAACATATTAGATTAAGCATAGATCAATTTTCATGTTTGTTTCCCCTAATTCCCCATTAACCCTAGCTAAAGAACTACTCACTCATGATCAAGTTTAGCATGCTAATAAGGTTGTCAATCATACTAACAAAGCAAAACATGATGAATAAATGATGTGATTAACAATAATTAAACAAGGGTAAAAAGGAATTATACCTATGGAGATGACCCAAATAATAAAACAAAGAATAATAGAAGTACTTGATGATTGATGGAAGGTTATAAATCCTCCAATAAACCCTAATAATCTTATTATTACTCAAATAAAACTAAGAACAACTGAGAGAATTAAGGAAAGATTAAGATGTGATTAATGTTGAAATGTGTATACAGCTAAATTAAGAGATGATTAAGGATTTATTAAGAATGGATTAAGAATTGATGATAATCTAGGTATTACAAATAGGGTATTTATACTAATATTAGGTACAAGGATTATAGTGACTAAGGGCTTAAATGACTATTATGACCCTAAGAGAAGCTTGAGTAAATGTAACTCCCAAGGGACATGGGCGGATAATGCTTGCAACTCCCACCAGGATCCGCTCGTCCTCACCTGAAGCATGGGCTGTTCTGTAAGGAGATCCGCTCGGGCTGGCAGTCGGGACACTCGGATCAAGATTTGGTACGCCCGGATTCTACTAAGGGACGCTCAGATTATTACTCTGATCCGCTCGTCCTGAGCTCGGGCCGCTCGGATCGTTGGACCGGATTCTTCTCTTGTTTGGCTCCTTATCAATCCGCAGGGATTGTGTTGGGGATGCAAGGATCTTTTCATCATTGCCCATTTCACTCTATTTATTTGCTTGGGCCTCTAGTGTCGGTCTCCTCTTTGATGCTGCTTCATTAGATGTAATCTATTTAGCTCCATTTTCCTCCATAAATGCAAGGTTAGCAATCTTCTCCTACCAAGGACACAAAACATCAAAGAATATGCAAAATGGGAAACTAAAGATAAGAAATGACCCTAATATATGCTAGAAAGCATGGGAACGAAGTTAATTCGATGACTAAATGTGCTCAAATATGAGTCAAATCAAAGGGGCAATACCTGATGACGAAAGCACCCGAACAGCAGCAGTGTAATGACCATCGCAAATCTTCCTCCGACACTGCCGAAGATTAAGCTCGCTCAAATCAAGGTCCTCCTCCACATCAAAGGAAGGGGGAACCTCTTCCAAAAGTCGCCTATAAGAGCTGCAAACTGCCACCATGCACACCCGAAGCAAGAATAACACTGGTAATACTCTCCTCTTGGCGCTGACATCTGACAGCGGTCCTACACTCAAGATTACTCCTCGGGGAAAAGGTCTTAAGTATACAAAGAGTCAACACAATCAAACGAATATAGCATGAGAGGTCACCAGGAGAGTCAACAACATCATCTAAAGCCCCTTTTAAAACCCGAGCAAACCCAAGACGACACTTAGGAGGGATAGATTTCACGGTGCACAACCCCAAAGAAAGCAAAGATCAAGCAAAGAGACGGTCCAACCAACTGGCTCAACCCCAACATCAGACGAGATAACCGACGGACACGGAGCAGTCGGCCGAGGAATACCAGAAATAATAAAACGGAAAAGGCCATCACCACAACTCAGAGGCTCCATAACAGAACCATCCTCACTATGTCGACATTTCATATGAAAGGTATGAGTGGTAAGACACACCCCAGATAACCAGAACCCCATCCGCTGCAAAGTAAATTCAGCATTAGAAAAAACCATCAAATTATGAGACAGAGTTTGACGCGTAAGAACCATAGCTTCACCACGACAATGTCGATCCTTAAAGTGCCGTAAAAGGGAGGCTTAAACAAGGCCCTGACCATTACCATTACGACATCCATGAAGACCAATGAAAGGGCAGCGATACCGAACCAAGACGGGCATGGCATAAAAGAAGCAAAGCTATCAAAAAAGCCGACCACCTACACGCATACCCGAGACACGAGGCCACCACCCCACAACAACCAGCCACCACACCAACCAGGCCAGAACGAGCAAGGAACAGCAAAGCACAGCCGTAAACAACTCACAACACGGTGGCAGGCCAAAAAAAGGACGGCAACAGCTTAAAACGACAAGTAAACCGTTACAAACAACTACCACCACAAGCACAGCCACCCCGGAGAACCACTACGGCTATGGAAGCCCATCACACCCGACACCCACAGTAGCAGCAACGGCAGGTGTAGGACAACGACCAACAAGAAACAAAAGAAAACAGGATGAAAGGATAAAGCAGAACGCGAAAATCAGCCGCGGAAAAAACCTGGAGAAAGAACGGCCGATGGACGGCGTCAACCGACGAAGAAGAGGCAGAGGAACACTGCCATGATGAACACCACCACCACCAACTGTCAGGCCAGGCAGGAAAAGAAAACTGGAAGCACTAAAAAAAGCCCTAATACGAAAAAAAAAAAGACCGACGGCGACAGAAGGAGAGAGCACCGGCGACAACCACAACAATGACCGACGACGTAAGGTCTATTGGTCAAAGGGCAGTGGCACAGGCAATCGATGGCACCGGTAAAGTGTTGTCGAACCCGCACTCTCACGAGATCCCCCCCACACCACCACCAACAACGCCATATCACCCATCACCAACGAAGCCAGGCACGGACGGGGCAAACGACGAGTCAGACGACCGGCCGAAGACGGCAGCAGCGGCAGGCAACGGACGGCAGCAGCAGAACTCTCAACGCTCGAACAAATCGCCCTCCCCCTCTCTCTCTTTTCTCTATTATTATTATTATTATTATTATTATTATTATTATTATTATTATTATTATTATTATTATTATTATTATTATTATTATTATTATTATTATTATTATTATTATTATTATTATTATTATTATTATTATTATTATTGTTTGGGCTAAAAGTCACTCAAAAGGGAAAGGCCCACTTAATAAATAAATGGATCATATAAGGAGAAGGGGAGCCCGCGGTAGGAGTAAGCATGGAGAAGAAGGAATGGGCCGGCTTATACGCATGAGGAGACCGAAGCCCACTGAAGGAAGCGTTTGGATTTAGGAAAGATGATTCAGGGAGAAGTTAGGGAGAAGTCAGGGAGAATTGAGGGAGACGGCCAAACATGGAAAGAGTTATTATGGAAGTTATATTCTCCTTCCATAATCAAGGTAGGATATGTCTAGGGTTCTTACCCTATAAATAGCCAAGGAAGCAATCAAAGATGGACATTCACACACACACACACACACACACACACACACATACATTTATTCAAGATCTTATCAACACAATACCTCGTGTTAGCAAGATTAGCCTTACGATACAGTTGTAATCATCCTCCTATTCAAAGCTAGTGCAATATTTGGCGGGGTACCGTCCCTCCCGCGGTTGTTCCCACATTGGGTTTTCTGCGTCACCAAATCTTACGTGTTAATTTATATTTCGTACTTTATTTCCTTATTTATATACCATCATACAAACAAACAATCAAGTATCCGACGAGTAAGACCGCATTGACCCGAATCAACCAATTCGGTAAAAAATACCTAAACAGTTTGGCGCCCACCGTGGGGCAGTGTGGTCGTCAATCGTTGCTAATCAAAGTACACAATGGATAAGCAAGCATCGGAAGCCGTGTCAGGGAGCAGACAACCATCACCACCGCCGACATCGACATTGGTAACGCAGGCTCTCTGGCATACCTCAAGAACCACACTAAAAGCAAAAACCTCTTTGCCTCCTAAAACTCCTGCTGTCAGAACCCAAGCCAGATCGGATAAGGGAGCAACGAGCTCACGCCTCACCTTGTCACCCAGTCCTACACAAATCTTGCTCGCTGGCGTAGAAAGCTTACAGAAGGCAATGGAAAACATGAGAGAAGACCAGAAGAAAGCTGAAGCTGAAGCAAGGAAGTGGGACAGAGAGCTCTGGGCGCAGATAGATATCCTAAAACAGCAGTCTGTCACCTCAGTAAGCAGGGCAGGCGAAGGAAGGTCTCAACTAGTAGATCTGACATAGGGGCATCGAGCGGCAGAATTCACTTGGCGGATACCACCGAATCGTAACAAGGTTGGATCTAGCTACAGTACCGACGGATGGAAGAATAACCCCACAGGGGCTGGGATACCTCACACTAGACAACTGGCCATCAGTCAGCTATGTGGAGGCACGAACAGGTGGCATCCCTGTCAGCAGTTTCGCGGCGATTGATCAGACACCTGGAGCAGGACCCGAGTGGAACCAACAAGTAAACTTGCAGCAGGGAACGATCGTTACTTCAACCCCACTAGCTGCTGGGACACATCAGAACCTTCAAGAATTCGGGTCAGGAGGCAGCATATTGAATCAACCAGCAGGTGACAGGCGGACCCCCGACTCTGGCAGCATAACGAACCAACAATACTTGGAGCTAAGAGAGATGCTAAGCAGGGTCCCAGGACTGGCACCCCCACTCTAGAAAGAAGCACCTGACAGCTATGCCGACTCACCATTGGTGGACACCATATCCATCACAGCCATGCCAAAGGGATTCACAAATCCAAATATACCTCTATTTGACGGCACAGCAGATCCCTTTGACCATATAAGCCAGTACAAGCAGAAGATGATGACAGTAACAGCCGTAAGGCAGGTCAAGGAAGCTTGCATGTGTAAAGGATTTGGATCCACCTTAACGGGGTCGGCACTTTGATGGTTTGTATGCCTGCCCAATAGGTCGATATCCACATTTTCTGAATTAGTAACCGTATTCACCCAACAGTTTGCAAGCAGCAGGAAGCCGCAAAAGCATGCGGGAGATCTATACAGAATCGTCCAGGGGGCAGAAGAGACCATTTGGGAGTACAATACTAGATTCAACAATGAGAAGGTGGCAGTATGAGAGTGCGACGTTTCGACAGCAGTAGAAGCCTTCAGGAGAGGCCTCCACCATGACTCCGACCTGTACAAGCAGCTGACTATGCATCCCTGCCATAGCTTTGAAGCGGTCAAGAAGAGAAGCGGCACAGGAATCGGACCGAGAAAGACATCCTAGCCGAGCCGATCTACCTAATACACCAAGTGTTTCTAGTACCTCGGTACCGTGGAAAAATCAGGAAGAAAGCAAACCACCAGCAAAAAGGATGAGAGATATAGGCCATATGGAAGGGGAGTCAACAGAATCGAAGAAAATCAGCAACTCCCTACTCTGGCAGAATATGGATTCACTACAGGTATCGAAGGAATCCTGAAAGCACTCATGGAAATGGGAGATGGAGTAAGGTGGCCAAAGCCACCAGTAGAAGGGCAGGCATGGAGAAAGGATAACAAAAAGAAGTGTGAATTCCACCGTGACATTGGGCACAACACTGAGGATTGCTACACATTACGAAGAGAGATCAAGCGCCTGTATGAGCAAGGAGAGCTGAGCCACCTATTACCACGTGGGGGCAAGCAGCGGGATAAAGTAGGCTCCACAAAGCCTGTAACCCCACCCAGATGCACCAAAATCATAAACGTGATAAGAGGCGGCTCAGACCTGAGTGGACTGACATACTTAGCAGCTAAAAGGCATGCCACGGAAACCAAGGGAGATAGACCAGCAAATTCTTGCAGAATTTCTCACAGCTATCTGCCAGCCGTCACCTTTGATGAAGAAGATACGTATGACGAACGGGAACATCATGATGCACTCATTATCACCCTGTCAATGGCTAACTGCACAGTTAAAAAAGTCTTGGTAGATACAGGCACCTCGGTCAATCTGATTATGCTAAAAACCATAGAAAATATGGGATTCAGTGAGAAGGATTTACAGAAGAAGACTATCCCGTTAGTAGGTTTCAGCGGGGATACAGCCAACTCACTGGGCGAGATAGTCATCCCAACCTACGTGGGAGGAGTCAATAAGCAGATCAGGTACCTGGTCATAGATGGACCCTCTACCTACAATGTCATCTTGGAAAGGTCGTGGCTACACCAGATGAAAGCAGTCCCTTCAACGTATCACCAGTGCATAAAATTCTCCACACCATGGGGAGTAGAGACAATAAGAGGAGATCAGGAGGAAGCTAGAGGCTACTATAAGAAGGCACTAAAGTGCACTGCCAACCCTCCCGCATAGCAATTACAGAAACAGCATGTCCAGGACGAATACATCGAGCCCCCAGCAGAAGAGCTGAATCAAATTAACCTTGACAAGATGCACCCAGAAAGAACTGTGCTAATTAGAGCTGGATCAAATTAACCTTGACAATTAATCAAATTTCTGCAGCATAACATGGACTGTTTTGCGTGGTCACACGACGACATGATAGGGATAGATCTGTCCATCATAACGCATATGCTCTGTGTGGACCCAAAGTGTAAGCCCATCCAACAGAGAACAAGGAAGTTTGCAGCAGAAAGAAACAAGGTAATCAACCAAGAGGTAGATAGCCTCCTGGCAGCAAACAAAATAAGAGAGGTAAAGTATCCAGAATGGTTGTCTAACGTAGTAGTGGTGCCTAAGAAGAATGGAAAGTGGAGAGTATGTGTGGACTTCACCGACCTCAACAAATCATGCCCTAAAGACCCCTTCCCCCTGCCTCATATCGATGCAATGGTGGATGCACAGTTGGGCATGAAATGCTGACATTTCTGGACGCATGGAGTGGCTACAATCAGATCAAGATGGATCCTGCAGATCAAGAGAAGACGACATTCATGTCTGAAAGAGGAATATATTGTTACAATGTTATGCCCTTCGGCCTAAAGAATGTAGGATCCACATACCAGAGGCTGGTCAACCGCATGTTTAAGGAGCAAATAGGAAGAACTATGGAGGTTTATATTGATGACATGGTGGTAAAGTCGGAAAAAGCCAAAGATCATATGCGGCACCTAGCAGAGACATTCAGCACCCTGAGGCAGTACAAAATGAAGTTAAATCCATCTAAGTGTACCTTCGGGGTATTCTCTGGCAAATTCTTAGGCTATATTGTAACTCAAAGAGGGATAGAAGCCAGCATCAAGCAAATCAAAGCCGTTTTACAATTAGAGTCACCTGAAAAACCTAAAGACGTTCAAAGGCTAGCTGGTAAGGTAGCAGCCCTGAGCAGGTTCATCTCAAGATCATCCGACAAGTGCAAGCTGTTCTATGTTGTATTAAGAAAGAGTCAGAAGTTTGAGTGGACTGCAGACCACGAGCAAGCATTCAGAGAGCTGAAATACAACCTCAGCAGCCCGCCATTGCTGTCAAAACCGGAACCAGAAGAACAATTGTTCCTCTACCTAGCCGTCATAGAGGTGGCTGTGAGTGCCATTCTAGTCAGAGAGCAGGAAAAGGTACAGAAGCCAGTATACCACGTGAGCAAGTCTCTGCTACCAACAGAGACCAGGTACACATCTCTCGAAAAATTAGTATTAGCACTGGTAGTAGCATCTTACAAGTTGCACCCTTATTTTGAATCCCACACCATACGTGTTGTGACCAACTACCCGCTGAAATCTATCATGAGGAAGCCTGAACTGTCAGGCAGAAAGTCGAAGTGGTCTGTACACCTTAGTGGGTATGATATCCAGTATGAACCTAGAACAGCAATCAAATCGCAAGCACTAGCAGACTTTGTGTCAGACTTCAGCAGATGAGGAAATCCTCACCCTAGAGGGGAACGGGGAAGTAGAGGTCTGGCAGATGCATATTGACGGAGCCTCCAACCAAAGGGAGGTAGGTGTAGGGTTGATCCTGCGGTCACCACAAGGAGATCTGATAGCACAAGCAGTAAGATGTGAATTCAAGGCAACCAATAATGAAACAGAATACGAGGCCTTGATATTAGGAATGCAGCTAGCTCTGGAATTAGGAGTCAGGCTCCTGCGCATATCCAGTGACTCTCTACTAATAGTCAACCACGTGAATGATGAGTTTATAGCCAGAGATTCGAAGATGATTGCATACTTGAAAGTAGCAAAGGAGTTAAAGCAGAAATTCGAAACTTGCAAGCTTAAGCAGATCCCCAGAGATCAGAATGTGGAAGCAGATGCCCTAGCAACTCTGAGGGCAACATTCAAGCCGACAGAACTATCCCGCATTCCCATCGCGCACATGCTGGAACCTTCTATCCAGAAGACACACGAAATAGATAAAGGAGAGTTGGAGGATCAATAAGACAAAATAGGAGTTCAGACAGCCACGGAGGCCGGGGAAGGTTCTCAGACAGCCAACCAGCCACCTAACCAACCCGCTGTACAGGCAGGCGATTGGGATTGGCGCACACCTTACCTAGACTGGCTGCGGCATAATAAGCTGCCAGATTACAATAAGGAAGCGAGGGCTTTCAGAATAAAAGCGTCCAGGTTTATACTTATTGACGATATACTATTCAGGAAGTCCTTGGCAGGTCCTTACTTACGGTGTCTGGACAAGGAAGAGGCACAGACTGTGTTACATGCTCTCCACAGTGGCAAATGTGGAAACCATGCAGGGGGCAGGAGTCTAGCAAATAAAGCTCTCAGAAAAGGATACTTCTGGCCCACAATGAAGGCAGATGCAGCAGAATACGCACGTAAGTGTGACGCGTGCCAGCGCTCAGCACCAATGATCCACCAGCCAGCAGAGCCCTTGCATCTTATCATTTTCCCCTGGTCGTTCATGACGTGGGGCATGGACATAGTAGGCCCCCTACCAAGAGCTACAGGAAACAGAATATGGATGCTAGCAATGACAGATTACTTCTCCAAATGGATAGAGGCGGAAGCATTCACAGAAGTAAAGGACAAACAAGTCATCTCTTTCATAAAACGTAATATCATCTGCAAGTTTGGTATCCCATCAGAAATCATATGTGACAATGGCTCACAGTTCATCTCCAACGATGATGAAGGATACTATGCGAGATGGAACATCACCTTAAAAAAATCAGCACCCAGGACCCCAAAATCTAACGGGGAAGCTAAGTCCAGCAATAAAATCATCATGGACAATCTGAGAAGGAGGTTACAGGAGTTAGGAGTAAAGTGGGCAGATGAGTTGCCACTGGTGTTATGGTCAGATAGAACAACGCCAAAGATAGCAATAGGCCAAAAATCCTTCAGCCTGGTGTTTGGCGCGGAAGCAGTCATTCAATCAGAAGTTGTAGTTCCCACTCAAAGGTATGGATGTATGACAGGGGAACTGAACAGTGCAGAGATGGTCAGGAGCTTGGACACAATAGATGAGCTGCGAGCAAGTGCAAAAATACGCCTAGCTGCCTACAAGCAGTCAGTGGCCAGGAGTTACAACAAGAATGTGAAAGTCAGGATCCTGGAGGTTGGAGACCTGGCTCTCCGAGAAGTGTTCCAAAACACTAAAAATCGAAAGGCATGCAAATTCGCCTACAAATGGGAAGGACCATACCAGGTAGAAGGAGTTGTTGGCCATGGTGCGTACAGACTGATGACTATGGACGGTCAAATCATACAACGCCCATGGAACATACTTCACCTGAAGAGATATTACTTTTAATAATAAGTAGATTTTAGCTTGCAGGTTAATGTACTATGAAGAGTCAAATTATTTTAAAATAAAAGAAAGTCCGGTAGTAGGCATACTACCAATTTCATTCTCATTCTTGGCTTCTCTGACTTTTTCAAATTTTAAAACTACTATTGGATGGTGTGGACTGTCAGCGTCCTGGGACCACAATTGCTCTGGTACCCCATGAGATAGCGTCAGGTACCTCACACCGTTCTAATAGGATTTTTCTGTTTTCAGGCTTCTCTAAGTACATCACCCTGAATCCTAATGTCTATGGTACGTTGAAAGAGTATCTAGTGGGACTGTCAACTGCCAACGTGAGGTGACAAGGCACATGGCACTCCAACATGCCTAATCTACTTTCTCCATCAGGAGCACCCTCACCAAGCGGACTGTGGAACATACGAAAGGGATCCTGGTTGACAGCTAAACACGCTTACCCAGATACCCCTGATACCACCCCCTGGACGTAGCTCGCATTAATCGCAATTAATCAGGGCCCCAGCATGCATGCACACATATATGGCACGTAGGGATCTCTGCGCTACCAGAATCCTGCAGCGTCCCATTGGTCCTAGAACAACGATAAACTTGCCTAAAATACGCCCCTATTGGCATTAAACGTGATGAACACACTTTGCGTCATGAACAAGATTAAGTAGTCCAAAATTGCGGCATACGCCTAAATCAGTCGTCAGACTGACACGACAGCTAGCTGAGTCTGGATCAGCCTCTTCAGGCTCACACGACTGGTCTAAATCAACCTCTCAGGTTGACACGACCACCCCACCTTGCATTGCGGCATACGCCTAAGTCAGTCAACAGACTGAAACGGCAGCTAGCTGAGTCTGAAAGTCAGCCTCTTCAGGGTGACAGGACTCGCCTAAATCAGCCAGCAGGCTCACATGGCAACCTCCTAAACTAAGGAAACCTAAGAAAAAAGCACACAGGATATAAGTTAAACTTGCCAAAATTAAGGCAAGGGGCATTCCAAAAACATGGCCAAAATACGGCCCCAGAGTTTAATCGCCACCTTAGCGAAGCTACCAGAAAGAGTTTAAAAACTTACAAGTCTTCCACCACTAGGCCAGATTACCAAAAAGTTCATTGATAAAAAAAAAACTTAATTATCGGTCACATTGATGACCTCCACTTCTGACATCTCCTCTGCCTGCTGACCTTCAGTTTGAGGAACCAGATCAGCTTGCGCACCCACAGTTGCCATAGCTTCATGAGCTCCGTCAGCAGCTTCCTGGGGCAATCCAGCATCTCCAGTAGGAGGCTGTTCAGCCAGTGCAGGAGAATTCACCTCCCCAACTTCAGGCATCAGCGCACTCAGATTAGGTGGGGTGGGGTAGAGCATCTCCAACTGCCTCTCCTCTTCTTCTATAGCTTGGTGGGTTGGGGCCTCCTCAAGAGCAGCATGCATCCCGCTGATTTTTCCCGCCAGGTAGCATAGGCAACGACATTGGTGGCCAAGGAGATCAGCTCGTTGATCTCCTCGTCAGAGCGCTTGAGGGAATCAGAGAAGGTGTCGCACACCTCTTGAGTGCGTGCCAGCTGATCAGCCCCTTCCTTCAACTTCTTCTTGGTACCAGCGAGCTCAGCCTTCAGCTCCACCACGCGTTGCTTCAGACCAAATCGTTGCTGCGCCAAGTCGGCAACTATCCCCTTCAGCTCTTGGTTTTTCACATTGGTGGCACGGCTGGTGGTCTGCACTGCGTTGATCATCTTCCTATTGTAACGAGCAGACTGGAGGGTCTGGGGCAGGAAAAATTAAAAGTCAGCAAGAAGAATTCAAAGAAAAAAAAATTTAGAACATGTATAAGATGAAGATCACTTACCATAAAGGCGTTGTGCACATCATTCTCAGCCATCTCATCTGGAGAAATTCTGAGAAAGCCTCTTTTAGAGGAGGGAAGAGCAGCTGCTCGATCTCTGGCCAGTAGGGCACCTTATCAACATTCCCAAAACCCTCTGGGTAGTGAGCAATGGTCCCTCCGCTAGCTGAGGCACGAGGACTGGTAGGAGGAGTATGGGGATGACGAGACAATGGATCAACCTCTAAGGGTTCAGGTCTAGCGGAACTGGAATGAGTAGGAGGAGTCTGGAAAGAGGTAGCAGGAGCATTCCTCTTGGAGGCAGATGCCACGTCAGGACTGGCAGCGGATCTCTTTCTTTTTGCGCTCTGAAGGATAGCTTCCAGAGGATCAACTTTTGAACCTGCAAGCAGACATCATCTCAGGCATTAGGAAAATTAAAGCTGTCAGTGAAGTTGCATGCAAACTGAAACAACTGTAAGAGGCTTACCAGAAGACATGCTGTGAGCTGATTGAAGGGGGTTGGAGGAGGAAGCAGGTGAGAAACCAGGAAGCAGGTCAAGAAACTTTTTCTCGGATTCAGGGATACAGAACAACTTGTTGCGGGCGGCGATCTGGGCACCAATACGAGTCCGGTAGCAGGGACCTGCACGACGGCGATGAAGTAAGCTAGTAAGCAGCAAGATAAAACGAATCAGGTGACAGGGAGGCTACTTACTCGAAGTTATGATCCATTTCTCGAAGATGTAGTCGGCATGCGGCTGGATAGAGTCCTTCCTCACAAAGAAGAAGTCCTCAAACCATTTCTCATCTCGAGATTTGGACACATGCCTGAAGGGATTCTCTCCAGAGCCCCGGAGTGAGAATTGGCCCCTACCCAGGCACCTGATATTGTACATATGGGCCAGATCGCCCAGGGTGATGGAACTACCGGTGTTTTGACAAGCGGCCAAGGAGTAAAGAAGAACCCTCCAGACAGTGGCGGAAATTTGTGCCATGGGGAAGTTGTTTGTGAATATGATGTCTTGGACGAGTTTGGGAAAAGGGAAGCGGAGACCATATCTAAATGGGTATAGATAAAAACAAACCCATCTTGGACGAAGGGGATCAACTTTTTGACCCGGTTCAGGGATGGCAATATCCACCCCGTCACCAAGACCAAGCAAACCCTTGATCATGGGGATGTCAGCAGGAGTCAAGACGGAGTCACAGTCATGAGGGTAAGTGAAGAGTCCCCGAGAAGGAAAGCCCGGGTCAGGATTGCGGTTAGTGGGTGTGGAAGTCGATGATGAGTGTCGGGTTTTGCCCATGGTGAAGAAACGGAAAATGGGAATTGAGAAGAAAAGAAGGGAGAAATACCTAGTGGGAAGGACGACGGAGAGTGGAGTAGTGGAGCCGACAAGGAAAGAAGAGAAGAGCGTAAGGATTTGGAGAAAGAGAGAGTGGGTTTTTATTGGAAATGATTTGGGATTAATGGAAGTGGAGGGTGGAGGTTTAGGTTATAAAGGAAGAGAGAGGGAGTAGGGTGCGAGAAAAGAGGAGGTGGGCGGCTGAAATGATGGATTTGCATGAAAAGGGGTACAAATGACGACTTAGGGTTTTAGCAGTCAACTACGTAAATTCCTTGCTCGACACCGCGAAGCGTACTTCACAAGAAATTTGGGGCAAACTGTTTGGGCTAAAACTCACTCAAAAGGGAAAGGCCCACTTAATAAATAAATGGATCATATAAGGAGAAGGGGAGCCCGCGGTAGGAGTAAGCATGGAGAAGAAGGAATGGGCCGGCATATGCGCAGGAGGAAATCGAAGCCCACTGAAGGAAGCGTTTGGATTTAGGAAAGAGGATTTAGGGAGAAGTTAGGGAGATCAGGGAGAATTGAGGGATATGGCCAAACATGGAAAGAGTTATTATGGAAGTTATATTCCCTTTCCATAATCGAGGTAGGATATGTCTAGGGTTCTTACCCTATAAATAGCCAAGGAAGCAATCAAAGAAGGACATTCACACACACACACACACACACACACACACACACACACACACACACACACACACACACACACAAACATTCATTCAAGATCTTATCAACACGATACCTCGAGTTAGCAAGATTAGAATTACGATACAGTTGTAATCATCCTCCTATTCAAAGCTTGCAATATTTGGCAGGGTACCGTCCCTCCCGCGGTTGTTCCCACATTGGGTTTTCCGCGTCACCAAATCTTACGTGTTAATTTATATTTCGTGCTTTATTTCCTTATTTAAATACCATCATACAAACAAACAATCAAGTATCCGACGAGTAAGACGCATTGACCCGAATCAACCAATTCGGTAAAAAATACCTAAACAATTATTATTATTATTATTATTATTATTATTATTATTATTATTATTATTATTATTATTATTATTATTATTATTATTATTATTATTATTATTATTATTATTATTATTATTATTATTATTATTATTACTATTATTATTATTACTATTATTATTATTACTATTAGTTGTTGTTGTTGTTGTTGTTGTTGTTGTTGTTGTTATTATTATTATTATTATTATTATTATTATTTTGTTTAATAAAAATGCAAGTTTTTTTTAATCAACGAAGAGTTTACAAGAAATTGGTGGGCGGCCGAGATAAAATCTGGGCGCCCACTCCCTTAGCAATAACAAAGCTAAGTCCAGTAAAAATAAAAGCAACAACGCGAGCACCGGCATCTGTGGTCACATAAAATTTCTGAATCCGCTTGAGTAAGACAACAACATCTGTCCCCAACTCCCCCAACGAAGAGAAAGAAAAAGGTAGGAACCCATATCCAACTTCCTCACACATGCTATGATACTTGGCACATTTACGCTGAGCCGCATCAACTACCACGCGTCCGAGCATAAGGTCAGACATCCCGGACTATGTCAAAGGAGATGATCCAGTCAAATCCACACACATATCTCGTCCCCTGTCCCAAGAATAAAGCAAAAGACCTGCAGGATGCAGGGGCCTATCATGCCCATCGATCGAACCAATATCCACCTCCTTACCAACAGAGATCCCAGAGCGGAAGTAGATGTAAAAAAGGGTGTCGCGAACAGGGTTATGCCGATGCTTGATACTAACAGTACCAACACACGACACGACAAGATCTCCGAAGATATCCTCATCAAAGACCCGCGAACAAGCAGAACAAGGTCCAGGTACAGAAAACAAAGGAATACCCAGTCGCTAACTAAGCACACACTGATAAGTCCTCCCGTTTATAGCCTGCCCTAACCCAGTAATAGGGACCTCTCGAAGCCAATCAGAAGTGTGCGAACCAAGCTGAGTCTCCCACAAAGCCACATGACGAGAAGTCAAAGAGAACTCAGTTTCTGCAGTAGCAGCAACCTTCGTGAAATATATGTCTGCCAATTTCTTCATAAGTTTTGGGACAACGATCTTACTCGGGTTACTCAAAAGGCCAGAAGTTGTAGTCTCATTAAACAATCTCACGGCACTATCAAAGGTAGGTCCAGGCGGCAGAATACCAGAAGGGTAGAAAAGCTTAGCCTGCAACCCAGCAGATTGCAAACGGGAAGCAAGGAAAGCATAATGAAGAACTTCCCCAGCAGCATAGACACCAAGCCCCCCCAAAATGAAAGGGGAAGGAAGCAAGGCGCACTGCCAGTCTCAAAAACCAGGCCCGAACGCAGTGACAATGTGTTCAAGGCTAGGACGGAGTGCCCCATCAAACGGAAGCTGAGTCGACTGGAAAACCTGGGGAGAGCAAGTATGTAAAGCAAAATAGAGTTTCGAAATACCAGTGCAAGCACGGAGAAAAAGTAGCTCCGACTGTGGATCATCAATCTGGGCAACATAATCTATAAGCTCTATGGTCCTGGTTACACATTCCAACATAAACTCGCTGCTGTAAAGAGGACACACACTAACATGACCACCAAGAACTTTGACATCCCGCAAAGGCCTGGAAATATTAGGTGGGAAAGTACCAGGATGTCGACTCTTAGGGTCTTTAATAGGCCAAAAAACCTCGGTTTTACCCACATTAAGATGAAGACCCAAGCGAGGCCCATCCTCCATGATCAGCTCCAAAACCTTCCCTACGACCTCGGTATCGCCAACAATAGTGCCCTCGTCCAAGTACCAGGCATGTAGACACAAGTCATAAGAGTCCGAGATCTTACACACCAAAGGGTGTAACACCAAAGCGAAAAGCAAAGGACCCAAAGGATCACCCTGCTGGACCCCCTGACATGACCATAAAGAGTGCTCCCCATAAAACAACCTAGCTGGACTCGAATAACAAAACTCCACCCACCGTGAGAGAACAGGGCAGCAACAATGAACCTCACGTAACATGACATCACGATCAACCAAGTAGAAGGCATTCTGGAAGTCAACCAACAACATGGAAAGCCCAACTTCGCCGCCACGAGCCTCAACTAACCGGTTCAAGGCATGAAGAATAGCCTCTCCTCCACCAGAAACCTCAACCCCAAATTGAAGTCCCTCAAAATAACCATAAAAAGATGGTCCAATCATAACAGCTCCGACCTTAGAGACAAGACGCCTCAAAAAAGTGCCCACAGCAATAGGACGAATACCACCGCCTGGTTTAATAAGCGGGGTGAGCGGAGTACTAGCAATCTACTCACCCACAACCTGCGGGCATCGGCCCCAATGAAAAGATTAACCACCCGAGTGATAGAGGTGATCAAATCAGTTGAATTAGCAACTGCAACTCCACCCAAACAATCCATGAGATGCTCAGCACGGAACCCACCCCTCTTACACGCCGATCCACGCGGGGAATTCTTAATCATATCCAAAACAACGGACGAAGAAGCAACTAGGGGAAAGTGATCAACGGGCAAAGGAGGCAAGGTGGGAGAGGGGCAATGGGGTCCTTATCTCGCAGAGTAGCAAGAGTGGCATCGGAATAAGGAGCAATACCTGATAAAGAAAGCACCCGAACAGTGGCAGTATAATGGCCATCACAAATTTTCCTCCGACATTGCCGGAGGTTAAGCTCTCTCAAATCAAGTTCCTCCTCCACATGAAACGACGGAGTAACCTCGTCCAAAGTCTCCCTCAAAAGCTGCAGACTACCCCCAAGCACCCCCAAAGCAAGAATAGCACTAGCAATACTCGCCTTCTGACGCTCACGCCTGACAGCGGTTCTACACTCAAGATTACTCCTCGGGGAGAAGGTCTTAAGTATACAAAGAGGCAACACAAGCAAACGAATCCAGCAGGAGAGGTCACTAGGAGAGTCAGCCACATCATCTAAAGCCCCTTTTAAAACCCAAGCAAACCCAAGGCGGCACTTAAGAGGGATATATTTCACGGTGCGTAACCCCAAGGATAACAAACGATCAAGCAAAGAGATAGACCACCCAACAGGCTCAACCCCACATCAGCGAGAGAACCGACACAGACGGAGCAGAAGGTCTGGGAATATCAGAAATAATAAAGCGAACAAGTTTATTACAACAATCCGGAGGCGCCACAACATCGTTCCGACTATGCCGACATCTAATATGAAAGGTATGTGTTTTAAGGTACACCCCACATATCCAAACCCTCATCCGCTTTAAAGTTATCTCAACATTAGAAAAAACAGTCAAACTATTAGAAAGAGTTTGACGTGTAAATACCATAGCTTCACCACGACAATGCCGATCTTAAAAGTGCCGTAGCATGACGGTTTTAACAAGACCCCTACCACCACCATCCAGACACCCATGAAGACCAACAAAAGGACAGTGATACCTTACCAAGTCAGGCATAACGCAAAGGTAGCAAAGCAATCAAAACAAAAAAGAGTCAATGTGTATGGATATGATCACGTGAGTGCATCACCCATTCCTATGACCCCTATTATTATAATAATTATTATTATTATTGTTGGGCCCAGAATTACCCTGCCTCGTCAGACAAAAGTTAGGTGACGCCCAAAGCCAAACCTGAACCAAAGTCATCTAAAACATGACAATTGGGACACCTCATCAGGCATCAACCAGGAGGGAAAGACAGGACAGGGATCTAATAGGTTTGTCCTGAAGAGATACCACGTCAGGCATGAAGGCAGCATAATCAAAGCAAGTCAGGCAACAATGGAAGCACGTTCAGGTAATAGAAAAAGAGTCCCTATAAACAAGGAAGACCCATTCAACACTCAAACAAGAACATAGAAGAGTTGACCAAGCAAGGCAAACAGCTGGAATATAGCAGAAGTCAAATAACTACTTCCGGGTAAATAGGGCACGAGTCCTATTTACCAGGAAACCCTAAAACTAAGCTGAAGGAACCGTTGGCAAGCTATTATAAATAGAAGAAAAGAAGAAAAGAGGAAGACACATCAACACAGCTACTTACCCACATTCTATTCATATACTTGTATTCAACAAAAGATCGTAACATTATTACTAGACAGGCTTGTTAATTATCTGGCCTGACAAACACATTCCCTGTCAGGCTATCCAAAGTCTTCGTGATAATCCCTCCTGGCTTGGTGCCCGTGGTTTTTTCCCTTATTCCCAGGGTTTTTCCACGTATAAATCTTTGTGTCACGTCTATTCATTAATTTCCTTATTTGTTCAGTTTTATTAGTCAGGCTATTCAAATTGAATTAGATAACCCTGCAAAATCTTCCATGGCAGGACATTTTCTTTGTGTAAATTCCTGCTAAAACAATTGGCGCTTACCGTGGTGCATCTAGCTCAAAAATAATCAAAACCTAGAACCAAACAACACAAAAACAATTCCAAAAAATGACTGGAGATAGCGTTGGACAACAACTGGCTGCCGCCCATCAACAATTGTTGGAAATGGAACAGCTGAAACAAAAAATAGCCCAGGCTAAAGCTTAAGTTATGACACTAAAGGAATCAGAATCTAGTCTGAAACAAAGGCTTGGTGACAAAGCCTCAGGCTCAAAATTAAAAATACAGCCTGGCACACCATTCTCTTCAATCATCAGGAACATTGATTTCTCCAACTTTGGTACTCCAACTCCATCAAAATCCAGAGCAGGAGAAGGAGATACAGACTTAGAAGAAATCCCAAATGAAAAGGCTGTACCAGATCAAACCAACGCAGCAATAATGATGGCCATACGCCAGGAAATCCAAAAACACCATGAGAAATTTGAGAAGATCCTTGGAGTACCCACACCCTTTGAAGAAGCAAATCAAGAGAGTTATGCTGACTCACCCTTCGTATATGAGATATCAAGGATAGATCTACCAAAAATGTTTGTGGTTCCATCAATGAGAATCTATGATGGAACTACAGGCCCATAAAATCATGTAGCCTACTACAAACAAAGAATGTTGGCAGCCTCCTGAAAGATTCATTAACCTCTTATTAGACACTTCTAATAACTATATATTTTAGTTTCGTCATAAACTAATCTAGATCTTATGCATGCATAACAAAAGGATACAAAGTAAGAAGAAATCGATTAATCTTACATTGAGGGCCGAAATGGTTTATACTAATTGGTCTCCGACAAAGTTAGTTTTCTTTAAGAAAATCCAAGTGCCCAAGAAAACCCTAGATCCAATGATGGGATCTACTCCTTAAGGATTGTACCAAAGAAATCATTCTTAAATCCTATACTAATTTTGTACTATAATTAGTATAAGAATCATTTAAAATGACTTAATATTATTTGGTTACTACTTCTAGTAATGATATAATAGTATTTGAGATTTTGTGAGTTTTTCTTCTTAAGGTTTACACAACAACTAGAGAGAGTAGAGATTATCAATTTCATTATTTTATATAAGAATGAATAATTGAATAAGAAGAGAAAAACTCCCCTTATTCTCTATGGGTGGCCGGGTAGCATAGGGGAAGAGTGCCCAATACTTTTTCAAGTTTGTTCTTCTCAAGATGTAGCTAGGCATGCAAGCCTATGATTAGTACGGCATGATTGTGTCTTCCACTAATTAAATGAATAATGCACAACCAACCCTTACACCCTCCATTTACACAGCACAATGGACTTAATATGGTCCATTTTAAGTGTCAATTTTCAATTTTGTGTAGTGTGACATATAGGACATGTTACTAGACATGTTGTTTTAATAATGCATTTTTAACTTATTAAAAATCATTATATAAACAAAATAAATCACATACAAAAATTACTTAGTAATTCACAATTACAATTACTTAAAATGGGTCATAGAATTATAAATCACAACTACTTGTATTTATAATAAACCATTCATTCTTATTTTAATTGTTTCATAAACAATAATAAAACATAAGTAATAAAACAATTTAATTACTTAGTACGAACCTTATTTAATCGAATTACAATAAGATACGAATTCTCTCTCACAAAATCATTTGTCAATAGGAATTAATTAACTTGTATCAGCATACAATTAATTAATTAATCAATTACGAATGTTTCCCTAGAGGTATGATCTTAAGGGATCAACTGATCACCACCGTCATACGACAGTAATGTCAAACTCTAGTCAACCAATCATTACCGATTAATGTGGATCAGTTGACAATAACATATTACTTTCCCTCATGTATTCTTAATATGAGATTAAAACATGTGATTGCATTATTGTCGAGGACACATACTCCAACAATCTCCCACTTGTCCGCGACAAGTGTGCGTCACCAATTATCTTGTCCCATTACTATCTCTCACTCAATGCAAGGAGTCTGGCAGGTCGTACTTGCAATTGATAATATCATGAGTAGTTTACTCGATGTGGAGAATAACTGTCTGACCAGAATTATCAACCATAGATACCTTCCGAGCGTGGCCATGCATTTCCAGTTCATTACTCCTCGAGTGGCCTTGATATATAAGAATATAAGATAACCCTGACGGGGATGGACAGTTCCTATCGCACTCTTCCCTTCGAATAGCCACAGCTCATCATGACCCAAAACATGCCCATATGACCCCAATTACGAAGGTCGTAGAACATAAATCAAAGTCACTGTGAAACTGTGCCATCTTAGGCGAACAGTCTTTAGTCAAAGAATCGACTAATAAGAATATTATAGTAGCTCTCGCCATGACCAGGCTATAAAAATTTCCAGAAGTCTATAAGCGGTCATTAGCCCGACAGAATGTCTCATACAGTCTGCCTATGTGATCGACTAATCATCTCCCTTGACTATATGGCCCTTGAACTCGCAATCAATCGCATCACACTCTAATTACTTCGAGACGTAACCTCATATAAGTAACTAGGGGCGAGTACTATGTTAATCCAGTTCACTTTAATGGGGTTCAATATTGTCTCAACAACCCATTTGGATGTAACAAAGCACAAGATCAGTTAACGATAACTCAAACGATAAATGTGATTATCACATACGAATAGTCAATACCATATTACTACTCTATGTCATATAATCATAAGTGTATTTATACACTTGCCTAATGTAATAAAAGCTTAGCTTGTGGACATACCATGTGTCCAAATGTTCAAACTTTATGAATTGCGATTTCCTTCAATTTCATGTTCTCTCATAGCATGAACTTTACTAAGTACATGTCTAGACTCCATGCTAGACTCAGGTTCTTTAGCTTGAAAGAAGTTCCTACTTATTATCATATAACTTGTGATGTGGTTTTCGGTGGACTTCACTACTTGTAGTTTTAAAGTACACCACCTAATCACAACGTACTTAGGTATATATTTTGTACAATCTTGCAATGATTGACAATAAAATACCCTTATAGTCATTTACTCCTTAGGTCAATAAAATTAGCCTAGGATTTGCATAAATCCTAATGAGTTCAAAAACTTGAGTTTGTGTATCCTTAGCACACAACTTAGTGTACTTCCAAACTCCAAAACAGACCATTAGTTCTCCTTGAGAATTCATGACGGTTCCTTGAGGCTTACCAATGACTCTCATATGGGTTAACCTGTTATCGAATTATTATGCTCCAAGCATGTGATTCATCTAGGACATGAGCATCATGGCAAACATGATTATTCTAATGGCGGAAACATTAGTAATCGATATCATGTAGACAACAGTTCTTAGGTTTAGTAAATAACCATGACTCTATCATGCTAATTCTATATTCATCGACATGAATAACCTTCTTAACTTGTTGATATCTTTAAAATGAAGGATCATTATCAACATAAGATGCCTATAAAAGTGCCATCCAACATCCCATGTTATAATAGATTCACATAATGTCCAGTATCATCCAGAATTGAAAACCTAAATACTTCTTTATGAAAGACAGTGTATGCTCATCATTCCCAATGAGTAATATGTTATGCAATTCATGAAGTATGATAACTCCCACTAAACTTCATGTCTAAACATGACTGCCACTGACTCCCAGTGAAGTCCATGTATATAAATGTTTCTCCTTTGACAACTTATTCGAAACATTACATGATTTGGAATAATCATTGCTTTTCTAAGTATTTAGTTAAAACCATATATGTCATTCACATATCTCTTTCAAAATACCCATTTGGAAAGTGGTTTTATTACCTTATTTATTTTCATAATGAGGTATAGCAATGATTTGAATCTTTAGCATAGTTAACAGTTAACTTAGCTTTCGTAGACATCAATATGCCTCTCTATGTAACTCTTAATGATAAATTTCTATTTGCTTTGGATTGGTCTCAACAATCTCAAATAAATCCATTTGCTTTCATAGATACCGTTTTGGTTTCATTAGGCTCTTTAAGTAAAAAGTCGAATTTTTTGGAATCTGTATATCCACTTCATAGATCAAAATCTTATTTTCAAAGAACATATTCTTTAGTCTTTTCATAAGTCCTAAGTTATCTTAAAATGCTTTCTTTTGGTCTCCTCACGTAGATCCTATCTAGACAAGGTTTGTGAGTCAAGGTTTGTGGCTAAATTCACTCCCACTCTATCTTTAGGAAAAATGCACTTTTTCTCCAAAGATAGTTTTATGAGCCACAAACAACTTTGTACTTATGATAGTAAAGGAGGAAAAAATTACACATGATAACTTTTAGTGATCTATTTAAGACAAATTGTAAATACATTTTAGTTCCCTAATATGTGAGTTCAATAGCTCAACATAACTTTATAATTGATCTTACATAAGTAAGTTGCTACTCTTAGTAACAATGGCATACAGAGAATCGAATTCATAGCTTATGGACATATAATGACTCAATCATTATAATTGTCTATTTGATCAATTTAAGTCGATAATCTTATGTTTCTCGATGCAAGTAGTGTATGATGACAAATTTTAGAACAAACGATACGATAAAGTAAGTGACTTGGGCTGCAAACCAAGTCACAAATATCCAAAATACAACCATTATTTAAGGAAACAACCAAATTTCCAAGTTAAACGAGGAAATCAAAATAGTTCTAAAATTTCAAAATACAACATGAAAAATAAAGATAAAGCAAAATAAAGCCAAGTTTCCATCGATCTAGCACCATGGGCGGCTACATCTAGCTTCCCTCAAGATCTTCTAGGCTTGTTTTTCTTTGTCCTTGTCCTTGCTTGGATGCCCTAAGTACAATAAAAAGGGTAAAATCATAACTTGTATCAAAATACTAAAGTTGATATTGAAACATAAAAGATAGGGATAGTCATTTACCTACTAGAATAACTTTTCCAACTTTGATATCGCCAAGGTACTTTGGACAATTCCTCTTCCAATGCCTAACACCATTACAATAGTGGCATTTGTCCCCGGACGGGGCACCCTTCTTGGGCTTAGAGGAGCTAGCTTCGCAAGCCTTTCCTTTGTTCTTGTAGGGAGTTTGCTTCTTTCCCTTATTGCCACCTTTCTTAAAATTTCCTTTGCTCTTATAATTAATGTTGAGCACATCCTTGGTGGTGCTAACACTTAGCCCCATGTCTCTCTCGGCTAGCACAAGCATTTTGTGCAATTCATCGAGAGAAACTTTCAAGTTTTACATATTAAAATTCACCTTGAATTGAACATATGCCTTAACTTTGTTTAAGAAATGAAGAATTCGGTCAATGACGAGTTCCTCGGGAATCTCTACCTTTTGCAATTTTAAAGTCTCAACATGCTCCATCAACTTGAGCACATGAGGGCTAACCTTTTGGCCCTCCTTAATGTTGAGATCGAAGAATGGGGATGTCGCTTCATATTGAATGATCCTCGGAGCTTGTGAAAACATGGTCACAAGTTTCGTATAGATCTCATAGGCGGTGCTAATCTTTATAGCACTCCTTTGGAGTTCGGCCTCCATAGAGAAGATCAACACATTTTTGATCGCGGCCGACTCCTTTTGGTAAGTCTCATAGGCTTGCCTAACGGCTGGTGTAGACCTTGCGGTAGGTGCGGCGGGAGAGGCCTCGGTGAGGTAACGAAGCTTGTCGTCACCCTCCGCGGCCAATCGAATTTATGCGTCTCATTCGGCGAAATTGGACCAATTCTTTTCTAATTTACAACGATCCATGAAGGATCAGAGCCAAGAAACATTGGTGAGAGTGTTCGAGCTAGTGTTGGTGGATGAATTTGGAGTTGCCATTGCAATTGAGAAACAATATTTGACTAGAAAAATAGGAAGTGAAGGAATTAATAAACATCTATTGTTTTAATAATTCTTGTAAACATTTTAAACAAGTTTTAAGCCGTTATATAGTGACCTCTATCCAACTATTATAAATGATCCCGAGATCCAAATTCATATTAACTCGGGCACGGTGAGCCGATTCATCCCTAATCAATATAATTCGGTGGATTAACTCTTTAATCGATTCTACTTCTAGAACTCTCGGTCGATAAAATTACTTTAATATTTATCTTTAGCCCGAAACACATGCGACTACGGTCACGAATACTTCCGTTGAGCTCAATCCAAATTTCGATGTAATAATAATTTACTACCCACTTACCCAACGTAACAAGTTTAGCACCCCGGTGAGCCGAGCGTACTTCCTTATGAAATTGGGACTCATGGTTCTACTATTTGGTAAGGCTAATTCTCAATTATTATTTAGTGAGTGGTCTTGTCAATTTATTATCTATCTTGTTTTAAGTGAACTAAAGCGGTGAAATACGATAATTATAATTGACACGGTCGATGACTCGATAAAATAATGTTATGCATGTGTAATTATGGCGATTTGGCTATGCATGCAAACAAATAAAACAAATTCAAAGCAAAACAATAAAATCCTAGTATGGCCTTCCTAAAATAGTAAATCTAATAAAATATTTACAAATTCGGAAACGAACTCCATTGGTCCCTTGAACTTCATATGGCACGCACTCAAAGGCAACACCGTCTTTGTCAGAACACCTTTTTGAATGACACCGTCTTCAAGGATCTCCGGGATAAATTAAATTACATAGCTTTTCTACTTTATACATTATGAAAAGAAAAACAAAAATAAAAATAAATAAAATAAAAGTGATACGAGATCACATTCATTACAACCGAATCGATATCCCCATTCATTTCGGGAAATGCCAATTAAAACTAAGGCCAAACTAAGTACAAATTACATAATTCAAAATTATATAAATTTAAAAGATGACAATCATAATAAAAATGCAGCATTGATATATGTATGAAACATGCCATGTGATATGCCAAATCGCCCTATTTAAGCTAATATTGTATATTCGGTCCGATTTTATGGACAATTGTGACCATTAACTTATTAAAATCACACAATATTACATAAATCAAATCTATGTCCAAGTTAATTACCCCAATCTTCTTAGGACTCAAAAATTTAGTCTTCACTAAATATTTGACAATAATTCAACTTGATATTTTATTATTGCTCTTTAAACATCTTTTATTCATAATATAAAAGAAATAATTCCCAGTTAAGTCATAAAAATTCGAAAATTTCAAAATCATAATTTTGTATATTCTGGAAAATTCCCAACATTCCAAAATATTATAATAAAATTTGTTCATAGAATATTTTAATTTATTTCAAAAATAAATCTTATAATACATAATTTTAACCCTTTAATTCCAAAATGCAATAAATCAAAATTAAAATTTTGAATATTCTAAATAAATTTATAGAACCTGGAAATGATAATTTTTAAGCCCCAAAATCAAATTTTTTATATTAATGACTATTAAAGTTGTTAATTATCAATTTATATCACATAAAAATTAATAACCATTTAAATCATATGAAACTTAACATGCAGCTTTAGATCTGATGTTCATATTATATATACAACATTGGGAAAACTTTTCATGCCATAAAATTTATTTTTGCTATTTTTGCTAAAATAGTCACTATTTATGTGATTTTTGCATCTAAAAACAATAAATCATGCAAAATAAAACCATTTTATCTCACAATTTACATATAGTGTGTAAATATTGCATGTGACAACATACTAAAATTTCATGGGTATAAACGAAGTCTAACTATTTTTAACCAAAATACCTCTATTTAATCAATTTTTATCATTTAAAAATCATAAATCATGCAATATAAAACCATTTTATACGAAATTTTACATACAATATATAAAATATGCATGTGAGGTTGTGTAAAAAATTTAAGGTCAGAATCATAGTCTAACTAATTTTAGCATTTTAAGTGTCGTTTTAGTCAATAAAATGTAATAAAAATACTAAAATCATATTAAAGAGCAATAAAATACCATAAATCATCAAAAATGACCTAAAATCAATTTAGGACCTTAATGTTTATCATGCGAAAATTTCGTGGCCTTTATCATCAATAATCACAAATTTCTAGTTTTATATGTTAACTTATTAACTCGGAAAAACAATGACCGATTATGCATGCAACAACCATTTGCTCTGATACCAATTGAAAGATTCATTAACCTCTTATTAGACACATCTAATAACTATATATTTTAGTTTAGTCATAAACTAATCTAGATCTTATGCATGCATAACAAAAGGATACAAAGTAAGAAGAAATCGTTTAATCTTACATTGAGGGCCGAAATGGTTTATACGAATTGGTCTCCTACCAAGTTATTCTTCTTTAAGAAAAATCCAAGTGCCCAAGAAAACCCTAGATCCAATGATGGGATCTACTCCTTAAGGATTGTACCAAAGAAATCACTCTTAAATCCTATACTAATTTTGTACTAGAATTAGTATAAGAATCCTTTAAAATGACTTAATATTATTTGGTTACTACTTCTAGTAATGATATAATAATATTTGAGATTTTGTGAGTTTTTCTTCTTAAGTTTTCCACAAAAACAAGAGAGAGTAGAGATTATCAATGTCATTATTTTATATAAGAATGAATAATTGAATAAGAAGAGAAAAACTTCCCTTATTATCTATGGGTGGCCGGGTAACATAGAGGAAGAGTGCCCAATACTTTTTCAAGTTTGTTCTTCTCAAGATGTAGGCATGCAAGCCTATAATTAGTAGGGCATGATTGTGTCTTCCACTAATTAAAGGAATAAAGCACAACCAACCATTACACCCTCCATTTACACGGCACAATGGACTTAATATGGTCCATTTTAAGTTTGTCAATTTTCAATTTTTTGTAGTGTGACATATAGGACATGTTACTAGACATGTTGTTTTAATAATGCCTTTTTAACTTATTAAAAATCATTATATAAACAAAATAAATCACATACAAAAATTACTTAGTAATTCACAATTACAATTACTTAAAATGGGTCATAGAATTATAAATCACAACTACTTGTATTTATAATAAACCATTCATTCTTATTTTAATTGTTTCATAAACAATAATAAAACATAAGTAATAAAACAATTTAATTACTTAGTACGAACCTTATTTAATCGAATTACAAATAAGATACGAATTCTCTCTCACAAAATTATTTGTCAATTTTTGAAGGAATTAATTAACTTTTATCAGCATACAATTAATTAATTAATCAATTAAGAATGTTTTCCTAGAGGTATGACCTTAAGGGATCAACTAATCACCACCGTCATACGACAGTAATGTCAAACTGTAGTCAGCCAATCATTACCGATTAATGTGGATCAGTTGACAATAAATATTACTTTCCCTCATGTATTCTTAATATGAGATTTAAACATGTGATCGCATTATTGTCGAGGACACATACTCCAACACCTCCATACCTAGTGAACTACGACAAGTTTGCATGTGTAAGGGATTTGGAACAACCCTTAATGGGCCTCCCTACAATGGTACATAAATCTACCAAATGGACGCATCAAGTCCTTTGCTGACCTGATAAACTCCTTCAACCACCAATTCGCCAGCAGCAGGGAACTTGAAAAGAGATCTAGTGATCTGTACAGGATCAAGCAAAAGCCTGGCGAATCAATCAGAGCATTCATGACCAGATTCAACAAAGAAAAAGTATCAATTCCCAGATGTGATGTCGGAACAGCTATGGAAGCTTTCAGGAAGGGGCTACCACTGGATAGTGATTTCTATGATGAAATTACTATGAAGCCTTGCCAGACCTTTGATGACGTCCAGGCATTGGCCCTTGGCTACATCTGCGGCTGGAAGAGGATAAATGTTTCAAAGCAGATACCACTGACAACAATCCAGGATATGACAGGTCCAACAGGAAAAGTTCAAATCACAGAGGAAGCAGTTCCAGGCCATCCCCTAAAACCAGGCCTGACAAATCAGAAGTCAACTATGCACATGAACAATGAGGTAACTCCTATACTTATCCCCTTATTCAAGAATATAACTTCTCTGTTGACACTGCAGGTTTAATCAAAAGACTTGACATCATTTCATGGACATAGGACACACAACTGAAGAATGTTTGGGATTACGCAGGCAAGTGGCTTACCTGTTAAAGAGAGGCTACCTAAAAGATTTATTGCCATCAAAGAGCAGGGAAGACAATGGAGCATGAAAGGACCAGGAGAAACCACAATGTGACCTCCCTCCAGCACCACCCATCTATGAGGTCAAATTCATCAACGGAGGATATAAAACCTGTGGCATAACCAGCTCTGTCGCAAAGAAAATAGCCAGGGAGTCAAAAATGAAAACTCCTTTTAAACCCAAAAATTTACCTCAAATTACTTTTGATGATACTGACATGCAGGGAATCCTTGATGTACACCGTGATGGCCTGGTCATTACCATGCAAATAGGAACTGCACGTGTCCTAAGAATTTTAGTAGAAAGGGGCAGCTTGGTCAACCTGATCATGCTTGACGTCCTGAAAGCAATGAAGATTGATGAAAGCTAGATCATAAAGAAATCAAATGTCCTTGTAGGATTCAGTGGTGAAACAAAGAACACTATGGGAGAAATCTACCTGCCAACATACGGGGAAGGAGTCTCCTTATATGAGAGATTTGGAGTCCTGGATTGCCTGTCATCCTACAATGCTATCCTAGGCAGACCATGGATCCACAACATCAGAGCTATCCCTTCCACTTACCATCAGTTTGTCAAGATACCAACAGAGTGGGGAATAACAACCATTAAAGGTGAACAAAAGTCTGCCCAGGAATGCTATCACTACTACAATTCCCTTACTTTCCCGACGCTTTATGGTCGACGCTTTTATAAGCATCGACCCATTTTTCACCCCAAATCAATTTTTTAATAATATAATTTCAATTTTAATTAAAAAAAGCCGCTACTTTTGATCAAACCGCTTACGCTCGAAAAAAACTCAAAAATATTCATTTTGCGCTTCCCGCAAAACATCAAACCGCCCATGCTCTATCTCCTCAATCCTAACCCTAATTGCTTAATTATTCAAAACCTAATTCACTTCAATTCAATTACTATTCAATTGCCGTTCATCTCTCAATTGCTCGTCACGGTGAATCGCACCTCTCCTTTATCATCACCGTCATCAGCCAAATAGGTACGTAACTAATCTCTTAATTGGCGTTTAATTTCTTGATTTCGATTATTATTTAATATTAGTTCATACGAGTAATATACAGGGTTCCGTATTTTATATTAGTCATTTTTCTTAAGGTGTTTGACTATCCCAATCGTCGTTTAGTTTAAAATTCTCTATAATGGATCAGATGAGCATTTTGTTAGTGCGATTGCCTTTATGTTATTGCTTGTCTAACTTTTCGATAAGCGAATCAATTTTGGATCATCTGAAAACATGTTGGCCAGAGATATTTTTTGATTATTTATCAGAGACTTTGGCCTGTCACTTTGCTTGACTGATAATGTGTGTTGTGTTGTGGTGGTAGAGGCGGTGTTCTGCTTTTCATTTGCCTCAGATTTTCTAGCTGGGTGTGTGGCAAAAGTAGCAGTAGTTTTGTCACACACAATTGGCAGCCAACTGTCAAACCCCTTCAAAAATATTTTATGGGTTCTTCGAGCTTGACTCATCCTTTTACAGATTCTCTTGTAATCTTCTTAATCATAAGTTATATATGGTCACTGTTTTGAGCTTTGAATCACCCATTTATTCTTAGTTTTTGATATATCAGCATTTCATTCTATTATTCTCAACTTCGTTGTTTGATTGTATAATTCATGTGCTTAAAGTTACCGACTTTAATATGAGTGTATAAATGCAAGAGCTTAAAGTTACTAACTTTGCTTTTACTGCTAGGTTGATGCAACTATTGCTAATTTGATCTACATATCTCTCTTCATTCCAAGATGAATTTGTGGGTTTTGTTTTCCAATAGGAGTTTTATAACTTGTTATAAAAAAAGAAGTCAAATACAACGATGAACTAGTAAAGTGGAAAATGTTAGGAATACGAGAATTGTGTATTGAATAACTAAAATCTTCTATTTTGGGTTCGATATGTTGGTAGATTATTCGTTTACTTGCTCATCTGATGTCTGCTACACTCTCAATATCTCACAGGTTCCCCTCAAATTTGTCTACTTGACCATCGGAGTAGCCATCGCTGCTTTTCTGCATAAGCATTTTCAGCCATATGATAAGAAACCTGTATCTGAAAACCATTCTATGACAAGATGCAATGTTGCCTTTTACACATACAGTCTTAGTCGGTTGATTAATAGAAGCATTTTTTGGCAGTGGTTGCTTGTTGGATGGTCACAGGAGACAGGCAGGCGGCTAAAATAAGGAACATGTATCGGAAAAAGAATGTCGGACACTGTACTCATTCAAGATGCAATGTGGGAGAAGGTAATATCATTTGTTCCTTGTCGAATCCGATGTTCTTTACGTTTTATTATTGCATTCATCAAAGGGTGGCTTCTGACCCTTGTTATGCTGTCCTCCATATCCGTATTGGCAGAAGCGGGTGCTGCAGTGACAATCATAATATCAAGGATGGCATCCAGGGGCAAACTGCTTACTCAAAAGCGGCAATTGTTGTGGAGCTTATTGGTTCAATCTTCAATTTTGGCCATATCAATAAGTGCCACTGACCCTTCTTAATGATGGTAAGAGTAAATGGAAGAATAATGTTTCATAGAATAAAGGGCACAATGCTTGGTTATATTCATATGCTTTGCACTAATGTTAGACAAAGATTTGAACAAGCTGTTGGCGAGCCTTAAATATATTTTGCATTCGTCGCCAGCTCTTTTCTACTACCACTTCATGCTTGAAAAAAGGCAACAATAAGTGTACAAAAGTAATTATGGCTTCAAAGGCTTTCTTGTGACTGAAACAAACCATTAAAGCAATTGCTCTTTCTACGCTGTTAGTTTTGGCCTTAGAAGCTCTAAGATACTATTATTTTGTACTCACTCCGACCCATTCATTTGTTTATCCTTAAATACCACTCACAATGAATATAAAAAGGTAAACAAATGATTGGAACAGAGGCAGCACTTTGTTGTTATCACATTGCTATTCAGTTTTTTTTATACTATTGAGTGCCGCTTTTTGCATTGGCCAAGTTAAGGTCATTTGATGCTAGCAAGTTTCTAAGCCTTTTTCTTTTGCTCTCCAGATGATACATTCTAGAGCAACGTTGGCTATCAAAATATGTCTACTAAGTTTCCAATTTCAGGTACTTCACTCTTTCTATCCGCTCTTTAATATTTGATGATCATGTCATGATCTGATTGAATAAATATCTTATATTAAGACGGAGGGAGTATTTTTTTCTTTTTCTTTTATTTAGTGCGTAATTGATATATTCATATGTACCCACGATTGTTATATTTAATCAATCTGACCATGTCCCTTGATAATTTATCACTATGTGATTAGTCTCTTGACCCCATTTCTGTACATTGTAACTGATATTATTAGTATTTTTTGGTGATGAGGTTGCTTTTATACAATTTTTTTTTAATCGGAGATTGTAGGAAAATTGAGTCAACCTAAGATTTGGCATTGGCAAATATCAGGTGTATTGTCAACCTTTACAAGTCTAAATGCTTACTCAATATTCCATTATGTTATCCTTCAAGGTAAGCATTTTTTTTAATCGGAGATTGTAGAAAAATTGAGTCAACCCAAGATTTGGCATTGGCAAATATCATGTGTTTTCAACCTTTATAAGTCTAAATGCTTATTCAATATTCCATTATGTTATCCTTCAAGGTAAGCATGGTATAAACTTCCTTAGGTTTATGTATTTATTAATAATCTGAAAATGTAAATGATGTAAAGCAGGTGTGTTCATCATTTGCTTAATTACGCAGGTATCTTACACTTATTGTTTGTTTGACTCGAAAAACATGAGTTGTTGCTGGCTAGGTAGTTTTTTTACTCTTTTTAACCTTTTCTGCGACTTATTACGGTCTAGAAATTTGACTCTGTTCTCATTGGGGATAATGATTTTGTTTCCTCTTGGTGACTTCATGGGCAGACCCTCTTGCATCATATGTCTTCTTTTACAAATTGATGGAACTTTTAGTACCACTTAAATAATCATTATGCATAAACTAAGAGCCTCTCTTTGCATCCCAATATAACTTAAGATTTCAGTTAAGCCCGCCCATGAGTTCTCTTTGAGGACAAGGAATAGCATGCTATATGTAAGGGTGTCTGTCTTTTCTATGTAGATTTCAGTCCTTGCATGGCATGAAGGTAAATTGTAAGTTATAGAGCATGACTTCATGCAGGTTATAGTAAGCTTGAATGATTTGTACTATTTGCTGATCCTAAGTTGAGCTTGCCATCGGGCTTTCTGGTCTGTAAGGACCTTCTCATGAGAAGGATAGATGGAAAAAAGAACAGGATCTTGTATAAAGATATTGTTCTTCCTAGCACATGTTGGATAATTTTTTGTTTTCTTCCAATTTTTGTCCTGCTCCAGAGCTTATGAGGCGCTCATTATAGTTCGTGATGTAATTTCATATTAATCAATGTCACCAGGTGGTCAATTGCAAGGAAGACCTGGCACAATATTATCCGATGGATTGTATGATCGATTCAAGTATATTTCCGGATGAATATCACTTACAAACTCTTGATATATTGTTGGGTGCTTCTCCATAGCTTCAGGTAGCTCTTGTATGTATTGTTGTCTTCTGAATTCCTAAATGTGAGGGTTGTTATTCCTTGTTCTTCTTATGCCCACTCAGTTTGCTCATGGAGACTCCTCTAAAAGTAACATGTCTATGTGCGCTGATGATTACTTCTCGATCTATTCCAAGTTCAACCCAAGTGTTTATATTTCTCAAAATACGAGAATTTTGAAAAAATTGAAAAATTGGTTGGAATGGAGGAAGTACTTACTAAATGTATTTTTCAGCCAACAGTTGTTATCAAGTCTCTCCAGTTTGATGGAAAGGCTCCCAAATTATGCTGCCACGAGTCTAGAAGTGAGTTTCACAATTCGTGTTTTGATGTTGAAGTCCCGACTCTCACTGACTGCCACTAATGAGTTTTCTGTAGGTATTACTAAAATTATTGCGCAAGCGGATGTCTTCTCTAGACTAAACAGTGCCATTGATGTATTTTATCTATAGGGTAGGGAGTATAAGTCATAGCTCCTTTTATGGTTTCTTAAGCAATGTTGTGATTTTGGTTTCCTTGCATATAGTTATCGGAGACCACAAATAATTTTGGTGGCGGTGCATCCAGATGAGAAGCAAGCAAATCTCGAATTCACTTTTGGAAGGAGATTAGTCGCACCTTTTGGCAAGGATTTGATCTTTTGGGGACATTTTATTATTTTTGCGTGAAAACACACTAATAGCAATATTTTTTTTTTCAATTTCTATTGTTCGGATGAAATAATTACAATACTTCTTTTGAATTGCAAATGTATGTACTTAATTTGATAATACAACTTTAAGCTATAAAATTGTGTTTTGAAATATATTCAAGTCAAATTATTGTTGTCTCTATACACTCTTTATGATGTCCTCTATTAATCTCTATGAATTAATTCAATCGTAGAGACGGAAATAGTAGTAGTGAATTTGTCTAGCGGTGGAAAAAAGTGTCGAGAAATTTCTATTTTTTGACGCAAATAAGTGAAGAGAAACTCTGACGCTAAAAAGTCGATGCTCATGACACAAAAAAGCGACGAGAAGGTTGACGCAAAAAAGCGTCAACAAATTCTGACGCCCCAAAAAACCATGCTTTTAAAAGCGTCGAGAAATAAAATGCCGACGCTTTTAAGCATCGACAATAACCTAAAAAAGCATCGAAAAAGCAAGGGATTTGTTGTAGTGTATACTGAATCATTAAAGCCTTCCAAGGTAGGTAAGTCTCTCGCCTAGCAATTACAATACCCTGTCAAGAGTAGTTATTTGGCAGAAACCAAAATGGAGACAGATCAAGTAATTTTAGACCCTGACAGGCATGTACTGGTAGGATCTGATGTCCCTGACAATATCAGACCAGAACTAGTAAGTTTTCTTAAAGATAAATTTTCATTTTTTGCCTGGTCCCACTTTGATATGACTGGTATAGACGCCAATATTATTACCCATAAGCTCAATATTGACAAATCATTTAAGCCTGTGCAACAGAAAAGAAGGAAGTTTTCCCCTGAACGCAACTCTATTATTAACGAAGAAATAAACAAACTGTTAGATATGGGGATGATCAGAGAAGTCATGTACCCCGAATGGCTAGCAAACGTGTTTATAGTACAAAAGGAAAATGGCAAGTGGAGAGTTTGTGTAGACTACACATACCTAAACAAAGCCTGCCCAAAAGACCCATTCCCACTTCATCATATAGATGCAATGGTAGATGCCACAGCAGGGCATGAACTCTTAACATTTATGGATGCCTCAAGTGGGTTCAATCAGATTAAGATGCACTCAGCTGACCAGGAAAACACTGCATTCATCACGGAAAAGGGCATATATTATTACACAGCAATGCCCTTTGGCCTGAAGAATGCAGAGGCAACCTACCAACGCCTGGTCAACATGATGTTCAAAGATCAAATAGGTGATACAATGGAGGTCTATATTGATGACATGGTGGTTAAATAAAAAAAGGCTGAAGATCAGGTAAAAGAATTAGATGTAGCCTTCAAGATCCTGGAAGAATTCAATATGAAACTCAACCCTTCCAAATGTCACTTTGGAGTCTCCTCAGGCAAATTCCTTAGATACATGGTGACAAAAAGAGTGATTGAAGCCAGCCCAGAACAGATAAAAGCCATCCTGGAATTGGAATCTCCCAAATCAATTAAAGATATCCAAAGGTTAACAGGAAGAGTTGCAGCCCTGAACAGATTTATATCTAGATCATCAGAAAGATGCAGATCCTTCTATGACTTCCTCAGGAAGAACAAATCATTTAAATGGTTTCCTGAACACGAAGCAGCCTTCCAGGACTTAAAAACATACTTGACTACTCCTCCACTATTGGCTAAGCCAAACAAAGGAGATCCCCTGACGGTTTACTTATCTGTCACTGAAACAGCAGTAAGTGGAGTCCTAACCAAGGAGGTTGAAGGCCAACAACACCCTGTCTACTATGTAATTAAAAGTCTCCTGGATGCAAAAACAAGGTATGGACTACTTGAAAAATATGTACTTTCTTTAATTATATCTTGTACTAAACTTAGACCTTACTTTCAGAGTCACCCAATAATTGTCAGGACCAACCTGCCAATCAAATCTGTCCTGAGAAAACCTGAGCTTTCAGGTAGAATAGCAAAATGGTCAGTACAACTAAGTACTTATGACATAACCTTTGAACCTAGGACAGCAATTAAATCTCAAGCATTAGCAGACTTTGTGGCTTAATTTAGTCCCAACCTAGAACCAGACCTCATAAAACAGGTCAACCATCTAGACACCCATAAATCAGGCCAGGAATGGACCTTACACGTAGATGGAGCAACAAATATGAGAGGAACTGGCTTAAGATTAGTACTAAAATCACCAAAAGGAGACCTAATTGCCCAGGCTATAAGTTGTGAATTCAAAGCAACAAACAATGAAGCTGAATATGAAGCCTTGATGGCTGGACTCAAGGTATGTATAGAACTTGGTATAAAAAATCACAAGGTAAAAACTGACTCCCTTTTAATTTCCAATCAAGTCAAGGGAACATATGCTCCAAAGGATTCCAAAATCATTCTCTATCTAGACTACGTCAAAAACCTTTGCAAAAAGTTTAGTTCATTTGACATTAATCAAATACCAAGAGACTTGAATACTCAGGCTGATGCCCTAGCCAGTTCGGGATCATATTTCAGCCCTGCTGTGTTTGAAAGAATACCCATTGTTCACCTGCTAGAACCAACCATTGAAAAACCTGACCAAACTTGTCCCATCAATGAGGACACAAATTCTTGGACCCAACCATACTATTATTAGTTCTTACAGGGAACACTTCCTAAAGATAAGAATGAAGCAAGGGCCCTTAGGATCAAAGCTTCCACCTATATTATTATCAATAACATGTTGTTCAAAAAGTCTCAGGCTGGACCTTACCTGCGTTGCCTGGAACCTCATGAAGCTAAACAAGTTATAGAGGACATACACGATGGATACTGTGGAAATCACAAAGGTGGCAGAAGCCTGGATAGCAAAGCTCTAAGGACAGGCTACTTCTGGCCAACCCTCAGAGCTGATTGCATAGCTTATAGCTCCAAATGCGAAGCCTGCCAAATCCATTCTCCTTTCATCCACCAACCATCAGAGCTACTGCACTGAATCTCAGCTCCCTGGCCGTTTATGAAATAGGGAATGAACATTGTAGGCAAGCTACCTCAAGCCCCTGGATAGAAAGTCTTTATGCTAGCCATGACCGACTATTTTTCAAAATGGATAGAGGCAGACTTATACATGCAAGTCAAGGAGAAGGATGTCATATCATTCATCAAACGTAACATCATATGTAGATATCATATCCCTTCAGAAATAGTCTGTGACAATGGTACTCAGTTCGTGGGAAAAAGGACAATGGCTTTCTATGCACAATGGAATATCAGCCTGGTAACCTCTACGCCAAGCTACCCAAAAGCCAATGGTCAAGCAGAATCCAGTGACAAAGTGGTTATCAGTTTCATGAGGAAAAATCTAAAAAGAATAAAAGGCAGATGAGCTGAATAACTTCCCTTAGTCCTCTGGGCTGACAGAACTACACCTAAGACATCCACAGGTCAAACACACTACTCCCTGGTCTATGGCTGTGAAGCAGTAATCCCAGCAGAAATCCATGTACCAACCACCAGAAGTAGCCTGAATACCATAGAGGAGAACAGGCCACTATTGCAAGACAGCCTGACCTTGACTGAAGAATTAAGAGACACAGCTAAAATCAGGATAGCTTCCTACCAGCAAACAGTAGCCAGAAGCTACAACAAAAATGTGAACATTAGGGTATCCAAAGAAGGAGATCTAGTCCTATAAAAAGTTTTCCCTAATACTAAAGACAGAAATGCTGGAAAACTAGCCCCCATATGGGAAGGACCTTACCTCATTGACTCAACAACAGGGCAGGGAGCTTAAAGGCTACAAACCCTGGACGGAGAAATGATCCCCATATATTAGAACATTTCCCACCTAAAGCTATTTCACATGTAAACATCCTATGATCCAGATCACGTAAAACAACTAACTTTATCTCTTGCCTAGTCAGGATTTCAGACGGAAAACCACTGAACAAAATCATGTGCCTGAACATGCTATTCTTGTATGCTAATTGCCATTTTGCCTGAATATTTGCCTGTTTTATTTAAATATAAATCCTAATATGTCTGCCTATTATGTCCTTGCTATGTAACAATCCTGAAAACTTGTTTTACGCCCTTTTTACATAATTTATGTATTACACATAGGCTTAAACAAATGTTCAGGATAGAGAGCCACTCCACCCAACCTGAACAGCATCTCAGAAATGCTTCACAAAACTTGGCACCTGCATGCCTGACCCAAAAAACACATAAAAAAACTGAGCTCAGTACAAAAAAATAAAAAGACAAGTATGATGGTGGAAAAGACCAGACCACTTGTCTTTGAGCCCTCCTGACTGGCAACCACCCCTCTTACCCAAAAAAGCCCTCATAACAGGCAGAAAGCCATGATTTCCTAAAAAAGGATTGAGGGCCATAAGCCCTATTAACAGACATTTTCTAACAAAATATTTTGAACTGCATTACTATAGGTACCAAACCAAGATATTCAAAGGAAAAGGAAAACGCCTTCAAATTGCATCAAAATAAAGGAAACATGTCCAAAATTGCCCAGGGAACAACCCTCCTGGGTAGGACAAAAACATTAGCAATATTTAAAAATTGTTTGTCCAGGGAACATCCCCCCTGGATGGGCCAAAACAAAAACAACTACCCTAAAAACAAAAGTCAACTAGCCTGCCTTGGAAGTAGTAGCAGAGCTAATTCCTTCATCAACAGGCTCCTCTTCCTCCTCGCCATCCTCCTCATCACCAGCTTCCTCGCTCTTTTCCATGGCTGTAGGAGAATCTACCTCGTCATCAGCATGCAATTTACAGAAGTCAGGGTAAGTGGCATTGAGATCAGCCATCTCCTGATCAGGATTCCAGTAAGGCCTGACTTTATTGGGCTCCTTCATAGCATCTACACGGCCCTTACTGTAATACTACAGTTTTCCATGTGTATGGGTACTCTATCAAGTGGGGCTTACTCTGTCGAGTAAGTAGTTTTGACGCAAAATAGTAGACTGTCTGTAGGGTACTCGATCGAGTAATCGTGGCACTCGATCAAGTAAGGGTCACTCGATCGAGTAAGTGACTTACTCGATCGAGTAAGTGAGTTTTACGGGCTGAGTTTGATGGGTTTTGTTAATGACGCGAGATTAATATAAAAGGGTTTGTTATTATTTCTTAAACACTTTTCAACATCATAAACTTTTCAAGTGACGATTAGAAGTTACGTACTTTCCTTCTCTCGCATCATTGGCAAATCCCCAAGCTACGTTCGTCGAATCATCTTGTTCTTTACATCGTTGCGATCGTCGTGTCGAGCGTAAGTTCCTTGTATAATTTATGATGGGTTTTGTTGAGTTTATCTAAAACCCTAATTGGGTATTGTTGGGGGTTTTGGGTGATTTGTATGTTTGTGGTAGTAATTGTATGTATGCATGTGATAGGACGAGGATTAGCTGCTAGATCGTCTGTGGTGTTTGTATTCCAGGTAGGGTTTCCCTACTCAGTATTGGCTACATAGATTGTTGTTGTGATTGTTGATTAATTATAATGTTGGATTGGTTTTGGTGATTGTTGATAGTATATTGTTGATTGGTTGTGTAACTGTCTGTGATCTTCGGGGTGCATCCCTGGTTGAGCGGAGTCACTTTCGGGAGTGGCTTCATGCCCTTAATTCGCCCCTTGTGGTTCCCATCACTAGGGGGATGTGCACATTAATGAACATGGGTTTATCGCTCGATGGAGATGAGCGGGGCTAAGGTGGGAACGGCTGCGGTCCCCCGCTCGCGGCGAGGATTACTTGTTGCGATGGGTACTCTGGCAGGGCTACACACTTTAGTGTGTAGTCAGTTGTGTGGAGTTGGAGATGGAGTTGTGAAGATTGGTTTGAGCTGTTTGTGTTACTGTTTCATTGTGACTATTGTTTTTATGTAATCAGTACTGACCCCGTTAATTGTTTTAAAAACTGTGGTGATCCATTCGGGGATGGTGAGCAATTGTTGAGCAGGTATGATGGCTTATACGAGGGATAGCTGGGATGGAGTCACCACCGATCTTAGAGTCTTCCGCTGTGTTTGAATTAGTTGTTTTAGTCTTTTGGATTTTGAGAACAGTTGTATTTCTCTTAACAGTTTTAGAGTTTGGTTGTACCACTTAAACATTATTATCATTTAAGTATGTTTCGTTACTATCTATTTGAGTATCATTGCCTCGGGTAACCAAGATGGTGGCGTTCTCATACCTTAAGTGGTCCTGGTAAGGCACTTGGAGTATGGGGGTGTCATAAAGTGGTATCAGAGCGACGATCTTGAAACCTATAACCAATGAACCTAATGAACATAGGGAGTCAAACTAAAATGAACCCGGGTAGGAGTTGTAGGAGACAATGCAAAGACTTGGAAGACGTCCTAAAGTCGCGAACTCGCCTTAGAACTTTGAACCGGTCACCATGGGATGTGAGTTGGGATCGCTATGTGTTTATCATGTGATGTGTGTTTATATAGTAATATGTTGTATGAATTGGTGGATGCGTGTATGTGGAGGATGGGAGTTGTGTCGTGAATGAAGATGATGATATGATTATATATGTTGTTGATTGAATATATGAATGGCATGATAGTTGATTTAGAACATGGCATATTAGAAACATGGAAAAGAAGTTACTGTTGTTTGAGTATATAAAGAGAGTTGTATATATATGTTTTGTTTGTCGTGTTGCATAAACGTATAGATAGTTGGGAGTGTGAGTTTGAATATGAGTTTAGTATACGAGTCTGCATGGCTCGATCGAGTAGGTGAGTGACTCGATCGAGTGGGGGTAACTCGATCAGGTAGGTAGTTTTCCGTTTCTGGACAGAAGTCTGATTTTGGGCACTCGATCGAGTAGGATAGGGAACTCGATCGAGTGGGGTCAACTTGATCGAGTGGGAGGTTGGCTCGATCGAGTACATTTTTGGGAGCTTTCTGGTCAGGTTCTGGAGTCGAGGCACTCGATCGAGTAAGTGGGCAACTCGATCGAGTGACCACAACTCGATCGAGTGGGTTGTGGCACTCGATCGAGTAGGTGCTGTGCAAGTCGTTTTCGTGTTTTTAGATATGGGATGTGTGTTCATGTCTACCTTTTCTTATATAGTTTCAAAGATGCCGTCAAAGAGAACAGCGTTGTATGCTAGGGCAGAGAACATGAGTATAGATGATATTTTTAAGATGTTGGAGCACCAAGATGCTCTTACTGAGGCTTTGAAGAGAGTGGGGAAAGATAAAGAGGCGGGGCCAGATCACTCAAAGATAAGTATACATGTATCAAGGTTCAATCCTAAGGAGTACAAGGGGACTGGGGCACCAATTCTGCTGGATAATTGGCATAGAGAGATGGAGAATATACGTAATCTGGTTCATTGCCTAGAGGAGCTTCGAGTGGAACAAGCTGCGTTCTACTTGAGGGAAGCAACTGGTGAATGGTAGGACAAGGTTAAGGTGAGTGCTTTGGACTTGTATGTCAAACAGGGGTTACCTGCGATACCTTGGGATGAGTTTAAGAGAGCTATGAGGCGAGAGTTTGTGCCGGAGCATGTGCGTAGTAAGCTGAGGGAGGAGTTCGATGATTTTAAGATGACTTCTATTATGACAGTTGCTGAGTACTATTATAAGTTCAACGAGAAATCTAAGTTTGCTGAGGACATGGAGCTGAGCGAAGAGAACTTGGCGTTGAGATTTGAGAAGGGGTTGACACCTAAGATCATGGAGAAGTTACCGGTAGGAGCCCTTACTGATGTTAAGGAGGTGTATGAGCGTGCTGGGAGGGCTGAGAGGTTAGTTGAGATGGCTTAGGAGAGCCGTGAAAGAGCTTCTGAGAAGAGGAAGGCTGAGAGTGAGGGTGGTGGTCAGTCTAGTTACAAGAAGGGCGGCCATAACCAGGCAAGAGCACACTCTTCAGGTTCGGGGTTTAGTGCTGGAGCTTTCTACGGGCGTGGCCGTGATGGTGGTAGTAGCAGTTGGGGTATGACTTATTTTAACTGTGGCGGTATGGGCCACAAGAGGCATAAGTGCACCAGTGCTATAAGTGGGGGTTTTCAGGAACCATCGCAGGGGAGTTTTTCTCAGGGTCCTTCTTAGAGTTATGCGAGTAACAGACCGGCTGGGTCGTGGAACAACAGGGGTGGTCAGAGTAATAACAATGGTGGGGCTAACCGCAATAGCGGTAATTCATATCAGAAACCGGCGACGAACAATAACAAACAGGGGTCGGCTGCTAAGCCGTCTACCTCAGCTAGTACTGTCCAGGGAGGTGGGCAGAAGACCAGTGGTAAGCTATTTATGATGGAGAAGAAAGCAGCTGAGGATGATGCTCACGTTATCACCGGTATGTTTCTTGTTAATGGAGTCTTTACCTTTGTTTTGTTTGATTCGGGAGCATCACAGTCGTTTGTATCATCGAGTCATGCTAAGCTGTTGGGTTTGAGTGTGTATGAGTCTGTAAAAGAGGAAGTTTTTATACCGTCGGGTGAGTCTGTATCTTGTGGGCGGTTGTATAGAGGTGTGTCTATGATAGTTGGGCAGGTTGACCTACCAGTGGACTTTTTAGAGTTTCCTTTGGATTGTTTTGAGATGATAGTTGGTATGGACTGGTTGGGTAAGTATAAGGCTAAGATAAATTGTCATCAAAACAGGGTTTCTTTGAGATGTCCTAAGGGGATTAGTGTGTCTTATCGTGGGTTTGTTGTCAAACCCAAAGTTAAGTTAATTGCAGCAGTGACCTTGAAGTCCTATCTGAGGAAGGGGTGTCCGTTGATCTTATGCCATGTGAGAGACCATAGTATGGAGAGTCCGATACTTGAGCAAATACCAGTGGTGGGAGAGTTCCCAGATGTTTTTCCAGGTGAGATACCGGGGTTGCCACTGAAGAGAGAGATAGATTTCAGTGTTGAGTTGAAACCGGGGATGGGGCCAATCTCTAAGGCACCGTACCGTATGGGTCCTAAGGAGTTGGAGGAGCTAAAGAAACAGCTGGATGATCTGATTGAGAAGGGATACATTAGACCTAGTGTATCACCGTGGGGAGCACCAGTCTTGTTTGTGAAGAAGAAAGATGGGAGTTTGAGGTTATGCATCGATTATAGGGAGCTGAACAGAGTTACAGTGAAGAACAAGTATCCTTTGCTGAGGATAGATGATTTATCCGATCAGTTGAACGGTGCAGCGGTCTTTTCTAAGATCGATTAAAGGTCGGGTTACCATCAGGTGAAGATTCGGGAAGAGGACATACCGAAGACAGCTTTTACATCGAGGTATGGTCACTATGAGTATGTTGTGATGTCGTTTGGGTAGTCTAATGCACCTTCAGTGTTTATGGATTTGATGAACCGGGTCTTTAATCAGTTTTTGGATCGGTTTGTGGCGGTCTTTATTGATGATATCTTAGCCTTTTCTAAGACTAAGGAGGAGCATGAGGAGCATTTGAGGATAGTGTTGCAGACTTTGCGAGACAACCAGCTGTATGCAAAGTTGTCTAAGTGTGAGTTCTGGTTAGAGGAGATTGCTTTTCTGGGGCATGTGATTTCAAAGAAGGGTGTTGCTGTGGATCCTGCAAAGATAGAGGCAGTTACTCGGTGGGAAGCACCAAAGAATGTGGCAGAGATCAGGAGTTTCTTGGGTTTGGCTGGGTACTATCGAGGGTTCGTGAAAGAGTTTTCCAAGATTGCCAAACCTATGACAACTTTGATGAGGAAAGAGATTAGGTTTCGTTAGGATGAAAGCTGTGAGACGGCGTTCCAAACCTTAAAGGAGCGTTTGACCACAGCTCTAATCTTAGCATTACCTGAAGGGAGTGAGAACTTTGAGGTGTATACAGATGCTTCAAAGAATGGGTCGGGTTGTGTGTTGATGCAGAACGAGAAAGTGCTTGCCTATGCTTCTAGGCAGCTGAAGCCTTATAAGGAGAACTATCCGACACATGATCTAGAGTTGGGTGCGGTTGTGTTTGCTCTCAAGATTTGGAGGCACTATCTTTATGGGGCGACCTTTAAGGTGTTTTCAGATCACAAAAGTCTCAAGTACATCTTTACACAAAAGGAGTTAAACTTGAGACAGAGGAGGTGGATAGAGCTGATTGGGGATCATGACATGGATATTATATACCATGAAGGGAAAGCTAATGTGGTTGCAGATGCCTTAAGTAGGAAAAGTGTGCATTCTCTATGCACATCTATGTCTTTGATGAGGTTGAGCGATGAGGTGGGGAAGATAGGGATACATATGGTACTGAAAGGGGATGCTAGAGGGGATTTGACAGTAGAGCCAGATCTTTATGATGACATTCGCAGGAAATAGGCTTTGGATCCCAAGATTGAGGAGTGGAGAGTTGGAGTAGAGAAAGGGAGGGTGTCTAGATTCTCTATTCATACGGATGGTAGTGTGAGATTTGATGGGAGATGGTGTGTTCCTAATAATGAGGAATTGAAGAAGCTTATCATGACAGAGGCTCATTACACACTATACTCGGTACATCCAGGCGGTGATAAGTTATATAAAGATTTAAAGAAGACTTTCTGGTGGCCTGGGATGAAAAAGGAAACAGCTGAGTTTGTGGCTCGTTGTTTGACATGTCAGAGAGTGAAAGGGTTGCAGCGACGACCACAACGTAAGATTCAGTCTCTTGAGGTACCTGAGTGGAAGTGGGAGTCCATTTCTGTGGATTTTATAGTCGATTTGTCGAGGAGTCAACAGGGTAATAACATGATACGGGTTATAGTTGACCATCTGACTAAATCAGCTTACTTTGTGCCGTTGAAAGATAATTGGACCAAGATGCAGTTGGCTATGGCTTATAGGAAGCATGTGGTTCGGTTGCATGAGGTGCCTAAGGATATAGAGTCCGATAGAGATGCGAGGTTTATATCATGGTTTTGGAAAGAGTTGCATGAAATGCTGGGAACTACTTTGAAGATGAGTACTGTTTTTCATCCTGCGACAGATGGCCGGACAGAGAGGACCATCAAGACTTTAGAGGGCATGTTGCGAGCATCTGTTATGGATTTTGGTGGTAGCTGGGAGCAGAGGTTAGATTTGATTGAGTTTTCTTATAACAACAGCTATCACACCAGTATAGGTATGGCACTGTTTGAGGCTTTGTATAGGCGGAGATGTAGGAGTCCGATTTGCTGGGATGATAGAGCTGAGGCACTTGTTTTGGGACCACAGATGGTACAGGAGATGGTTGAACAGGTTAAGCTGATCAGACAAAGGATGAAAGCGGCCCAGGATCGACAAAAGAGATGCAAATCTACATTGTCGTGACATAGAGTTTCAGGTGGGGGACATTGTTCTTTTGAAAGTCTCTCATATGCGTGGGGTCATGAGATTTGGGAAGAAAGGGAAGGTGAGCCAGACGTTTATCGGACCTTATGAGATTTTGGATCATGTGGGTGAGGTTGCTTACCGATTAGCTTTACCAGCTGCTTTGGATAGAGTGCATAATGTGTTTCATGTGTCTCAGCTGCGGAAGTATGTTAGTGATCCATCACATGTGTTAGAGGTAGAGAACATCGAGCTGGATGAGTCCTTGTCTTATCTTGAGGTGCCCAAACAGATTCTTGATCGCAAGGTTAGGAAAACTAGACACGGTGAGACAGTATTGCTTAAGGTTCTTTGGTCTAACCATGAGGTCGAGGAGGCTACTTGGGAGGCGGAGGAGGCTATGAGGAAGCGGTATCCGTCTCTTTTTGATCAGGTATGTGTGGTTATGGGGACGTAAACATGTTTCTTTTAGGGGGGTAGGAGATGGCCGTATAGAGTTTGTGTATGTTTTGTGTTGGTTTTAGTTCAGTTAGTATTTGTTTTGAGTCGAGTTGAGTTTTGTTTAGGGAGGTGGTTCTGAGTTTTGTTTTGAGTTTTGGTCATGTTGTTGCGTCGGGGGGAAGTTAGTATGTTTTGTTTTTTTTATGGGGAAGACTGTAATACTACGGTTTTCCATGTCGATGGGTACTCTATCGAGTGGGGCTTACATTGTCGAGTAAGTAGTTTTGACGCAAAACAGTAGACTGCCTGTAGGGTACTCCATTGAGTAAGCGTGGCACTCGATCGAGTAAGGTTCACTCGATCGAGTAAGTGACTTACTCAATCGAGTAAGTGAGTTTTACGAGCTGAGTTTGACGGGTTTTGTTAATGACGCGAGATTAATATAAAAGGGTTTGTTATTATTTCTTAAACACTTTTCAACATCATAAACTTTTCAAGTGACGATTAGAAGTTACGTACTTTGCTTCTCTTGCATCATTGGCAAATCCTAAGCTACGTTCGTCGGATCATCTTGTTCTTTACATCGTTGCGATTGTCGTGTCATGGGTAAGTTCCTTGTATAATTTATGTTGGGTTTCGTTGAGTTTCTCTAAAACCCTAATTGGGTATTGTTGGGGGTTTTGGGTGATTTGTATGTTTGTGGTAGTAACTGTATGTATGCATATGATAGGAGGAGGATTCGTAGAGGAGGCTTTCTGATTAGCTGCTAGATCGTCTGTGGTGTTTGCATTCCAGGTAGGGTTTCCCTACTCAGTATTGGCTACTTAATATGTTGGTGATTGTTGTTGTGATTGTTGATTAATTATAATGTTGGATTGGTTTTGGTGATTGTTGAAAGTATATTGTTGATTGGTTGTGTAACTATCTGTGATCTTCGGGGTGCGTCCCTGGCTGAGTAGAGTCACTTGCGAGAGTGGCTTCACGCCCTTGATTCGCCCCTTGTGGTTCCCGTCACAAGGGGAATGTGCAAATTAAACATTAGCAATCGATTTCATGTAATCAACAACTTATTAGGTTCAGTGAATGACTATGACTCTCTCATAGTGATTCTACTTTCATCAATATGAATAACCTACTCGACCTTGTTGATGTCAAACAGATAAAGAATCTTATCAATATAGGATACATATCTAAGTGCCAATCTAAAATTCCCTATGTCATAATAGATTTGGAATTTTGGAATGCAATATGTCATCTTTCATTGAGAATTGAAAATCAAAACATTCCCTTATAGATGGTAGTGTTAGCGTGTCATCCTCAATGAGTGATATGACATCAATATGGAAGACAATCTCTCCCACTGAATTTCATGTCTAAACATGGCAATTTTGACTCCCACTCAAATCCATCCATACACATGGTTTCTCGATAACTCGAGTGAAACTATGTTCTTATCACATGATTGAAAAGATCATTGCAATATTAAGTGGTAATTAAAACCTTGTGCTTATGTCACACACACACACCCCTTTCTAAATACCTATTTAGAAATTGGTTTTAACATCTAACTTGATCATACACACTATGAGGTGTAGCAGTGATGCCATGGATTTTAGCATAGTTACATGTTAACTTAGCTTGGTAGACATCTTTTATGTCTGTCTATGAAACTCTAAACAAATTTATCCTTTTGCAAAGATTTTACATTGGTTCATTCGGCTCTTATGTAAACTAGAATTGAATTTACTTGATAAAACCACTTCATAATCTTATTATCTAGAGAACATTTTCTTTTGGTCTCCTCACTAGTCTTAAGATTTACCTAAGAAAGCTTTCTTTTGGTCTCCTCACATGTCATGAGTTTCACTTAAGAACGCTTTCTTTTGGTCTCTAAACTAGTTCCCAACTAGTTGTATGTTTGTTTCTAATCTTCTCCCACTCTATCTTTTGAAAAATACATCTATTTTTCTCGAAAGATAGCCTTATAAGCAACAAACAACTTCAGACTTATGATTGTGAAGGTGTAAAATATCGCATATTATAACTTTAATAGATGACTCTTTTGTAAAGACATTATAATCTAGCTTCAAAGTAGACTAATCCTTATGGAGTAAAGGATTGGACTCATATCCATGTCAAATACAATCTTAAGGTCTTAAGCCCTCCCATAGCTTGTATGGAGTTTTATAAGTGGTCACAAGTTATAGTTATAAGTGGCTAAGCCAATTGGTTTAATAAATTCCATATTTTGAGTTCAAATGACTCTATTTGACTTTACAATCATTCTATCTTATATCAAATAAGATGCGATATTATGTCATAAAAGCATAAGTGAGAATCTAATTCATGGCTAATGAACTAATTACAATGATCTAATCGTTTTAATTCTTTTATGATTAATTTAAGTTAACATAATTTATGTTTTGATATAAAAGGTGTATAATGACAAGTTTTAGACCAAAAAATTTTCATAAACCGAGTGGCTTGGGTTGAAAACCAAGCCACTAAAATTTCAAATACAACTACTTGTCCTTGAAAATAAAAGGAAATAAACTAATTTCCATGTCCAACTAGGAAATTAAAAGAGTTCTAAAAGAACAAGTTCAAAATACAACAATAAAATGAAGACTATCAAAATAAAGGTCAAGCTTCCATAGGTCCACTATGAGCGGCTACTCTAGCTTTCCTTGAAGAGCCTCCTAAGGCTTCCTTGTCTTTGCCTTTATCTTTGCTCGGATGCCCTTAAAAACAAATTAAAAAGGGTAAGAATCACAACTTCTATCCAAATACCAAAGTTGAGATTGAAATCAAAACATAAATGATGGAGAGAAATATATTACCTACTGGAACAATCTTTCCAGCTTTGATATCTCCAAGATACTTCGGCAAATTCCTCTTCCAATGTCCTACGCCATTACAATAATGGCATTTATCTTCGAAAGTAGCACCCCTTTTAGAAGAGCTTTTCTCAATTGCTTTTCCTTTTCCCTTGAAGGGAGTGGGTTTCTTGATCTTACTGTCACTCCTCTTAAACATCCCTTTGCTCGTATTATTAATGGTGAGCACATCCTTGGTTGAGCTAACATTTAGACCCATATCTCTCTCGGCTTGCACAAGCAATTTGTACAATTCATGGAGAGAACTCTTTATATTTTGCATATTGTAGTTTACCCTAAACTGCACATATGCTTTGAATTTGTTCAAGGAATGTAAAACTCGGTCTATAACGAGTTGTCCGGGAATGTCAACCCCTTGGATCTTAAGAGTCTCAACAAGCTCAATCAACTTGAGCACATGAGGGCTCACCTTTTGGCCCTCTTAGATGTTGATCTCGAAAAATGTGGAGGCCGCCTCATATTGGATGATCCTTGGAGCTTGTGAAAACATGGTCACGAGCTTGGTGTAGATCTCATAGGCCGTGCTCATCTTGATAGCACTCCTTTGGAGATCGGGTTCCATAGAGAAAATCAAGACGTTCTTGATTGCGGCCGACTCTTTTAGGTAGGCCTCAAAAGACTTCCCTTACGGCGGAGGTTGACCTAGTAGTAGGTGTAGCGGGAGCAGCTTCGGTAAGGTAACGAAGTTGTCGTCTCCTTCCGCGGCCAAACGGAGTTGCGCATCCCAATCGGCGAAGTTAGAACCATTCTTTTCAAGTTTACATCGATCCATAAAGGATCGGAGGCAGGAAGCATTGGGGAATGGTGGAGCGTTTGCGCTAGTTGATGCGGATGAAATTGGAGTTGTCATTGCAAGTTAATCAAATTGACTACAAATAGAAAATGAAGGAATTATAAACATTTATCGTTTTAATTGAACTTGTAAATATTTTAAACAAGTCTTAGCATTTATATAGTGACCTCTACCCAACTATAATAAATGATTCCAAGATCCATCTTTATACAAATATGGGCACGGGGAAACCGATACATCCCATATTCATACAAATTTGGTTAATTAACTCTTTAATTGATTCTACTTTAGAACTCTCGGTTGATGTTTTTCATAAAACCCATCTTTAGCAACGAAACATAAGACTAGTCATAATATCCCGTTAAGACCAACCAAATTTCGCGTGTAATAACGTTTTATTACCCCACCTACCCAATGATAAATGAAGACACCTCGGGAAAACCGAACCTACCTCAAATGTCACGGGGATTCATGGGTCCTACTATTTGGTAAGGCTAATCTCAATTTTAAACTTAGTGATAGGTCATGTCAATTTATTATCTATCAATTTTAAGTGAGCTAAAAAGGTAGAATTATCGATAATTATAATTGACACGGTCGAAGACTTGATATGATATGCATGTGTTGTTATGGCGATTTAGCAATGCATGCAACATATTAAAAAGAATTGCATAACAAATAATAAAATTTCTACGCTCGATGGAGATGAGCGGGGCTTAGGTGGGAACGGCTGCGGTCCCTCACTGGCGGCGAGGAGTACTTGTTGCGATGGTACTCTGGCAGGGCTACACACTTTAGTGTGTAGTCAGTTGTGTGGAGTTGGAGATGGAGTTGTAGAGATTGGTTTGAGCTGATTGAGCTGTTTGTGTTACTGTTTCATTGTGGCTATTGTTTTTATGTAATCAGTACTGACCCCGTTAATTGTTTTAAAAACTGTGGTGATCCATTCGGGGATGGTGAGCAGTTGTTGAGCAGGTATGATGTACCACCGATCTTAGAGTCTTCCGCTGTGTTTGAATGAGTTGTTTTAGCCTTTTGGATTTTGAAAACATTTGTATTTCTTTTAACAGTTTTTGAGTTTGGTTGTATCACTTAAACGTTATTATCATTTAAATATGTTTCGTTATTGTCTATTTGAGTATCATTGCCTGGGATAACCGAAATGGTGGCGTTCTCATACCTTAAGTGGTCCTGGTAAGGCACATGGAGTATGGGGGTGTCACACTTACCAAAGAAGTATAAGGCAGCATCCTTATATCTACCTTGCCCCAAGTCCCTCTCAGCAGCCAACTACTCATTCACCTTCAGTTGATCCTGCATACCCTTCTTCTCAGCCAGCAACGCTTCCTGAACAGCATCATGCTTGGCCTGGAGAGATTTCAGAGTATCCTGAGCAGAACCCAACTTTGATGTTTCCACCACCAACCGTGCCTTCCCTGCCTCATTATCTTTCTTCAAAGACTCATTCTCCGTTTTAGCCACTTCCAAATCTGTTTTCAAAGATGCAACGTCCTTCTTCAGGCATTTCATCACCTAGTCCAAAGTATCCTTAACACCATTTGCGGATTCCAGCTGGCAGGCACCCCTTAACATGTCATACACATTCTACAAAAGACCACCAATCAGGCAAAAAAAAAAACAAAAAACACACAACCAAAACAAAACTGAGGAAAACATAATCATCACCACCTGCAGCATAGTAACCAAGTTAGCAGTACAATCCCTGGAACGGTATATAGCAGCCAAAGCACGAGCAGAAGAGTCCTCAGCCTGGTACTTATAGAAAGGATCATCAACCAGAAAAGAATGGGCATGGATCTGTTCCTTGGCAAATTGGACCTCGTCAAGCCTGGCCCTGACTCCCCTAATCTCATCAACCCCCTCTGAAGTCTCGTCAGGCCTCTTCCTCTTTTTAGCACGGCCAGGCTCATCCACCACAACCTTTAGAGGAGACATCAACTGAGTTTGCTAGACAGGCGCTTGGACCTGCAACGTGCTGTCACTCCATGTAGCCTCGCTACTCCGTGATTTTTCCCCTGTAATCTGAGAAACACCTGCCTTCACTAAGGACAACCCAAAGCTAGCAATCCTAGCAGAAGCCCTGGTAGCTACACGACGAGACCCTGTATCAGTAATACTAACATGTGTTCAAACAGAATAATTCACAGAGCAAAGACAACAAACCTTACTGCCTGATGAAGAAGCCCCTGAAGCTTTGACACCCTTAACGGCTTTGTAGGTGCTCAACTTAGCTTTCTTGAAATGAGGCATACGTGCTTGCCCAAGATAAGCAGGCCACACCCTCTCCTCATCAGGCAGGGCCATAAAAGCAGCAATTCGGTCAGCCGATCCTTCGGCATCAGAGTTATTAACCCAATCAGCCACTACAAAGATGAATCAAGTAAGCCTATTTTCAAAAATGAAACAAATTATCTCTAACCAAAATTGGATGCAAGAAAAAGAAATTACCTCCCTCAACGGCAGGATAGCTGAGATAATCCAGGTCAGGGGAAATAGAGTCAGCCCTGATGAACATATAGGTCTTAGCCCATCCTTTATCATCGCCTGAATCAAAATTGGTGATTAAATGAGCCATCTTTGACCTGACTCGAAGATTGAAACGCCCAGTAGAATTACTCTTCAGATGATAAACGTTTTTAAAATCATCAAGAGTGATGACTAGTTTATGCTTGGTACATAGTTGTTCAACGGAATGAACAATTTTCCAAACCATTGGCATAAGTTAGAAAGAAGGAACCCTGACGGCCCTGAGAACTTCAGCCATAAATGGAGAAAGTGGAAGCTGACAGCCCCCTTTGAATGCCCACTCAAAAATACAGAACCAACCAGGACTACACTAATTAGCCCTGACCGGACCACTTTCAGGAATCCAAACTTCAGCCTCAGTAGGGAGAAGACCCCGACCCTTCAAATAATTCTCAAAAGCAGGCTTAAATTGATTAGCCTCGGGAAAGGAGGCATACAAAGCCTTCACAGGGGCATAAGTAACTCCCCTGTGTGTCATGGACAGAATTTCTGGAGGGGCGGGAACCTCCATAACCTCATCTTCTGGGATGATTTCAGGAACATCAACAACCGCAGGAACCTTTTAAACCTCAGCAGCAGCCTTGGATGCGGTTGTCTTCCTTCTTCCTCCAGCCATTTTTCAGGGTTAAAATTGAAGATTGATTTTTTAGAAGACAAAATTTGCAAAGAGAATTACACAGAAAGAAAGAAAAATTTGGAGAATGGAAATGTGAGAGCAAAAGTGAACGCAACAAATTATTTATAGCCGCAAAAATAAAGGGGCAATGAAAGTGGACAAACCTAATCATGACTCTCCGAGGGTTTGATGAACCTACCTCATTTATGGAAAGTAGCCGTTATAGAAGTTGAAGCAAACACAAATTCTTTCCGGTAAAAAAATTTATACACCTTTTTGCCTGGCCCGAAATTTTATCTCCTTATTCCTGGCCATATCCATTGAGAATAAGAAGATAAGGGGCAATTGTTGGGTCCAGAATTACTCTGCCTCATCAGACATAAGTCAGGCAACGCCCAAAGCCAAACCTGAACCAAAGTCATCTAAAACAAGACAATTGGGACACCTGATCAGGCATCAACCAGGAGGGAAAGACAGGACAAGCATCTAATAGGTCTGTCCTGAAGAGATACCACATCAGGCATGAAGGCAGCATAATCAAAGCAAGTCAGGCAACAATGGAAGCACGGTCAGGCAATAGAAAAAGAGTCCCTATAAACAAGGAAGACCCATTCAACACTCAAACAAGAACATAGAAGAGTTGACCAAGCAAGGCAAACGGCTGGAATATAGCAGAAGTCAAATAACTACTTCCGGGTAAATAGGACACGAGTCCTATTTACCAGGAAACCCTTAAACTAAGCTAAAGGAACCGTTGGCAAGCTATTATAAATAGAAGAAAAGAGGAAGACACATTAACACAGCTACTTACCCACATTCTATTCATATACTTGTATTCAACAAAAGATCTTAACATTATTACTAGACGGCCTTGTTAAATATCTGGCATGACAAACTCATTCCCTGTCAAGCTATCCAAAGTCTTAGTGATAATCCCTCCTGGCTTGGTGCCCATGGTTTTTTCCCTTATTCACAGGGTTTTTCCACGTATAAACCTCTGTGTCATGTCTATTCATTTATTTCCTTATTTGTTCAGTTTTATTAGTGAAGCTATTCAAATTGAGTTAGATAACCCTACAAAATCTTCCCTGACAGGCCATTTTCTTTGTGTAAATTCCTGCTAAAACAATTATTAATTTTTTTTTTAAACCGCAACTTTTATTGAGACCAAATCAATTTTCACAAGAAATTGGTGGGCAACCTAGACGCAATCTGGGCTCCCACCCCTTAGCAATAACAAAGCTAAGTCGAGTAAAAATAAAACCATCCGCACGCGCTCCTGTATCCTGAGACAGAGAAAATTTCTTAATCCGCTTGAGTAGTGCAATGGCATCTGCCTCCAACTCCCCCAACGAAGAGAAAGAAAAAGGTAAGAAACCATAACCGATATCCGAACACAAGCCCTGATACTTGGCACATTTGCGCTGAGCAGCATCAATCACCACACGTCCGAGTATGCAATCAGACATCCCAGACTGAGTCAAAGGGGAAGACCCGGTCAGATCCGCACACAGATCCCGGCCCCTATTCCAAGTGTAAAGCAACAAATCTGCAGGACGCAAGGACCGGTCATGCTCATCAATCAGACCAATATCTACCTCCTTACCAGCAGATATTTCAGATCGGAAACAAATATCAAAAAGAGTGTCACGAACCAGGTTATGCCGATGTTTGATACCAACAACACCAACACACAACACAGCCTGATCCCCAAAGATATCCCCATTAAAGACCCGAGAGCAAGCAGAGCACGGACCAGGCACCGAAAACAAAGGAGTACCCAACCGATAGTTAAACACGCAACGGTAAGACCTACCATTCATAGTCTGCCCCAATCCAGAAATAGGGACCGCACGTAGCCAATCAGATGTGTGCCCACCCTGCTGGGACCTCCACAACATAACCTGTCGAGGAGTCAAAGAGAAAACCGATTCTACAGTAGCAACACCTCTCGCGAAATATATGTCTGCCAATTTCTTCATAAATTTGGGGGCATCGATCTCACTAGGGCTACGCATAAGGTCAGAACCCGTAATCTCATTAAACACTCTCAAAGCCGAATCAAAAGTAGGTCATGGAGCCATGACATCACAGGCCTGAAGGAGCTTAGCCTACAACTCAGCAGACTGCAAACGAGATGCCAAAAAAGGATAATGAAGAACATCACCAGCAGCATAAACACCAAGACCTCCAAAGGTAAATAGGAGAGTAGCAAGCCGCCATTGCCAGTCAGCAAAACCAGGACCAGACGAAGAAACAATACGTTCCAAATGAGAACGATGCGTCGTGTCAAAGGAAAGCTTAGCCGACTCAAAAACAACAAGTGAGCAAGTACGTAAAGCAAAATAAAGTTTGGAAATACTAGTACAAGCCCGAAGCAACAAAAACTCGCACTGCGGATCATCAATCATCGCGACAGAATCCATAAGCTCGATGGTCCTGGTCACTCTCGTCACCACAAGCTAACTGCTGAAATCATGACACGCACTCACAGGGCTACCAAGGACTTTGACACCACGCATCGGCCTAACAATAACGGGGGGCGGGGGGAACACCAGGATGGTTGTTCCTGGGATCTTCCGTACACCAAAAAACCTCGGTTTTACCGATATTAAGATGAAGACCCAAACGAGGACCATCTTCTATAATCAGCTCCAAAACCTTCCCCACCACAAAGGTATCCCCAACAATAGTGCCATCATCCAAGTACCAAGCCTGCAAACTCAAGTCGAACGAGTCCCTCATCTTACAAACCAAAGGATGTAACACCAAAGCAAATAGAAAAGAACCCAAAAGATCACTCAGTTGGACCCCCTGACAAGACCACAAGCTGTGCTCACCATAATATAGCCGTGCGAGACTAGAATAGCAAAACCCCACCCAACAGCAGAGAACAGGGCAATGACTACGAACCACCCCCAACATGATCTCACGATCAACCATGTTGAAAGCATTCTGAAAATTAACCAACAGCATGGAAAAGCCCACCTCATCTCCCTGGCCCTAAACAAACCGATTCAAGGCATGTAAAATAGCCTCTCCTCCGCCGGATACCCTAACCCCAAACTGGAGACCAGCAAAATACCCACTCAACGACGGGCCAATAAAAGAAGCACCCACCTTAGAGACAAACCGTCTCCAAATCGTACCCACAGCAATAGGACGAATACCAATGCTTGGTTTAACAAGCGGGGTGAGCGGAGCACTAGCAATATACTCAATGAGAACCTGTGGACATGTGCCCTCAAGAAAAAGATTAACCACCCGAGTGATAGAGGCGATCAAATCATCAGAAACAGCAACAGCAGCTCCGCTCAAACAATTCAAAAGATACTGGGCATGAAAACCGTCCCTCCCATAAGAAGTGCCACGATGAAAACCCCTAATCATATCCAAAACAACAGTTGCAGATGCAACGAAAGGAGAACCAGCGGACAAGGGAGGCAAGGCGGGGGAAGGAACGATAGGGTGCTTATCAGTCAAGGCCTCGAAAGTACCAGCAGTGTAAGGAGCAATGTCGGAAGATGATAACACTCAAACAGCGGCAGTGTAATGCTCGTCACAAATATTCCTCCGACACTCCCTAATAATGAGCTCACTCAAGTCAAGGTCGCCCTCAGCACTAAAAGAAGGAGAAACCTCAATGAATGTATCTTGCAGAAGCTGCAAAATGCCACCAGGAACACCCCAAGTACGAATGGCACTAGAAATACTCTCCACCTGACGCTGACGCCGCACAACAGTCCTACACTCAAGATTACTCCTCGGGGAAAAGGTCTTAAGTATACAAAGAAGTAACGCAAACAAGTGAACCCAACAAGAGAGATCACCAGGGGAGTTCGCCACATCGTCTAGGCCCCCCCTTAAGAACCCGAGAAAACCCAAGACAACACTTAGGAGGGATGGATTTCATAGTACGCAACCTCTTAACTAACAGACGATCAAGAGAGGCCACGTTTAAACAAACAAGGACCTCCACAACCTCAGAAAAGTGGGATCAGATGGTCGGGGAAAGTCATAAAGAATAAATCTAACAACACCATCACCACAATCTGGCGCCGCCACAATAGACCCCCAACCATGTCGACACTTAATACGATGGGTATGAGTTTTATAGCAAACCTCGCATAACCAAATACTCATACGCCTAAAGGTAGACTCAGCTTCTAGAAAAACAGACAAAGATAAAAGAGACTGACGCGTGATTACCTGAGCATCCCCAATACACTGACGATCCCGAAGGTGAGCGAGCATGGAGGTTTTAACGAGGCCATTACCACCACCATCCTGACACCCACAAAGACCCACAAAAACACAATGATATCGAACAATGTCTGGCATGAAAAAGCGCTAACACGAAAGAAACAAAGCAAGCTCAGAAGGTACATAAAAACCCGGCCAAGAATGTGCATGAAAACCAGCGTAGTCAGGGCGCCAAACCTGCTGCCCAAGACCAAAAATAGCTCCACAAAAACAAAAAACGAACCCGGAGAAGCGCAACCAATAACGGTGACAGCCTGCAACGGTGATCAAAACTAGCTGCACAAGGTTAGTTAAACCAAGACAACTAGCAAGCAGCCCATACTACCGACAACAACAGCTAGGCCGTGTAGCGGAACACCTTGCCAAAGCCAGCCAAAGAAGATCAACAGTAACAGCGGCAGACATCAACGCCACAACAGAATAAAGAAAAAAAAGTGGAGGAAAGGATCCAGGAACGCGGAAAGCAGGCAACACCGGCAACGAGCATCAGCAGAGGTTCCCTGCCGGCAAGCACCCACTCTGGCAAGAACGGGTGGTAGCACCCCAAACACGCACAGAATGCGAAAACCCGAAAACCGCAAACCCTGAAATAAAAACAACGCTAACCACGACTCAAAGAGCCAGGAGCCAGGTGACGATTGGTGGCTAACCGTCGTGATGGGCAACCGTCACCAAACAACCGCAGCAATAAACGAAAAACAAAAAGAACAAAAACGAAACCAAAACAATTACCAACAGAAACGGAACCCTAATAGACCACCAGCGGACACCTCGGACCGGCGACGTGAGGTCTAATTGTCGATTGTGTTGCCTCACTTTCTCTCGCACTATCGCACGCTCTCATTATTATTATTATTGTTGTTGTTGTTGTTGTTGTTGTTGTTGTTGTTGTTGTTGTTATTGTTGTTATTGTTATTATTGTTGTTATTAATGTTGTTCTTATTATGATTTATTGTTATGATTATTGTTGTTGTTGTTGTTGTTGTTGTTGTTGTTGTTGTTGTTGTTGTTGTTGTTGTTGTTGTTGTTGTTGTTATTGTTGTTGTTGTTATAGTTAATGTTATTATTGTTAGGCCCAGTTTAGCCTGGTCTGACCATAACCTGGCCTGACTTAACAAGGCTGATTGATTAAGACGAGGACCGGACAAATCTAACTGTTATCTAGCTGTTGAGAAATATTATAACAAGCAGGCCACTAAATCCTGGAAGAAGAGCCTCATGGTCGGTATGGAATAGCTTGGCAGAGTATTGAAGTAGGCTGGATTAAGAAGATAAAATAAGAAATATAATTGTATAAGTCAAATAACCGTGCCCTATTCTCAAGGAAGACCAAGTCCAAACTTAAAACTATATAATCTATGAATGTGAACGGAAAGAAGAGGAAAGGCTATAAATTGGTTAAGATTGGAACGGGTCAAGCGAGTAAATAGGGAGCATGCCCTATTAATCCGGCAACAGCTCCTATAATGAAGAAAGACGTTGAAGAAAAAGGCAATGGTAGCATTTGTAGAACTATAAATAGCAGAATCTAACAATTGTAAAGGCATTCAATCTTAGTCAATTAATTTACACTTTATCTCTTTTTATTCTTGAATATTCAGATATACATACAATATTGTACTCGGTTTATCAAGATAATAAAAACGTTATTCCTTATACTTAAATCTTCCTTTGTTATTTACTCGTATTATTCCAGTCATATAGAACTAGATACCCGATTACTATATAATTAAGCCGGACTTCCAGAAAAATCCTGCTAAAACAATTGGCGCCCACCGTGGGGCATCTAGTTCTTCAACCAATAAAATTCTCCTTATCATCTTTCATTTAATATTCACACACAAAAATGGTAGAACTCACCGCAGAACAACAATTAGCGGCTGCCCTTGCCAAGATCAAAGAATTGGAAACAATCCAAGAGAAGGCAAACAGTGAAGCGTAAATCAATAGGTCAAGGAATCTGAGTCTAGCCTGAAAAAGAAATTGGAAAATCGAGGCTTCGGGTTCCAGGACCGATTTGAACCAGAACCCCATTCTCATCCATTATCAAAAATATAGACTTCTCTAATTTTGGAACCCCTGAGAAGGATACATTATCCTAAGACTCCGACCATTCCCAATGATGAGACAAACAAAATCAAGCAAAAATAATGATGGCTATGCTTCAGGAAATCCAAAAACTCCACAACAAAATAGAAAATATACCCGGAGTGCCGGACCACTCAAGTAGAAGTTGACATTGCGAGATTCACCCTTTGCAGATGAAATTGCAAAGATTGATCTTCCCAAGAAATTTACTGTCCCATCCATGAGAACTTATGATGGAACCTCCGATTCACAAAATCATGTTGTCATATTCAAACAAAAAATGTTGGTCGCTCAATACCCAAAGTGAACTCGGCAAGTCTCGCATGTGCAAAGGCTTTGGTACAACCCCCGACCGGAGCAAAGATTACAATGGTTCATCAATCTCCCAAATGGAGGTATCAAGAATTTTGCAGAATTGATCAATGCCTTCAATCAACAATTCGCAAGTAGCAGATATGGCCAAGAGACCCAAGAACCTATTCAGGGTAAAGCAACTTCCTAAAGAATCTCTCAAAGAATTCCCGGCCGATTTGTCAAAGAAAAGGTGGCCATTCCCGGATGCGATGAAGAAACAAAGAGAAGCATTCAGCCAAGGAGTCCTGCTTGACAGTGACATCTATGCAGATCTGACCAAGAAAGCATGTCCAACCTTTGCCACTGTTCAATCCATCGCTTTAGAGCATGTCAGATTGGAAGAAGACCTCAACTTCAGAACGAACTCATCCGGAGGAAAGCAAGGCTATGGACACACTAACAGGAAAAGTTCCTACCAGAAAGGAAGCAATCCCAGATCAGCACCCTATTCCAGGCCTGAACGATCTGAAGTCAATATGGCACAAGAACATAAAGGTAACCTTTCTAACCTCCCAACTATTCCTGAATATAACTTCTCTATTAATACTGCAGGATTAATCAAACGCCTGGAAAACCTGGGAGATACAGTTAGATGGCCAAAGAAATCCGACAACCCCAGGAAAGATCCAACAAGATGGTGTGACTTCCATCAGGACATCGGACACACCACAGAAGAATGCATCCACTCAGAAACAGGTGGCATATCTTCTAAAGAAAGGCTACTTGAAAGACTTAATCCAACAGCCAAAGAACAAAAATGAAGAACAAAACAAGAGAGATCCAGGAAATAGCAGAGACCCTCCTCCTCCTCCCCCCATCTATGAAGTCAAATTCATAAATGGAGGATCAGAAATCTGTGGTCTGACCAGCTCAGCTGCCAAAAGAATATCCAGGGAAGCCAGACTTCAACCTCCTTCCAGGCCCAAGTCATTGCCCGCTATTACCTTTGATGACTCGGACACTGCAAGGAATATCGATCTACATCATGACAACCTGGTAATCACCATGCAAATCGGCACAAAGAAAGGTATCAAGAATCCGATAGACGGAGGCGCTTCAATCAACCTGGTGATGCTTGACGTCCTTAAAGCTATGAAGATAGACGAAGGGAAGATCATCAAGAAATCCAGTGTCCTGGTTGGATTCATGGAGAAACAAAGAACACCTTGGGAGAAATCACCGCCTACCTATGTGGAAGGCGTGGCTTCATATGAGAGATTTGGAGTAATGGATTGCCTATCCTCATATAATGTAATCCTGGCGGACCATAGATCCACAATGTCAAAGCAATCCCATCAACGTACCATCAATGCGTGAAAATTCCAACGAGAATGGGGATAACCACCATCGAGAGGAGAACAAAGGACGGCTCAGAATGTTACACTCGGGCTTTGAAACCCTCAAAGTCGGGTAAGTCCCTTGCATAGCAATTAAAGTCACCTGTCAGGGGAAGAATATGTAGCACAATCACAAATGGAAACAGAGAAGTCATATTAGATCCAGAATTCCCGACAGAAAGTACTTGTAGGGTCGGATGCACCCGACTCAATCGGACCGAACCCGGTCGACTTTCTCAAAACTAAAATGTCTTGTTTTGCTTGGTCACATTTTGATATGACCGTATAGATGCTTGATGTTATTACTCATAAGTTAAATATTGACAAATCCTTTAAGCCTCATGCAAAAGAAAAAGAGAAGAAAATTTGCTGCAGAGAGGCATGAAATCATCAACCAAGAAGTTGACAAGCTACTAGACATGGGAATGATCGAGAAGTAATGTACCCTGACTGGCTTGCAAACGTAGTAGTCGTCCAGAAAAAAAATGGCAAATGGAGAGTCTGTGTAGACTACACCGACTTGAATAAAGCCTGCCCAAAAGATCCATTTCCCCTGCCACACATCGACGCAATGGTAGATGCCACTGCAGGCCACGAAATGTTAACATTTATGGATGCCTCCAGCGGATTCAATCAGATAAAAATGCACCCAAAGCAGACCAGAGAAAGCACGCTTTCATCACCGAAAGAGGTATATATTGTTATACTGCTATGCCCTTTGGATTAAAAAATGCAGGTGCAACCTACCAAAGGCTAGTCAACATGATGTTCAAAGATCAAATAGGAGACACCATGGAAGTCTACATAGATGACATGGTAGTCAAATCAAAAAAGGCAGAAGACCACGTCAAAGACCTGGAAGTAGCCTTTCAAATATTGGAAAAATTCAATATGAAGCTCAACCCACAAAAATGCCACTTCGGAGTCTCAGCAGGCAAATTCCTGGGCTACATGGTGACAAAAAGAGGAATAGAAGCCAGCCCTGAACAGATCAAAGCTATCCTGGAGCTAGAACCACCAAAAACAGTCAAAGACATACAAAAGCTGGCTGGAAGAATAGCGGCCCTGAACAGATTCATTTCAAGATCATCAGAAAGATGCAAATCGTTTTATAACCTGCTAAGGAAGAACAAGGACTTTCAATGGACCCCGATCATCAGCCGCCTTTGAAGACCTGAAAATATATCTATCCTCTCCCCCTTCTTTGGCAAAACCAGTCAAAGATGAACCCCGACAAGATACATTCGATCACACAAATCTTTGTCGGTGCGAGTCTGGTCAAAGAAGCGGACGGACAACGACACCCGTCTATTATGTAAGTAAAAGTCTACGGATGCGAGAGATCGGTATGGCCTACTAGAAAAATATGTTTTAGCTTTAATTATGAGTTGCACAAAATTAAGACCATATTTTGAAAGTCACCCTATAATAGTCGAACCAATCTTCCTATCAAATCAGACTTAGGAAACCAGAATTGTCCTGGACGAATGTGCAAATGGTCGATCCAAATAAGCACATACAATATAACATTCGAACCAAGGACAGCAATTAAGTCACAAGCACTAGCAGACTTTGTGGCTGATTTTAGTCCGACCCTAGAACCCGACCTAATAAAAGAAGTGAATAAACCGACCAAACCACCAAACAGATCTAGAATGGACCCTATTTGTGGATGGAGCAGCCAACACGAGGGGCACGAGCCTAGGAGTAGTACTAAAATCGCCACGGGGGATAAGATAGTACAGGCTATAAGTCAGTGCATTTGAGGCCACCAACAATGAGGCAGAATATGAAGCCCTGATAGCCGGATTAAAGGTATGTGTTGACCTTGGTGTGCAAAACTTAAAGGTACGTCTCGATTCCCTCCTCATCTCCAACCAAGTAAATGGGATATATACTGCAAAAGACCCCAAAATGATGCTTTATCTAGATGTTGTTCAAATGCTAAAATCAAAATTTAAAAATTTTAATATTGACCAAATTCCCAGGGATTTAAATACCCAGGCCGATGCCTTAGCCGGCCTAGGATCCAACTTTAGTCCCCTTGACTTCGACAAAATACCCATCGTGCATTTATTAGAACCTGCAATAAATAAACAAGATGAGAGTTTCCCAATATACATTGCTAATTCTTGGACAAAACCCTACTATGACTGGCTACAACAGGGAATCCTTCCCTTAAATAAGCAAGATGCCAGAGCACTAAAAATAAAAGCTGCTTCATATACTATTATTGACAACGTGCTTTTTAAGAAATCGCAGGCTGGGCCCTACCTCAGATGCCTGGAACCACAGGAAGCTGAGCAGATATTATCAGAAATCCATGAAGGATACTGTGGAAATCACAAAGGTGGAAGAAGCCTGGCAAGCAAAGTACTCAGAACAGGTTATTATTGGCCTACCTTGAGAGCCGATTGCCTGGATTTTAGCTCTAAATGCAAAGCTTGTCAGATTCACGGACCATACATCCATCAGCCATCTGAGGAACTACATTCCATATCCGCACCATGGCCATTTATGAAGTGGGGCATGGATATAGTAGGAAAACTACCTCAAGCGCCCGGACAAAAGGTTTTCATGTTAGCAATGACTGATTACTTCTCCAAATGGATAGAAGTCAATCATACGAGGCAAGTTAAGGAGAAGGATGTCATAGCATTCATTAAACACAACATCATATGTAGATATGGCATCCCCTCTGAAATAGTATGTGATAATGGCACGCAATTTGTGGGAAAAAGAACAAGCACCTTCCGTGCTCAATGGAACATCAATCTGGTAACATCCACACCAGGATATCCAAAAGCCAACGGTCAAGCAGAATCCAGTAATAAGGTGGTAATCAGCTGCATAAAGAAAAAGCTGGAAAAAAGGAAAGGCAGATGGGCTGAAGAACTCCCCCTGGTCCTTTGGGCTGACAGAACCACGCCAAAAACATCCACAGGCCAAACCCCCTACTCCTTGGTCTATGGATGTGAAGCAGTAATCCCAGCTGAAGTGGACATTCCATCAGCCAGATGTAGCCTGAACACAACAACAAACAATATACCTCTAATGGAGGATAGCCTGGACTTAACAGAAGAGCTAAGAGATGCAAAGCATCGATTAGCGATACCAAACAAAGAGTTGCGAGAAGCTACAACAAGACTGTCAAAGCCAGGGTATTCAGGGTAGGAGATCTTGTTCTCAGGAAAGTATTCCAAAACACAAAAGAAAAGAATGCTGGCAAATTGGCCCCAACCTGGGAAGGCCCCTATCTGATTGATTCAATAGTCGGCCAGGGAGCTTATAGATTACAGACCCTGGACGGCAAAATGATCCCAAGAGCCTGGAATATTACACATTTAAAATTATTTCACATATAGAATATATCGCACAATCCAGGTATAACTTTTTACTTTAAACACTTCTTGCCTGAAAACTACATGTATGATACTTGCAGTTATATGAATAAATGCCGTATATGATTTCTTCAAATTATGTGCCCAAGTATTTATCTATGTTCTCATATTTACTTAGTGAAATCTTCAACACTTGTTTTACATATTGCATCTTATTTAAAACAAATCTTAAAGATTGGGGGCCACCCCCACCAAATATTCAACTGATATCCAAAATTCAGTTGCAAAACAAAGCAGAACCTTTAAATATTGAGCTCAACATAACATACAAACCTGGAAAATCTATTCCTAGATCAGATGACATAAATGGGTCATAAGCCCTCCCAGGCAGGCAAGGGACATAAGCCCTCCGGACAGGCAACAACCCCACCCATAACACATTAAACGGCGATCCAAAGACAAAATCGGCTCGATCCAGTGAAAAAAATCGCGATCCATCGAATAATCGGCGATCCAAGACATGTCCAACATCACAAAAGTACCTTGTCAAAACACAAAAAGAAACAAAACAAAGACCAAATATTTATTCACCCAAAATAATTGGTCCTACCTAATAACCATCCATTCCAGGGACATCCCCCCTGGATGAGCCAAAAATTTTTTTGATATACTCTAAATATTCATTCCAGGGACATTCCCCCTGGATAGACCAAAACCCAAAAGAAAAAACTAAGTTATTTTTGAGCCAGTAACCGACTCACAACCATCCACCATTTCCTGATCACCAAACTTTGCCTTGGAAGGAGGAGAATCCACTTCTTCTTCTTGACCCATACTGGCCAAATCAGGATACTGAGCGTCCAAAGCCATCTCATCCCGGTCCGGATTCCAGTTAGCCCGGTCAGATTCTGGATCTCTCATAGCATCAACCCGGCCTTTCCCGAAGAAGTACCGAGCAAAGATCGCCAACCGCGCCTCCACCAACTCCTTTTCAGCAGCAAGCTCCTCGTTTTTCCTTAATTGATCCTGCATTGCCTGCTTCTCAGCTTCCAACTCTTGCCTGACAGCCTTCTCAGCATTCTTTGCAGCTACCTCACAAACTACAAAGCAGCCACGACCGCCTCCTTAGTCGTCCCAACCGAGATTGAAGTACCACTTCATTACCCCCGGATGTGTGCAGTCACGGTTTAGCCTATCCAGCTTTTCCTCCAAATTAGTAACCTTGGCCTCAGGCGTCCCTAAGCCGACAAGCGTGAGCTGACCGGCATCCAACCCCTGCACACATACAAAATCAATTAGCCAAATACAAGGTAAAACAAAAAGCACATAAACAATTAAAAATATCCCTTTACAACTAACCTCCCTAGCCTGGGAAGCAAGTTCAAGACCCTTGTTACAAGAGAAGTCAAAATAGAAACCACCCTGGTAGACGACTCAAGGGTACTAGCAGACAATAGCTGGTCGCTCATCTTTGCAGAAAACTCATCTATCCGAGCCCGGGCATCATCCATGTCATCAATCCTAGTAGGCACTTGCCTTATACTCTGAGTGGCCGAGCCGGGATAGGTCGTTTCTCTCCTTCCTCCTCTGCCAAGATAACATCTTCCCTCTTTCTTTTCTGAGCCTGGACAATCTCCGGTGAAATTACCTTGGGAGGATCTTGAAGAGGTCAATCTCGAAACCAGGATATCAAGCGTTTTGTCGCTCCCACTAGCTTCCCGGCTCTTGGACTGCTTCAAAGAATCCTAGCAACCCCACCTTCAAATCCTTTGCGAAAAAGCTGGCCACCTAGCAGAAGACCTAAATACTGAATATATAAAAATATACGTGAATATCAAGCAAAGAACGACAGAAGATAACGGCCAACATAAAAGCATACGAAGACGTACAGAAAGAGCAAGAGAACTAGGCTTGCCTTTGGGTACTCTGACCCCAGTCAGCTTGGTCTTCATATACCGGGGCAACAATTCCCTGCCCAAACAAGCTGGCCAAGTCCTCTCTTCCTCAAGAATAGAGAGGAAAGCATCTATCCTTGCAACAGCCTCCTCGTCAAGAGGATCATGATTCCAATCAGGAGCTACAAACATTACAAGAACAAAATATACAGGTAAGACTTATATGCCTCACTCTCATTCAATATAACTACAAATTAAGAGTACAGAAACCTACCACTCTCCAAAGGAGGATATCTCGTATAATCAAAGCCCGATCCCGAGTCTCGGTCCGGATAAACAGAAAGTCTTTGCCCAACTCTTGTCATCTCCTGAGTCCAGGTTAGTAATTAATGGAGACATCTTTGACTTAATTCTCAAATTAAAACGACCAACAACAGGATTTTTAAAATGATATACTGCCTTGATATCATTAAGAGTAATCACAAGATTGTGTTTAGCACATAAATTTTCTATGGAATGAACAAGTTTCCAAACCATCGGCATAATCTGAAAAGGCGACACCTCCATAGCACGAATGGTGTCAATCATTAAGGGAGTAAAAGGTAACTTACACCGCTTTGAATGCCCATTCGAAAATACAGAACCAACCAGGTGACACCCGCTTAGCTCGACGGACAAGACTCGTGAATCCATACCTCGGTCGACTCAGAATTATTTTCTTCTCCCTTAGTATCTTGTCATAATTTGTTTTCAATAAGTTCTCTTCAGAAAGTAAGGATCCAAAGATTGAAGAGCAAGAAAAACAGTAATCCCGATACTTGAAAGCCACAAAGACGAAAGCAGGAGGGTCAATTTCCCTTACCTCCTCCTCTTGGATGTCTGTGGGTTCAGGCTCAACAGCAGCAGCAGCTCTCTGGGATGCAGGACGTTTTTTGGCTCCCATATTTCTAAGTGTTTGATTTATTATGATTGAAATTGTCGAGAAAATACAAAATAGCAGAACAGGATTACTGAGAAGAAGGGAAGAATTTCAGAAGAATTTCAGAAGAATTTCAGAAGAATATTCAGCAAAGAAAGTGGAGGAAATTTGGTGAAAAATAACCTTGCCCTAAATACCGTATTTATAGGAGATGAATAACGGCATGAAAAACCTAGGAATTGCAAAACTGTCAAGATGATGTCACTTAGCCGTTGCGTGTTCAACGGTAAGTAGGAGTCTAAGAGTCACTTTGAATAAATATGACTCTTCTTATTGTTTAACCGGTAAAGTTGACATCTCACCCCCGGCCGGATCCAAAGACGGGTAAAATGTCAAGGGGCAATTGTTAGGCCCAGCTTAGCCTGGTTCGACCATAACCTGGCCTGACTTAACAAGGCCGATTGATTAAGACGAGGACCGGACAAATCTAATCATTATCTAGTCATGTTGAGAAATATTATAACAAGCGTGCCACTAAATCCTGGAAGAAGAGCCCGATAGTCGGTATGGAATAGCTTGGCGAGTATTGAAGTAGGTCGGATTAAGAAGATAAAACAAGAAATATAATTGTATAAGTCAAATAACCGTGCCCTATTCTCAAGGAAGACCAAGTCCAAACTTAAAACTATATAATCTATGAATGTGAACGGAAAGAAGAGGAAAGGCTATAAATTGGTTAAGATTGGAACGGGTCAAGCGAGTAAATAGAGAGCATGCCCTATTAATCCGGCAACAGCTCCTATAATGGAGAAAGACGTTGAAGAAAAAGGCAACGGTAGCATTTGTAAAACTATAAATAGCAGAATCTAACAATTGTAAAGGCATTCAATCTTAGTCAATTAATTTACACTTTATCTCTTTTTATTCTTGAATATTCAGATATACATACAATATTGTACTCGGTTTATCAAGATAATAAAAACGTTATTCCTTATACTTAAATCTTCCTTTGTTATTTACTCGTATTATTCCAGTCATATAGAACTAGATACCCTGATTACTATATAATCAAGCCGGATCCTTCCAGGAAAATCCTGCTAAAACAATTATTGTTGTTGTTGTTGTTGTTGTTGTTATTGTTGTTGTTGTTGTTGTTGTTGTTGTTATTATTATTATTATTATTATTATTATTATTATTATTATTATTATTATTATTATTATTATTATTATTATTATTATTGTTATTATTATTATTATTTTTATTATTATTATTATTATTAATATTTGTTGTTGTTATTATTATTGTTATTATTATTATTATATTATTATTATTATTATTATTATTATTATTATTATTATTATTATTGTTATTATTATTATTATTATTATTATTATTATTATTATTATTATTATTATTATTATTATTATTATTATTATTATTATTATTATTATTATTATTATTATTATTATTATTATTATTATTATTATTATTATTTTTATTGTTGTTATTGTTGTTATTGTTGTTATTGTTGTTATTATTGTTATTGTTGTTATTGTTGTTTTTTTTTTTGCAGAAAAGTTATAGATCTTTTATTTCAACAAAATAAGCGTTACATACAAGATCCTTGCCACCCTTTCCTACAAAGGAGACCAAGGAGGCCCCCTAAAAGAGAAAATAACCAACAAAAAACCTAAGCCAAAGAGCCATACAGACACAATGAGACATCACGTTTAATAACAATACAAAGAGAGTCAGACGAGGACTTAGTCCCCTTAAAAATCCTAGAATTCCTTTCCTTCCAGATGAAGTGGAAAGAGGCCATCAAGCACGCCTTTTGTTTGCCAGTCCTGAACTCAGAGATAAAAGCTTGAACGATAGTATCCAAGGAGAAAACCAGGGGGAGATGCACCCATTGAGCAACTGCAACCTATACTTGTCTAGAATAAGAGCAGTTGAAGAAAACATGGTGGAGGTCCTCCATAGAGCATTCACTGAGCACACAACGATTAACCAAAAACAACCCACGAGTAATAAGCTTAGCCATAGTAGGGAGGCTATCAGTCATAACCATCAGACCAGTAAAAGAGTATTTGGGATAACCCTTGCCATGAACAAATGAATGCCATGGCACAGGCTCACGCCTACTTCTCACCAGGTTATAGGCAGCATTAGTATCAAAGCTAGCATGATAGGTACACCTCTCAGGCTGCTGCAATGCTAGAGAAGAAGAGCCAGCAATATTAAGAAGAAGATCCTTCATCTTAACCACGTTGTTCCAATACCAAGAATTTGAGATTGTTTGCCTAGCTGTCCAGAGACTCTGCCCTTTAAGGACATAAGTTTGAACCCATCTAGTCCAGATAGAATGAGGTTTATTGTGCAATTTCCAAACCCATTTAATCATTTGCGCACAATTCCAACTTAGAACTTCTTTTATACCTATCCCCCCCTCTAATTTTAGGGAGCATAGTAATTGCCACTTGAGGAAAGTATGCCTTCTAGCTCCATCAGAGATACCCCACAGGAAATCCTTGCAAATCTTATTGATCTTTGACCACCTTTGGGAACAAAATACTAGCCCCCCAAAAGTTGTTTATGTTGAGGCTGGTGTCCTTTACAGTTAGTGCAAGGACTTATAAATCTCTAAAAGGATCAAAGGGTATACTTTTGTATCATAATCAGTTGGTCCACGTTTATCAATAACGGTTGGCTTGCTAGATAAGTTTGACGTTATTGTCATACAGATGGCGGTGATCAACTGGTCCCTAAAAGTCACACCTATAGGATACGTTTGAGAGATGTGACGGTATGAAAATACAGTCATGTAGATGCCAAATTTGACTAACCAGTTAGTCTGAGTTATTTGACTAATAATTAGTCAAAATGTGATGTTGAGATATTTTATTTAATACGGATTAAATAATAATGGCTAAGGCGAATTAAGCAGTTAATTCGTAAATTAAATATAAGCAATTTATATTTGATTAAATGTATATTGAATATAATTATACAATATTGTCTTTGTCGGACATGTATTAATAATTCAACTAACCCGTATTATTAGTTGATGCTTTAATTACCGATAACCGATGACAGTTTATAATGAAACCGCGTCATATACACTAGGTATTTCATCACTTTCACGGACGATTTAAGTAGATATGGCTATGTCTACTTAATGAAGCACAAAAGTGAATCCTTTGAGAAATTCAAGGAATACCAGAATAGGGTACAGAACCTATTAGGTAGAAAGATTAAAACACTACGTTCAGATCGTGGTGGCGAGTATCTTTCTCACGAGTTTGATCAACACCTAAAGGACTGTGGGATTGCCCTACAGTTAACTCCACCTGGAACACCTCAATTGAATGGTGTGTCCGAACGGAGAAATCGAACACTACTTGATATGGTTCGATCCATGATGAGTCACACCGTGTTGCCTGACTCATTGTGGGGTTATGCTCTTCTCGTCACCGCTCTAATACTTAACCGAAGTCCGTCTAAAGCTGTTGACAAGACTCCATATGAACTATAGAAGGGAACGGTCCCTAACTTGTCCTTTATACGGGTTTGGGGCTGCGAGGCTTATGTCAAGTGGAGACACGAGGATAAGCTCGGCCCGCGATCGGTCAAGACATACTTTATAGGTTATCCTAAAGGAACACTTGGTCATTACTTCTATTCGCCAACCGAACAACGTGTTTTTGTTGCGGCTAGTGCGACATTCTTAGAGAAGGAATTTCTCGAGAATGCAAAGAGTGATAGAACCTTCGACCTGTCGGAGATTCCAGAACCAAATACCGAGCAACCATTGGAGGAACCAATTCCTTCAATCCCGGCTGCGGTGAATATTCCTCCAGACAGATACATTGGTATGGTCGAGGAACATGACATAGATGACGTTCTACTCCTAACGAGTAGTGAACCCGCAACCTATAAAGGTGCCATGACTAGTTCCGACTCAAAGCTATGGCTTGAGGCCATGCAATCCGAGATGGACTCTATGTATGAGAACAACGTATGGGATCTTGTTGACTTACCTGCTAAGGTTCGTCCCCTTCAATGCAAATGGCTTTACAAGATAAAGCATTCTGTGGAAGGTCAACAAGATATCTATAAAGCACGACTAGTTGCTAAAGGTTTCACCCAAGTGCCAGGTTTGCACTACGATGAAATTTTTGCACCCGTAGTCATGTTGCGTTCCATTCGGATTATCTTAGCGATTGCCGCTTTTCATGACTATGAAATTTGGCAAATGGATGTGAAAACCGCCTTCTTAAACGGCTTTTTGGAGGAAGAGTTGTACATGGTACAACCCGAAGGTTTCATCGATCCTTTACATCCTAAGAAAGTGTGCAAACTTAAGCGTTCCATTTATGGACTTAAGCAAGCATCTCGGAGTTGGAATCATCACTTCGACCAAGTGATTAAAGAAAATGGATTTACTCGATCGGTCGAGGAACCATGTCTTTATATCAAGTCGAGTGGGAGCAAGATTGTCTTCCTAATATTGTATGTCGATGACATACTCCTGATTGGGAATGACATACCTCTCTTAACTTCGGTGAAAGTATGGTTGAAAAACCATTTCTAGATGAAAGATCTGGGAGAGGCACAAAGAATTCTGGGCATCCGTATCTATCGAGATAGATCACGACGGATGCTATCTCTCAGTCAGGAGTCTTACATAGACAAAGTCCTAGAGAGATTCAGCATGACTAACTCCAAGAAGGGGTTTCTTCCCATGGCTCCAGGGGTGCATTTGAGCAAGTCTCAGTCACCAGAGACACCGGAAGAGAAAGAGCGCATGACACGGATTCCTTATGCCTCGGCTATAGGATCAATCATGTATGCCATGATATGCACACGTCCAGACGTGGCATATGCATTGAGTATGACAAGTCGATTCCAACAAAGATCCAGGTGAATCACATTGGATGGTCACAAGAACATTCTTAAGTACCTACGGAGGACTAAAGATTGGGCATTGACTTATGGAGGCGATCAAAAGCTATGCGCAACCGGTTCGCAGATGCTAGCTTCCAAACGGATCGTGATGACTCGAAATCTCGGTCCTGGATTCGTTTTTACTCTTAATGGCGCTGCAGATCACCGGAAGAGTTCCAAACAAACTTTTACAGCAGATTCTACGACTGAGTCCGAGTACTATGCCGCGTCTGAAGCTACAAAGTAAGCGATATGGATGCGTCAATTCTTACATGGACTATCTGTAGTGCCTAGTTCGAATGACCCGATCACCATCTATTGCGACAATAGAGGTGCCATATTCCAAGCTAAGGAGCCAAAGTCTAGCAACAAGTCTAGACATGTACAACGGAAAGCTCATCTAATCCGGGATTACGTGGAGCAAAAGGAAGTAGTGATAGAAAAGATTGCTACAGATGATAACATAGCAGATCCTCTCACTAAACCATTACGACAAGATAAGCATGAAGGGCACGTTAATTCCATGGAAATTAAACGTGTTCCTAAGTTGTAGTACTCTTTTATGGACAAGATTCATCCTCTTTTGTACTCTATACGACATCATCGTTTTGATATTTTATATATATTTTGTTTTTCATGTGGATTTGTACGACAAATTTTGAACACCACAAAGTGAACTGAACAAGCATTATATTTTTGGTCCTTAATTACCCACGTGAGTGATAACTCAAGGTAATTATTTTGTGACGTTGGTTGATGGTGGGTTCAACGAGCCATAAGTCAACAAAGTTGACCGACCAATCACAGAGGCGATTTATACGGATATCTCGTAGGACACAATTGTGACATCAACGTGGAGTCCTAAATGTTTTACAACATTCGGTGCCCGGTCGTGGATAGGACCTCCATAGTGATCCTAAGAGTCGATTCTTTTGACTATCGACTGTCTCTTGAGACTAAGGCAGATTTTGGGTGACTTTGGTTTCTTTCTCACGGTCATCCGTAACAGGGGGCCAAGTAGATTGTTTCTGGGTCATTTCATGCTGTGCTTGGATCGGAAGGAGTTCGAGTTAAAGGAAATATTCAGCCTTTATCAGGTACTCGATATTTCTCGGGGCCACTCGAGGAGTCAGAATCGAAATGCATGGCCATGCTCGGATACGGATTCGTTTTATCAGTTAAGTTACTCTCTAGTCGGGGAAACCACTCTAGATACAGATCGATTGTAAAATACGACCTTTGCGGATCTGGATCTGCAAATTGTTTTACATTGAGTGGGAGAAATTTTAAATGAATATAAGAATCGGTTATCGCACATACACTTGTACGGACAAGTGGGAGTTTGATAGAGCTGTGTCCTCCAGTTAGTGCGGATAACGTCATTGCACATACACTTGTACGGACAAGTGGGAGCTTGTTGGGGCTGGTGTCCTTTACAGTTAGTGCAAGGACTTATAAATCTCTAAAAGGATCAAAGGGTATACTTTTGTATCATAATCAGTTGGTCCACGTTTATCAATAACGGTTGGCTTGCTAGATAAGTTTGACGTTATTGTCATACAGATGGCGGTGATCAACTGGTCCCTAAAAGTCACACCTATAGGATACGTTTGAGAGATGTGACGGTATGAAAATACAGTCATGTAGATGCCAAATTTGACTAACCAGTTAGTCTGAGTTATTTGACTAATAATTAGTCAAAATGTGATGTTGAGATATTTTATTTAATACGGATTAAATAATAATGGCTAAGGCGAATTAAGCAGTTAATTCGTAAATTAAATATAAGCAATTTATATTTGATTAAATGTATGTTGAATATAATTATACAATATTGTCTTTGTCGGACATGTATTAATAATTCAACTAACCCGTATTATTAGTTGATGCTTTAATTACCGATAACCGATGACAGTTTATAATGAAACCGCGTCATATACACTTAGCAAATTACATGTCGGACTACGAGTTAAGATGAAGAGGAAATGAAAGCCCATTTTCCTCCCCTTGGACTCGGTTTGGCCGAACCATGCCAACAAAAGAGAGCTCTCTCTCTTTTGTAACCTAATGATAATTCATTTGAAAAATTATTAGGGTTTTGAGAAAATTGTCTCTCAAAATTCGGATCTCACATCCAACGAAAACTCACAAAACAATCCTCTTAATATTGCAAGGCAATTAGAGGATTCATTCTAGCACAAGGGCATTTCTCAGACGATCTTGGGTGCAACAATTAGGAGGAGATCTACTTTGATCTCTCATTGCCGAATTGCACTAGGACCGGAGGTTATTACTTAATCTTTATCGTTTCATTATGTTTTTCGTTTATGACTATTAATCACGTATAAAATTTGCGTTATAATCCTTCAATTTATGGGTTTTATACGGATATTACCCTTCAGTTTAAACCAAAAATGACTGAATTCACAAGCAATGTTTTCCAAGCATAGCTCAAATTCTTGTTTGCCCAATGCATAATGTTTGCTTTAAGTTTATCAAGCAGGGGTTGATACATGTCTTGGGTAATCCGTGCATTGAACAAAGGCAAACCCAAATATCTGAAAGGGAATTTACCCTGACTGAACCCAGTGGCAGCCAAGATAAGATCCTTAACATCAGCTGCAACTCCTCCAAAATACAGATCAGTTTTAGAAGGATTTGCAACCAAACCTGAAAGCGTACTAAAATGATCATGGCAGTCAGACACAGCTTTGACAGAAGGGAGGTCACCTCTAGTGAAGACAAGTAAATCATCAGCAAAAATAAGGTGAATAAGGTTCAACTGAACACACTTTGGGTGATATGAGAAATTCTTCAGCTTAGGGAGTGTTCTGAGAAGCCTTGATAACACCTCCATATAGAGAACAAAAAGGTATGGGGACAAGGGATCACCCTGCCTGAGTCCACATTTCCCAGGGAAAAACCCTTGCACTTCACCATTTATCAACAAAGAGTAATAAGGAGAGGTAACGCAGGCCATGATCCAGTCCACAAAAGCTGAAGGAAAATGAAGATAGAGCATACAGTCCTTGAGGAAAGTCCAATTCACTGAATCAAAGGCTTTCCTGATGTCTACCTTTAATAAACATCTAGGAGTAAGATAAGCACGGCCATATTTAGACACAAGCTCATGAGCTAACATAGTATTGTCAAAAATATCTCTGTCAGCCACAAAAGCAGCTTGTTCTGGACCAACAATGGAGTCCAGGACCTGTTTCAGTCTATTAGCAAGTATTTTACTAATGACCTTATAAAATGTAGTACAACAGGCTATAGGTTTGACAGTAAGAGAAGTCTCCATCTTAGGGACAAGGACAAGCAAAGTGGAGTTGGCCACCTTAGGCATGGAACAAGTTTGAAAGAATTCTAAGACAGCATTCTTAAAATCCTGACCAACTACAGTCCATGCATCCAAAAATAAGCCAGAGGAGTAACCATCAATACCTGGGCTCTTATTTCTGTCAATAGATTTCAATGCATCCAAAATCTCTGGCACTCTCATAGGTTGTATAAGGGAGCCACATTGTTCTGGAGACACTGTATCATGCAGAAAAATATGGGGAGGCAAAGGCAGAACTGGAGTAGAAGTGCCCAGCAGAGAAGAATAGTAAGCAAGGAACCCCTGAGCTACCTCATGAGAGCCAGTACATTGTTTACCAGCTTCATCAAGGATGCTCCCAATGTTATTCCTAACTTTCCTAGCAGAAATCTTCGCATAGAAATATTGAGAACTAAGATCTCCAAGCTAAATATGCTGGACTTTAGCCCTTTGGAACAGGATTTGCATCTTAGCTCTTTTGACCTGAAGATAGTCCTGCACCAAAGCTCTCTCCTCCCTAAGAAGAGTAGAATCCAAAGGAGGACTACTGAGGTTGTCCTGGCAATGCTTAAGAGCTGACTTGCAAGTAGCCACTCTATCAGAAAGATTAGTAAAGGAGGAGGTGTGAAGTTTCCTTAAACCACTCCTAAGCTTCTTAAGTTTCTGAAATAGAGAGACTATATGACCACCATAGTAATGAGAGCTCCAACTCCTGCAAACAGTACTCTGAAACTGAGGGGAGAGAGCCCAGCAGTTCGGATATTTGAATGTGGATCTGCAAGGAGTAGCCATACCATCAATTTGAACCAGACAAGGAGAGTGGTCTGAGACTCCAGCATTCAGAAAAGTTGCAGTAGAATGAAGACTAGCAAACCACTAAGGAGAAACCAGAATTCTATCCAGCTTAGCCCACCTGAGGCCATCACCCTGTTTATTGTTCCATGTGAAATGGCAACCAGTGGCAGGGTGATCCACCAAACTACAATTATCAAGACACTGGCTAAACTCTTCAATGTCAGCTAACTGGACATGAGAAGAACCCAGCCTTTCATCAATGTCTAAGACAACATTAAAATCTCCAAAGCATAACCAAGGCACTGAAACCTGAGAGGAAATGGATTGAAGATGTGACCAAAGCCCCCTTCTATCATGTCTAGCATTGAAGGCATACACAAAAGTAACCTCTATATGCTTTTGGGAAGCAATATGAAGGAGAGAACAGTGTATATGTTGAGCAGACTTGTGAAGAACGGTGAGAGCAACAGCAAAAGGGTTCCAAAAAATCCATATACGACCATTGTAATGTATATCATTTTTATGAACAAGTTGGTAAGGGAGAAATCTACTACTAACATCCATAATGGCTGTGTACTTTACATGAGTCTCAATCAAAGCCCCATAATCCACCTTTTTATCCAGCAAGAGTTGATGAGCCTCTTGCTGCTTTAAGGGGTCATTAAGACCTCTAATGTTCCATATGGTGAGGATCATGGGAGGCAGTAGCGTCCCCAGGATCCAACTCAAAAAC